>NW_010972437.1:24453677-24518098 GCF_000737465.1 Haliaeetus leucocephalus
GGCTCCTGCACCGCTGAGGTGTACGAGCCGTCGGAAGGCTGGTGGCAGGGCAGCGAGAGCCCAGAGGGGACCAGAGCTGCGCCTCGGTAGGTGTGTGCGCCCGTGGCAGGGCCCAGGCAGTTCAGATTCAAGCATTCAGTAGCGAGGAGAGCGGTGATGCTGTTCGTATGGCTTTGAAGGAGCCCGGGCACGGGCTCCATTGAAAGCCACGACTGACCGGTACCTCTCACTTCCATCCTCCTCGGCATGTTGTTTTGCATCTTGGTGCAGACGCAGCCTTGTACAAGCACTGCGTTCGGGTCCCCCATTTATCCTGATCGCCGTTCATGAAAATACACTTGCTACTGCTCAGTCCTTTCTAGCCTGGACAAAAGCGTGGCTCTCCAGAGCTCCTCGGGTCTGACAGACCCCACTGAGGTCACTAAACCCGATCTCGCTGGACTTCGCATCTTACTTTTCTCACGGTTTATGTAAGCTGAGCACAAACAAACAGACCAACGTGTATATGCATGTGCTTGGGATTAGCAAAGCCAGCCTCCAGGTAGTTCTGTGGATTGTTTTTGTACAAGGAGGGCGAGCTCCTTAAGATTTTTACAATATCTGACAGCTAAGTGGAAGCAAATGCCAAAAAAAATCAATAGGTGAGGGAGTGGTTCCTTGTGAGCTGCTGAGAACACAGCATAGTTAAAGCATGGCTCTTTGCCTTCCTGCCTTGCAAAACCAGTCCACTGCTTTCTGAGCCCCCACATGCACGCTCTTTCCGGATCACAGGCTCTTTGTGCGTGACATCTCTCAGATACAGCCTTCACACCTAACTGCACAGCTAAGACTTCTTTGGGAACTCATCATCATGCATCTGGCTTTCCCTGGCCCTGACGGACGTAGTCCTGCCCCATCATGTCTGCACCAGCATTTCCCCAGCTGCCCCTTTCTCCATGGCATTCCAGGGCTTGCATCCGTCCCCCGCCACCCTCTTCTCCCTCACCTTAACCACAGGCATCCAAGCCTGTGCAGGCAGCTCATTGTCACTTCCAAGCCCCTCAACAGCCATGGCCGCACGTCTGGGAGTCAGCTTTTACCTTTGGTCAGCCCACAGTGACGGTCTTCATCGGTATCTTGCTGCACCCTCAAGCAAGCACCTCCTGCCTTTCCCAGGCGGTCCCCGTGCCATAAGACATTCTCCAAAGCAACTTAGCTGTCTTCCTTCCTTTGGATCTTTACTTGAGAAAGTTCTTTTTTTTTCACATGTACCTACAAACTTGGAAAGAGTTATGCCGCAGAGATACAGAGACCCCAGGTCGTTCAATACTATCTACTTACTCGTACTGCCTCTCTGCCTGGGCCCAACTCTTGCTTCCTACCATATATATAGATTGTAAAATCTTTGGCGAGGAGATAAACATTGTGCTCCAATGTTTAAATCACATCCATTCATAGCCTCTGTGGCAGAACAGGTTGAAAGCACAACACAGAAATACAATGTTTATCTTTGGCAAACATTTTTTTCTTATGTTCCTCCTGCATATTTGGGTGACAGTTCAGATCACTGCTCTTGAGTCTTTCTTGCAGCTCAGAAACGTGGTTGACATGTGACACAGCGTGTTGCAATAGCTCATGTCAGCTGCAGAAGGAGTTCAGCAGGTCACAGGGACTAAGTCAACACTGCCAGGAGTCTCATGACTGATGTGGTTCAGCAAAGTAAGTGCTGCACCGCATTTTGTTGTTGCCAGCCAGGTGCAGGAGCATTTGTGCTTACATTAATCACGGTTCAGTTACCTGTTCTTAAAAACAGAGGTTTAATTCACTGCCTGGCCCTTCAGAATCCAAAAACTCTCCCAATCTTCTTAGATTTGATTGGACTGCAGGGTCCTCAGTGAAGATCCAGCTTGAACTAGGCTCTTGTCTTCAACATGGACAGATGGCCAGGCTTTTTACGGAAGTGCGCGGAAGGAAAGCAAGAACCAGTGGTCATAAACTGAGCCAGAGGAGGTTCTGACTCAATATATAAAGAGAGGAGAAAAAAAAACCCCTATGAGAATAATAAAGCATTGGGGCAGGTTGCCCAGAGAAGAGGTGGTCCTTGGAGAGTTTTCAAGACTCAGCTGAATAAAACCCTGAGCAACCCACCTGAACTCGGTGTTGTTCCCACTTTGGAGACCTCTAGTGGTCCCTTCCAACCCGAGCGATGCTATAATTTAAAACATTTGGGGTGGTTGGCTAAGAAAGAGACTGGAGGAAGAAAGGATCATCTTCAAGCATCTAAAGGAGAAAAACAATATTCCACCATTCTAGAATAGAAATGGGCTTAAACTGCAGTAAGAAAGACTTAGGTTAAACGAGAGGATGATCTTTCTAATGGTAAGGATAGTGAAGTCCAGGCATGGGCTGGTTGGGGACGGGAAGAGACCTGCAACCGCTGAGGCCTTTAAGACCTCCTTGGAAAAACTATTAGGAAGGCCCTAAGTATGTTTGACTGCCCTTTGTGCAGGGAAGGGACTAGCTGCTTCATGGAGTCTGTTAAGCTCTATTTTTCACCAGATCTGATGTATACCACAAATACTTTCATATTCAGATATGTAAATAATGGGTCTTATTTGAGTTATTCTACATCAAAGCTTTCTCATTATACTCATAGGAAATCTCCAGATAAAAGCTTTCTTTTTCTTAGCAATGTGTAAATCATTTCCAACATGAATTAACATAATGGGGGGGGGGAATGATTGGCAGTCTTCACTTACTTTTAAAAATTATCTAAGTAAGTGGAGTTCTCTGCCTTCTATTAATCTTCCCTAAATTGAGTTTTGGAGAAGATAAAACCATGGCAAAGTCTTTATATGTGAATGTCCTTGGTTTTGTTTGCATAAGCAGCCCTATTCTGCTAAGCCTGTGTAGTCTACCAAACACTGCCTTCACAAACAAAGCAATTCTTCTTCTCAAGGCTGAACAGCAGTGCCTGAATTTTAAATGGACTAAGTAAAACAGACCATGAAGTTTTGAACTGTTGGATGGTTTTGTGGCGAGGTATTGTCCCTGCTGACTACCCAAGGCCTTTCAAATGTTAAACCTTTTCTCCCCCAAATCCTCATTCATCTAAAGGGAAACCAAACGAAAATTCTGTCACTTATGGAGCTACCTTTACGCCTGAGATAACTTCACCGATATCTTGTCAATAGGAAAGTACTTGGGTGGCAACATCCAAGCGCAGTGGTAATGACAGCTCTGCTAGAAGATCAGATTTATCTACTGAGAGTTGTGAGTCCCATTCAGGATTTCGGAGGTTGGAGCTGGAGTCTGCATCCTTCAACAGAAAATCATACACACTTGGTACATGGCTAGAAAAGTTATTTCTATGGATAGGCTTGAGGTCTAAGTTCATGGTCCAGGTTGTGCTGGAGACTCCAGCACAACCTGGATGATGAATTTAGATCTTAAGTTTATCCGTAAAAACCCAAACTTTTCTTATTAATATACATTTCTTGTGTGGAGCCACAATTCATCCTCAGCTCAAGCCTTGACTGTGGTCTCTGTTGATAGCAGAGCAAGAGAACCAGAATATAAGTAATTTTATAAATAATGTGAACGTATGATATGACTGCATGCCTGCCTTTCAAAAAAGCAGAACTCTTACGGTAAAGGTTCACTCCTAAAATATTTCCCTAAATATTTTAAAGGGCCAAAACCAGTCATTCCTTTAAAAAAAACCAAAAAAACCAACAAAAAACCCCCAACCAAAAAAAACCCCAAACCAAAAAAAAACCTCCCACCAAACAAAAAAGCATTACGGCAGCTCAGGATATAGCATATAGTCAACACTGAGCAAAGTGAAACCTGATCTCAGTAGGATTTCTTTATCATTAAAGATTAAGATGAAGCCTTATTCTTTTATTACTTATTGAGCAATTCAGCCACGTGCAAACCTGTTACATCTCCTTGGTTGAGCCAAGGAGAGCCAGTTACAACGTGGTTTCCCTTTGAACCATTGACAGCGCAGACCTACCTGGACTTTGTCTTGGATATACTCGAGACCTTTATCAGTTCCAGAAAACATATCACAGCTAAATCCTGTTCGTGCTCCTCATTGCAGGTGTGTTACAAGTGGGTCAGAGGACAAGGTCGTTGCAACTGGAGCTCTTCTTTCAGTTGTGTTTGTAAAATGGCCAGTGCTTGAAAGATTAAAGTAGCATTAAGTGGAAAGAGGGAACAGAGGAATAAAAATAATCACCCCTCTTCCCCATATAATTTGAAGAGCATTAAGCAATACTTCCAATATTTTCTGTGGGGTTTTTAATTCTGTCTTGCCAAGAAAATAACTGAATGTTTGCCAGGCTGCAGTGGTGATGGGGAAACAAAATTATTTAATTATTTAATCTGAACTGAGATTAAAAAATTCTCAGCATGACTGAAGAAGAATAAACTGGATGGTTAAAATATCCTCAGGTTGCAACTATTACAGATCCTGTTGCAGTGATAATTAGAACAATAAATAAAGAGAAACCATCAGGTTGATGATTTTTTTTTTAAAATAAAAGAACAATTTCTGAGGTTTTAGGTCTTACATAAAATCCTTATTGCAACTGTTTGGTTATTGGTAGGAAAGTGGGATGCATCTATTTTAGATGAGATGCACAAAGACTGTCACAGCAAGATTGTTCAGCATTGCTTTACCACCTGGATTATTTTACATTTGTTGGTCTTCAGAAAAAAAAGAATTATCTGAGGAGTAAGAAAGATTTTAATCCCAGATAGTGTATTTTTAGTGCTGTTCACGGTACATCATATTTCCATTCTATAATCTTTGGTATGACTTCAGATCCCTTATTACAGTTGTGTTTCCTCTGGTTCTACTTTCTGTGTTTTTAAACTGAGGGCTTTTTGGTGGACGGTAGTGCATAAAGCTTTCTGATAAATGTAGCAAGCACCTGAACAGCTTTATAGCATGGGCTTTTTATGAGTTACTATGTTTAAAGTAATTTGTGTTTCCAATTCACAATAAAACTATTTGGTTCCTATTAGTTATTTCCATTTTTTTTCTTTTCAAAGGGGATCAGCCATAGCAAGAATCATTGGCAAAAATGTCCAGAAGTCCAACAGATTTGATCCTACTGTCAAGATGTGGGTATTTGAAGAGATCATCAATGGAAGAAAACTCTCAGAAATAATCAACCAGGAACACGAAAATGTTAAATACCTGCCTGGATACAAGATACCTAAAAATGTGGTAAGTTGAAAAAAACCCCAAACAAATCATTTAAATATTTTTATTTTTTATAAAGGGAGGCAACATCTGGCAAAATTAAAACTAGGCAGTAATTCAGTGCTTGATTCTTGTTTGCCACCTAGCTCACTCCAATATTGACATATAACTCAGTGGAATATAACTCACTTCTGTGACTTCTGCTTGTCTCATATGTCACATGCAACTTCAAACGCCCAACTGTGTCGGGTGCTGGTAACGCACCAGCCGCCTCTCTGACAGAAATCAGCGTAACTCTAGAAATGGCAGGCAGAGAGCTGTCTACACAGAGCCGAGGCATTTCAAGCCCACAGCATCTTCTGGAATAAAAGGGAAAGCTACTGCTTTCCCTTCTTCTAAAAAAGAAATCAACAGCACAGCTAACAGCTGTGGCTTACAAGGAGATGAATAATGAGCTATCTGCTCATGGGTGATTTCAGGATACCAACCTACTGCTATAATTAATAATGCTGTAAATTCCACAAAAAACATAAGGTGTTTACTTTTCATGAACATTTAAAATACCGAGTTATATATATCTCTACTTAATTTAATCAGCTTAGATAATTTACTGCTACTGAAGCAAGCAAGGTGAGGGCTTTTGGCTGTTCAAGATTTTGGCAAATGCCACTGTTTTGTGCATTAAAGAAA
The DNA here is from genome assembly GCF_000737465.1 of Haliaeetus leucocephalus. Taxonomy (NCBI): domain Eukaryota; kingdom Metazoa; phylum Chordata; class Aves; order Accipitriformes; family Accipitridae; genus Haliaeetus; species Haliaeetus leucocephalus. The sequence continues at coordinate 24,459,562 of NW_010972437.1, forward strand.
GTAGCGCCACGTTTCTGGAACAGTTGCAGTTGTAAAAGGAAGTTAAGACGCTGCACGTGGTGGGTCTCCTTGCTTGGAGAGTGGTTATATTTAGTACTCCATTTAGTGCTGTGATTGCATATTTGGACTCCTGCGGTTTGAACTTGGCACACAGTTCTCCTGGGCTACAATTGACATGTCACTGTTATTTTTACAACCCTCTAGCAGATCAACAGGCTTGTCATCATTACTTGAGATCAGCTTCATCCTGTCTATAGCAAAGTCTGAGGCTTTACCAGCAGAAAGCAGCTGGTTGCAGTAAGGCTTGGAGGGACCCTCACACCTTCATCTCCGACTGAGAAAAAAAAAAAAACTAATTTTTTCCCTTGCATTGCTCTGTGAGATTTTGGAGACAGAAGCACAGCCTGTACAGCGCTGCCAGCCTCTGCCCTGCTCCTGCTTTGCCGTTTTCCTAGAGAAGCAGCCTTGCTGGCAGCAGTTTGGGCTCTCCCACTGGGAATCCCACTTGCCCTAAGGCGGTGTGCTCCAAGGCTGCATCTGAGGGCAATGTTTGCTCTGATTGTAAACTGCAGGCTCAAATTCACCTGCCATTGCCTCTGTAGCTTGGCTTGAACTGTTGTTCTGAGTAACATTAGCATTTGGAGTAAGGTACAGCTTGCTAGTTATTAAGCACGTTGGGTAAATTTTTCTAACTGTTGGTTAAGTTACTCTATATTTAAAACAAACAACCCATCCAACCCCAAATATGATAATAAACTCTGCCTTTTGATACAGTTTATTCCTGAGTAGCTCTCAGCTGGTGACCTATGGAAACTAAAGACTGTCAGAATAGGCTCTGTCTCACCGTCCTGCTTCGTTCCTGTGCTCCCTGGTGCCACCACTCATTCCAGCAGAACCATATGGGGTTGCTCAGCATCTTCAGGAAGCACCTGAAGAAGCTGAACCAGCAAAGGGGCTTCCCAGGATGGTGCAATTTTAGAAAGTATAGCGTCTTCCCCAAATTACCCACACCAGGCTGAGATAGAAGGCAAATTAAAAGCAAAATTATAAAAAATCCAAACCTAAAATAGTTGGGCTGCTTTGGATATTTCAGAAGAGCTGCAGTTGCTGCAGCTACGCCACACTGCCAGTTAAAATTAAGGACATTTGCAATGTGTCTTCAATGGCTTTAGCACGTTGGTACCTTGCAAGGTGTGAGGATTCCTACCTGGGGCTCATTTTGGTTGTCACTCTTGTCCCAGGTAGCTGTACCAGATGTGGTCGAAGCAACAAACGGGGCAGATATTTTAGTGTTTGTTCTGCCACATCAATTTGTTGGACGAATCTGCGAGCAGATTGCAGGCCAGATAAAATCCGGGACATTTGGGATTTCCCTGATCAAGGTAAGTTGTCATCTCCACAAGACTCCATCTGCACAGAGTAAAAAAATAGCTTCAACTTAAGGGTAGAAGCTCCAGCCCTCAGCTGCATGCTCTGCGTAAACACGAGCATTTCTTTCTGCAAGAGTTAAAACTTACCCAGTCTCTGCCAGCCCTTCTGCTGCTCACGTGGCCACGGAGAGGAAAGGATGGGGCAACCCAGCCAGGCTGAGAGTATCCATCTTTGCCAGCCATCCTTAGCCTGGATCAGTTCCCACTTGGACCAGTATGGAGGTGAAAATGGGCAGAGGGAGGGCTGTATAAGCTGTTGCTGCTGCCAGAAAAAATACTCATCAGACTGCAGCCTCAATTAACTCTTAACTGGAAATAGTGCTGGGTCAAAGTGCCTCTTCCAAGTACATGCTAAAGCTGTTCTTGGCAGCATTAAAATGGCACAATAACACTAATTATTTTGCAGAACTGAAGCAATTTTAATCTCGCATGAACTGAGGAATCTCTTTTTAAGGTTAGAGGTACCGGATTATCATGATCTTAAAAGGAATTAATATTTTAAGAGAATCTCAAACTAAAAGCCAGAGGCAAGGCGTAGGAATATAGTCTACCACTTCTTCTTTTGATTGCATTACAGGAAATATCCAATTTAAAATTGTAATGAAAGAAATGTAATTCAAGTTTTCAGACTGCAATACCAGCTCTTCCCCCCCACTTTTCTTCCCCCTATAGAAATTATCTCACAAGCAGCAGTAAACAGAGGAGAGGAGGGTGGGAGAGGAAGGAAATTCCTGCAAATTTACTTCTTTCTTTAGTTTAAAAAAAACAACCCAAGACAGATCAGAGATCAGTATACTCCTTAATACCAATGAAGCACTCAGATTAATACTTAGATCTTGAAAAAAAGCCACTGCTTGTAGGCTTAATTTAAAAGTCTGGTTGGGTACTACAGGAATTTAACACAAAGGAAAAATACAGCATCAAAGAAAGCCTCAGGACAGCAGCACTGGATGCGAGGCCTCTTGCAGGGTTACCTTGACTGTCGCTACCTTCCCTCTGAACTTGCCTTGAATTTGCAGTTATCAGAGTACAAACCCAGAGCATTTGTATTAATGGCTAATGCTAGTGAATATAAGACCCAAATCTTTCCAATTAAAACCAGAGCTGCAGGCAATAGGACAGCTTCTGCTTTACCGCTGCTCTACTACTGTCATTTTCCTCTTCTATTAACTTGGCTTTGACTATCATCTTTTATTCAGGGGATCGATGAGGGTCCTGACGGCCTGAAGCTCATATCTGACCTCATTCGAGAGAAACTGAAAATAGAAATCAGTGTGCTTATGGGGGCCAACATAGCCAAAGAAGTGGCTGATGAGAAGTTCTGTGAAACCACCATTGGTAACTATTGCAAAGAGCAAATTAGAGCCTCTAGCTGTGGTTTAACTTCGCTGGTGGCTGGGCAACAAGATAACCTCTGGAGGAAGCTGGGGGATGCGAGGGGTCTGAGGTGATTCACGAGTGGTGCGGTGGGTGCGATGCCCGCTGAGCTCATTCAGGGAGGCAGCGTGATTTCCAGGGAGGCTGGTGCTGGCAGGATCAGATCCAAACTGACACCGGGTTTCAATGCTGAGAGCTAATTTCATCCATTAAAAAATTACAGCTTAATCCTGTTCCGGCAGGGGCTGGCAAGAACCACCTTTCATGTCTGTACAACTCAATGCTGAGTACATTGGCGGTTGTTACGCTATACTGTCTAGTTAGAGAAATGTAATCAGAAGCTCATATGTGCTCATGCTCCCTGAGGTGTATTTCTCCATCTTCAAATTTCTTTGTCTGGAGAAAAAAAACAAAACAAAACAAACCACAACAAACCAAACCCAAAACAACAACAACAACAACAACAACAAACCCCAGTAACGTCGTGTTCCTCCCTGTCACTCAGACTGCTTGCCAAGACGTAGCCTCAGATCCTCCCAGAACTCAGTGTGACCTGACTTGGAAAGTTCATCCAGTAGTTTTGAAAACCTGTTGATTTTTAAAGTCAGCAGAAATTCAAGTTACATAGCTAGGGAAGACAGAAAAATAAATTATTGTCGCACTACTGTTCCTTTGCCTTGCAAATGTTACAGGAGCAGTGAAAATTATACTAGCTGGGCATTTGTTGCTGGCAGAGCAACTAGGCACAAATAGGACTAGACACGATTAGGAGAGTTGAGGAATATTCATTTACTTGGGGGGTGTTTAACTTTTGCTGGCCCAGTTTTAAGCCATGCTGTGATGATGACTCTGCAGAGAGATTTGCCCCTTGCTTTTCTTGTCATGGAAAGCGCCACAGCCCAGAAACAGCCACCTCAAAGAGACTGGGTATCCCCCAACATCAATTATTGCAAAGGACGAGAAGCAAACCCAAAGTTTCTCATGAGATGGGACAGAAACCCCACAGCTACCAGAGTGCCATTGCCCAGGCTCTTTAATACTCAAAACCACCGAGTGCCCAGAAACCCTCCAGGAGCAGCAGCTGGAAAACTCTACAGCTCCTCACCGCTGAGCTCTCCCTGAAGGAAACCAAGCTGCCTTGTATGAAAATAAAGTGAAACTCTATTCAAAAGTCTTTGCCCAGCTGGCCAAGGACTCTCTGGATAAAGGCAAACCTCATCCCCTTTACCGCTGAGGGCTCTCTACTCTGCCTCTCAATAGCCAGGGCCAGCACTGTAATGACCTCGGTAGAATTGATAACAAAAATGTTCCAGCAGTGCGAACGTTCAACTTCATCATCTGTGGATCTCCCTGTAATTGGGAACTAATTGGGCATTAATCATTTGTGCCCCATAATAATGCTTAGCAATTACACCAGTTTACATTTTCAAAGCAGCAATTATACCGTTGTGCTGTACAAAGCAATTTGTCAATATTTTCTTTTGCAGGGTTTGTGGTTATACAAGCTTTCTCAGGCAGAAAGCTGTGTTAGGGACTATCTACTTTTAAGCTCTTTAAAGTGTTAAGCGATGCTTGGTGAATGCCCTGGTACTAGCATACATTTAACACTGGCTGTCACACAAACCTCTTGTTGAGCAACACCCAGTTAGGTTTTGTGGTCCCAGTAAAGTGGTCCCTGGGAACTTATTTCAGGTTTCAGTTAATTGTGTGTACTCTGAAACATTGTGAAAATGCTCTAACTTCCATCCTTCCTTCCCACAGGGTGCAAAAATGAAAAACAAGGGGAGATCTTTAAAGAATTAATGCAGACCCCCAATTTCAGGATTACTGTGGTGCTTGACTCTGATACAGTGGAGATCTGTGGAGCCTTAAAAGTGAGTGGTTTCAAACCAAAATGTTTTTATTAGGGACAAATTCTACCCTCACCTGAGTCTTCTGTAAGCCACAGGATCTAATACAAGTCCTGCCACCATATGATGAGTGACCACAGACAAGATGTTCGTGTGCCAATTTCCCAATCTGTTGAAAAGGGAAAACGTACTTAAAAATATAACTGCTGGCAAAGCATTTCAAAATAGTTGTATTTTTATCTTTATTTAACCAGAGGCACCTCTGCTTCTGAGGGCAGAATTTAGTCCGCTGTATTTTCTTGTCTGTGTATTGTAAGCACATGGAACAAAGATTCTTACTACATACAGGGGCTCCCACTAATAACTTATTTTCACAGTTCAGGTAGTAACCTGCTAGAAAGTTTGCATCAGAAGCAATACTCTGTGTTGGCAGCACGTCTGTGCTGGCGTTCAGCAATGCCCACATCAAGATCCCAGGCCAGATCAGAGCAATAACAAAGTCACCAAGTTCCCAGTGAGGGGGCACTTGAGTGAGATTTGGAGCTTGCTTTTAAATGTGCTAAAGGCGACTGCAGCCTGTGATCCTTTGTACTTTTTTATACGTTCAATCATTTGTGCTTCAATAATTCACCTTTCCTTGGGGGAGGGGGGATTACTGGCTAGGAAAGAATCTGTCCTGTTTAACCTTACATACAAAAAGAAAAGTTTCTTTACGTACAAAACCAAGTACCCCTAGATTTTGCTTTTGGCCACAGACCAGAACTGGGAGGAGGCACAGAGGGGAGAGAGGTTGTTTCTGCTTTGTGGGAAATCTTTGCTCTCTTGAAATCATTGCTTTGGCATTGCCTTTGCTAAAAAAAACCCCACACAATCTGCACTGGGGCACCTGCATGTCTAGAGCAAACACTTCAACAACAGTACTAGGTGACATATTAGTCAAATGCAGTGAACCACACTTATTTAGGGGCTGGGAATTGGGAGGCATGCAGGACAATGGTGAGGAGTTGTGAAGATGTTTAGGATCCTGAGAGATGTGTTTAGAGCTGCAGAAAAGGGCAATTCTGCTGACCGTTTTTGCAGGGAAAACCAAAAATTGATCTACTGCAGCATCAGTTCATAGAACCCCTGTCTGTTTAAATTAGAGACCCATAGAGAAAACCTGGAAAGGCATGACTCTGTCTGGGATATTTTAAACAGTTAAAACAGAAAGGTCAGCGAGTCCCAACTTGGAACTAGCAGAAAAACAAAACATTAATTGCATACACACTATGTGATTGCAACACTACTATATGAAACAAGCTGCTTTGATTTTTACCCATGGGAATAAGAGAGGACACTTTATAATAATCTTCTAGAAGCCCAGCTACTTTTGTTCAACGGTAATTAGCCATCTATCTTCTTCATAACATAAACACATGGCTATTGGCAATTGAAACTTCTTCTGGTGAACAGGGTGAAGACAGATTTGTAGGATTTTCTTAAACCTCAGTGCATGCTGATGAACTGCACATCTTGCCTGACTGTTACCTTTCCTCCTCTATTTTTTGCACTAAACTGTTTTTAGAATATCGTAGCAGTGGGAGCTGGGTTCTGCGACGGACTAGATTTTGGCGATAATACAAAGGCAGCAGTTATACGCTTGGGCCTTATGGAAATGGTGGCCTTTGCCAAGATGTTCTGCAGGGGACCGGTATCAATAGCCACTTTCCTGGAAAGCTGCGGCGTCGCTGATCTAATCACTACCTGCTACGGGGGACGCAACAGGAAAGTAGCAGAAGCCTTTGCTCGCACAGGAAAAGTAAGGAGGATTTTGAAATATTTTACACTAAGACATGAAGAAATCCTTCTGTGTTTTATAAAGGCATCATTAGCTGTTTACCTTCTTGATAACTGCTGGTATTGCAGCAGTATCCCCTCTGATCAAAGTAATCAGTCTCTTCTCTTCTAGTCCATTGAGGAACTGGAAAATGAGATGCTGAACGGACAAAAGTTGCAAGGTCCTCAGACCTCAGCCGAAGTCTACAAGATTCTGAAACAGAAAAATACGCTTGATAAGTAAGTGCTTTGATTTAAAAAAACAACTGCATCAACAAGAAAATATGAATGATTCATAACCTCCTTAACAGTACTTGTGTTTAATTATCTTGTTCGTTTCTGCAACAACTGCTTTCTACATCTTAGGCCCCCATTAAAGCTCAGCTTAGCCTGACTCCTCATTGCCATGGTCAGTAGAATAGAATGAAAGCTAAACAGCATTAGAAAAAACAAGCCACAGATGTATAGGAAACCAAAGAAATAATAATCCAAAGGATCTACCCAGACATCCCTGTCCCCCTGAGCAAGATTGAAGGCCATACACAGAGTCAGCTTGCAAACATGATCTACAGGTCAAAGGGTTTCTTGTTCTCAGTATATCGCTGTTACAGCTTGCAGCAATACTGCTCTCAGTGCAAACATTAACTAGGTTATCTCAGTATAAAATTTGGGAGCATAATCCTAATCAAAAATTTTTATACACTTTGAATAGATAGTATGTGCTGATATCAGTGTTTTAGTGCCACAAATAATGCTGAGATAAAAAGTACTTCTAATCGTTTGGGATGATGTAAGATTATTTATAATTTGAAACCTTTGTCTCAGCTTACACAATAGAAAGCTAAACTTCCCTCCATCCCATTCCCTCTCGCACATTAGCAGTACTGAGAGGTCAAACACTGCCAAATGAAAACTTTAAAAAAAAACCTGTTAGAATTATAACAGATACAGAAGATTCAAGCGGCATTATCTTTCAAAAATGAGAGAGAGAAGAGAAGCTCATTTTGACAGGACATGAACTTTAAATCAAAACTTGATCTAATAAGTATCATATAATTGCGCTTAGCTACACACTCAGCTCCAAGTCATTCAGTGAACTCATTTTTTACTAGGTAATGACTAAGACGGCTTGCAAAAGGGAAAGAACCCCTTAAGCCAGGAAAAGAAAATCATTTGAGATTTTCATTCTTTTTAGTCTTTTAGATATCAGTAATGAATGCAAATAATATATATATGCATTTTGCACACAGGAGGAAAAAGAGGATATGCAATTCAAGATTTTTTGTAAATAAAAAATACTGGATAGAATTTTGTCTCCAAAACAGCTCCTTTCTGCTGTCACTCCCAAGAATTGCCCCTAGCTCCTCTTAATTGCCCTATATAGTTTTCCAGTAAAGGCACCTCCAAGTTAAACTGTGTTGTAAAGAGAGAGAAAAATTTTCCACTTTCCTTTTAATGTAAAAAAAAAAGGTGGTGGGTTTTTTCCATTATAAATGGCATAGAAATGTTTATGTAAACTTTAAAAACTATTTTCATTGCTATGCACTTCTTTTAGGTTTCCATTATTTACAACCATCTACAAGATCTGCTACGAGGGTCAGCCGATCCAGGATTTCATCACGTGCCTGCAGAACCACCCAGAGCACATTTAGAGATCCCCTCTCCTCACCTGGTTGCGCCAGGACTTCTGTCCATTCCATGGCAAATAAAGTAGAGAAACAGGTTGTGTGACAACGCTTGCTGTAAAAGCAACAAAGAATGTATTTCAGCATCCTCATTCTGGGGGTAAAAAAAATCTGCCTTTAATTTCAAAATTATACCCAAGGAACAGGAAATGAATGTAAAATTTAACAGTATTTGATTTGAGTTAGTAGTGTGGGCATATCCCCAGCATTACTTTCTCGTTGGTTGAAAACATTTTCCCTTGTAATTTCCACAAGAGCTCGCTCTAGCTCACATGAACCTCAGTGTTTTGCCTGCTAATGTTACTTACAGAACAGCACAAGATGCAGAAAAATTGAACCCATGCAAACAGAAAAATTATAGTAAAAAAAAAAAGTCTGACAGCAGTAACATGCAATCACATGGGCAAATGTTGGGTTTCCATAGTTCCCCTCAAACACAAACAACATTTTGTATTTTGTGACATTTAGTCCTTCCTTGATTTCGTTTCCCAGTGTAAGCCTCTTTGGAAAAACAGGTATTGTTACTGTGCTCAGACACACATGAATGTTCAGCAGATATATAAATAAAACAGTTTAAGGGGCAGGGGGAAGGAGAAAGAAGGGTTTGGGGCGGGGGGGTGGGTTGTTTGTTTCAAATTCAGGACACTAGCAATCCTCAGTAGTAGTGTGACCTTCATTACACTTACTCCATTCCATTCAAACACAGAAAAAAAATTTGGAATAACCAAATACATTATGTTTGCATCAGGACTTCTCAGCAAATCATAGTTGTTAATTGGTAGTAGCTGAGAGAGGAGAACTGGAGGTTGACAGGGAGGATGTACGCAAGACTCAGCTTGCAGCTTGTGCAGTGCTGTTATTTTGAGAACGTAACAAATAACGGTGAAAAACGCTCTGTGATACTTGACTTTTTATACATGCATGAAAATGACCGCTATAGACGCACAGAAATCCTGTAAAATTGCATTTGAAACCAGGCTGCATTTTAACTCTGCTGGGAAACTCCACTGGACTGACACCAGTGCAGCTCCCCGCATCTTTCCAGACTGCAGACTAATGCCCTGATCCAGCTGTAGTTTAAGCAACGCATCTTACACTCCAGAAGAGAGATCTCTCTATCTACTTCTGAATTTTAAACACGAACTGGTTCATATACCAGGTTTTTTTATTTTGCTACCAATGGTGTTAATTTCAGAAGCATACAAGTTTTTAAACCTTATAGCTGTACTTGGGTAATTTTACATACCTGATGTTTTTCAGAGTTAAAGCCATCTATGAAATGAACAGTGGCACATTTTATAAGCTTTAATACCCTTTTGAAAGGCTCCTATTTTGAGACAAGGCAAACAAAAAGGAAGAGTAACCTACTTTTGCTTTGCTTTATCCGATTTTCCAAAATAGCAGAGAGGAGAGCAAGTGGGTTTTTTTAATCTCTCTATGTATTCGCTGACATATTGCTTAGGGGGAAAGAAAAAAAAAGCTAGATTATAAAATCATCTCCAGGCTGCATTTTAGAGGAACATTATTATGTCTTTCACATTTATCAGAGTAATATATATATATATGTGTGTGTGTCTATTGTAATTATAAATATATTGTAAAAATCTCAGCCTCACAGCTGGCAAAGCTGGCTCGGGTACCAGAAACAGTGGCTGCAGCGACCCTGATCCCTGCTGAACCGCAGCGGAGGTAGCTCACCGCCTCCACCCTCGAGTCCGGTCACAGGCAATGGCTGGGGGCTCCGTGGGGCAACGCCGGCATTCCTTCCACTGAAATGGGAATTGTGTGGCCAAATCCTTTACACAAAACAGGGAATTATCATCTTCCATTTTAATTGGAAAAAGACGTAAATATTGCATAATTTCTAAGTATCAAATACATGAGGATGGGATAGAGAATTCAGGAACCTCCTTACTTCACTGGCAGGCTGAACTGATAAGTCATGTATGAGTTAATAATACTATAGAACACTTTACATTCAAAGTGTATCAGATAACAGTTTAATAAAGTGATCAACACACAGACTTGATGTAATTTCATTTTTCAGAATTCTCACAAAATAAACTACTGGTGTAGTGGTGGTCCTTTATTGTGCTTATTCTTGCAGTTAGTTGTCAGCTCTCAAAGACAAGGACAAGAAGAGTCAATTTTCTATAGACATTTTATTGATGAACAATTTTTTCTTCTTCTGTATAACATACTTTTTGCACAGTAAAATAAGGAAATTTTTACTCCATAAATAACAAAAATTAGCCCTTATATCTCAATCCAGTCAAACTCTATGTAAAATAGTTTGTTCTATATTTACATTCCGTACCAAAATATGAAACACATGTTCAAGGTCGGCCAGTTCTCTCAAAACAGTTGTTTTATCTCCAAGGTAAGGTTCACATTAAAAAGGCAACATTCACACTTTGGAAGTCTGGTAGTGTAAGTTCACATTATTTAATATACAAATAGACCCAGATCCTGAAGAGCGACACATTCGGCCAAGCAAAAGCTCTTTGTTAAATCTTGCAGGGGAAAGACTCAACCTGCTCAGCTGGCTGAAAGTGACTCTGAGGAAATGCGGGAAAGAAAGGACATATGCCTCCTTCTCTACTGAAATATATTCAAGCAGAAAGATTTGCAGGACAGGAAGATTTAAAAACAACTTTCCCTTGTAAGGGATTGTGGATATGTCAGCTCTTAAATGACATCAGTCTTCCTAATTTACTAGTGCTCAGCAGAAAGAATGAGTTGCATTGGACTGACAGTCAATTAATGGGGGTCAAAATTCTCTTTTGGTAATTAACCTACATCCAAGGCCGTGACAGTCTCCCAAGACCTCAACTCATTTCAAGAGGAATGAATTCCCTACTTTTCAGTGTAATTTTACTTGCTGCATACTCCAGCCAAAAGCTATCCTTCCTCCTTGTAATTATTTGAAACACTAGAAAAATGTATTCCTGAAGTATGACTTGCCTCAACTTCTAACTGAAATGCTATAGACTTGAACTACCAGGGTAAAAAAAAGACTGCAAGACTAATTTACTTCCATAAGCAAACATGCTTAATTTAAAAAATTTTAAGCATTAATGTGGACATGATATACTGAAAATGTTTCTGCTACAGACAAGCTAACTCATTTATCTCTTTGCACTATTTCCGGGGCTCCTGCTGGTCTACTCTGGTGAAAACAAAGGCTTATTTGGGCTATATTTCAAAATTTTCACATGTAAGAGATGCAACAGGATGGACTTGCCACAATATGGTCAGGACACCTAAAGTAGCTGCCTGCAAACTTTGTACTTGTTTAAAACCAATACCAACTTTTACGCAGGAAACTACGCTTAAGGCTACATAACTGATTGGTTTAAGCTACAATTTTAGCTGTGTTGTACGCTCAGAAATGGCTTATGCTTCCTACTGTATTTATTTTGCTCTTAAAAACCTGAGACGTGTTTTTACTTAATTCATCTTAAGATTTGGAAGTTCACAGCAGGCTAGAAGCTAAAGTCAAAGACAAACAGAACTGAGGTAGTCAGTTTTACTCAAATATTCTTTTTGACAGTCACCAATTCATTCTCACTTTAAATTGAACTTGACACATTTCTTGGCCATTCCAATACAGCTACAGCTGCTAACACACTGACAGGATACAACATGTTGGATTTTGCCTACTAAAGTACCTTCCCCCCGGCAACTCCCCAAAGTCACGTCCAGTTCTGCAGTTCACAGCCAGTTGAAGGGCTGCACACCAAAGAAATTACGACTGAAATCTCAGATTATTAAGGCAGTAATAGTTTTACTTCACTGGATTCACTGATGCAGTTACTCAGCAGGTACCCGTGAATCTGACCACAAGAGCTCTGACAGGCAGACAGATTTTTCCCTGTAGGTACAATGCAATACAGCCTCTTTCTTTAATTAACGCATACAATTCAAAAGTAGGTAAGCATTGACTTTTTAAGCCATCTTTCAGTTAATTCTCAGGAAGAGAGAATAAAAGAAGAAAAGCCCTCAAGATAAACAACTGTGTAGAAGATAAAAATATTCACTTAAATATGACAAATATCACACACAGACAGCAGACTAGCATATCAAATACAAAGCACAATAAATTAACACCAGTAAAAAAGTTTGACAGTTATAAAGTTAACCAGAAAGTTCAGACAGTGCAAATATCTCACAGTAAGAAAGATTTCTTTTCAAGTATCAAAAGCATTGTTGTTGAGTGATACCATTTAAACTGTATTATTGCACAACAGACAAAATACAATATCAACCTCTGGGACCCAGGATGTATTTTCAAACCTTTATGTTTTCAAGGAATAAATTTACACCTACTGTTGACTGTGCATATATTAAAATAATCAGCGTTCACTTACTAATCTGAGTGTTTCTTAATTCAAACTTGTACACATTTCAAGCATTTGATTCCTAATTTGTATTGCTTCTCAGAAACACCTGTTTAAGGCTAGCCTAGGCCTTGTATAATTCAAAGCAAACTTAACCTGCAGTTAAGAAGGGGAACTAGCCCAGTGCAGGGTACTCTCTCAACTGTGATGCCTTCAGACAGTTTTAGGTTGCAGCTCATTTACCTCAGCAGTGTCATAAGAGTTTCTTTAAATTAAAACAAGTCCAGTAGGCACAAAGATTTTCTTACAATTACAATAGAAGTCCTATTATTAAACAAGTTTAATTGTAGCTAAATAAATTTTACTCCATATCCCTTCCATCCTCCTGCCTTTCATTTTAGCAAGGGATCTAGTCACTGACAATTCTAACATCACAGCACACTTAAGAAGCAGAGTAACGTCATCCTTCTCCCCATACTTGTATTTTTTTAGTGCACTGGGCACACCTGCTCCCTCAAGTTTAATACTTTTCCAGGAATGAAAACTATCCTAACAGGACAGACAATGGAATGGACCACATAAAAGTTTCTTTTACTCCAAAAAGGATTATTTGTAACACATTATATAGTCAGAAACAAATAAAAACATCCTTACAAGTGTCCTATAGAGCAGCTGTCCTTAGCAAGACAAATTTTGCTCATTTTCTTCCTCATATGTCTTGTCCATCAAGTGATTAATTTTGTACCAAGGTGTGCCCTCGTGTGGTTCAAAATGTCTGATTCTCTAACTTATTACAAATACTCAAATAATCCATAGTATTTGGAATAAGATTAGACTTTTCTTTACACATTCAATATAGTTTTTGGTCTAGAGAAGTCAATATGGTCCTGTAAGCTGCCACTGCTACTGGTTTGGCTTTCAACAAAAAGTGAGAACAGCTGCATTTAGGTTCATACTATTTAAAAAATAATAATGCCATTATTTAAGAAACAAACCAACAAAATTAAAAATAATCACAAAACCTATCGCAATTTTACAGACTGGGTGTCAGTACTGAAATGCATTTGCCTAGCAAATTGCTCTGAGAATATTCAAACATTTGATGTATTAATTTTCACAGTAGAACTGGCACATGCTAAATGAGAATGGGATTTCTAGACAGTTGTTTTGGTCACCAGTCTGAAATTCCACTTTGTGCACATAGGAAGGTTTAAGCAAAACCCAAGAATTAGCCCCTTTACCACAAACTAGCATGACTTCTGAGAAGCCTCCAAGCTGCAGAATCCAGTTGTGGAGACAACTGCCAACCACTGGTCTATCCCATTAAATTACTTCTCCCCCCCATAAACTGTAAGAATTGACAAAACAAACAAAAAAATTCCCACACCTGTTTAGGCCTGCGTTATTAGCAGTAATGACAACCGATTTTTACATGGCTTTTGACTAAACCACTGAGGTATATTTCCAGTTTGAGGATGCTTTGCTACCAGTCACACAGAGGACATAACAAAAAAAACAACCTTCAGTTCTATTACAGAAGAGTTCTCACTTCAAATCTTGACCAAGTTGCCAGGTAGTCTAACACAGTTGGCATAGTGGATCTTGTTACTGCGTCAGAAAAATCAAAGGTTGCAATTCAGAAAAATACTGGCACTTATTGAGATGACAAGGTAAATTTTCCTCCTCTCAAACTGCTTTTATCAGTACCTCCCTGACTACCATCTGCACCAATACTTGCCAGGAGAGACGAGGTTCAGCAGAAGACAGCTGCCTGCAGAGACAAAAAACTCAATGCTCCACAATAAGGAGTGCAACATGATGGTATATCATTCTGGAACATCTTCTTGCCCCATGCTTAACTCTATGCGCAGAGAAATAATCCTGTTAGCAGGGGAATTAAGTTAGCCATCAATAGCCAAAGGGTTACAACCAGGCTAGATGAGCAGGAGCATAAGTCTAAAATAAAAAACAAAACACCATAAAGCTTATAAATTTTATATTTAATGAGAAGCTAAAATAATAGATAGAACACTAAAAAACACTGAAGAGCAAAAATATATTTGCAGTAGTCTGCACTGATTTATTCTAGCTTTCAAGGCTAGGAATTCAAACCAGCCAAGTAACATGATTATTCGTTTTATAAATAAATAATTTTCTGCATTACTTCACTAATAGCAATTAGGAGAACAAATGAGAAAAATTTATCAGTATTGCAAGAGAAGAACAGGAAGTTCCCTATAACATGACTGGGGAGAAGCAGCATTTCAAAACCAAAGACTCTTAAAAGACTGGTTTATGTCTACTTTTGATCTGTATGGCTGTAAGTCATATAAAAACCCAAGCCACAAAACACCAAGCTGGAGAGGAAAGGAAAAAAAAAAACCACAAAAAAAACAGCGGGGGAGGGCAGGGGGACACAACACCAAACCCAATACGTGAGTCAGGGAGTTTGTCCATATGGTATGGTAGGTAATCACACAGCCATGAGGCTTAAGAAAACTACAAGCATAAATATAAACTTGCACAGATAAACTTTTACAATACATACACACACACACGTGTATGCGTTTGTGAGAAACACCAAGCATGAATTCAAATAGATGCTAGAAGATGCAAATCTCCTAGGTTACAGCCTTCTCGTGCTAAAATCTAACTTATAGGAGCCATTCCACCAACAATTGAAATGTTGCCATCTCAGAGACAGAACAAAACTATTTGAAATGGTACAAGTAAACCCAAGTGCACCACTTTGAAAAAAGAATCAAGCGTGTAAGTAAACAGGTTTATTTTTTCCTTGAAAACTGCAGTAGAGACAGCACATCCAACAATTAAAGAATTAGTTAAAGGCTTAAAAACAAGCCACTAGTGCAAAATAACGTAAAGACTGTTCTCTTTCATCAGTTGGCTGTTTAAAAAGCCACCTGTTCTTGACAAAACATTAACTGGTAGTCAGTAAATTAGGGTTTTTTCCCTCCCTCAAAAAGCAAACTGACACCTATCTTTTGTGTTCTGGATTATAGCATTAACATTGTCAATGGAAATTTATACAAGCGAGAACTCACTTTCCACCAAGGTGATAATTTTGGAGGTTATAAAAATGACACAGCCTTCAAAACACAGACCAGGTTTTCTGGTAAGGTGCTAAGGCTAAAGCTAGATTTCTGGGACCATTAGCAGAAGGAAACATGACATGAACTAGTTATATTTCAGACACATTTCTCCTATGTTAGCCACTATCCTGATCCTGGAAACAAAAGCATGACTGCACAGCAAAAAGCAGGGCACCTTTGCCACCTTCCTTAACTCTTATGCCTAGGATCTTAGAATAGCCAGGCTATGGCTCTCCTTTCCAGTTCCCTAACAGTCAGAGCCAACACAAACCTTTAGAATTTTCAAAGGTTAATATTAAGTTTCAGTTCAGCAAATCATAAAGCAACTTACCAATTGGTGCAGCTCTTGTTAAGTTAGAAGCTGGAGGATCCCGCTCTGGGGGACAGGAGTCACAGAAGTCCAAACAGGCTGGGCAAATCAGATTCCCAACATGCATCCAACCATTCATCTGAATGCTCACAGTTAATACCTGACCTGAGCGGCTGCACAAGTACGCAGTGTCCTTGACCCAAACATGCAGTCCTTGTTCTCCACAAGAAACCTTAAAATAAAAGAATAAAAGTCAAGTCTGTATTACGATTTATCAGAAATGTGTTCTGGGGGTCGGAGGCTCTTTCAATAAGTAAATACTACATTCAGTAAACGCCTGGTATTCAGCAAACACCAATAAACATCTGGTATCATAAATTAATTCTAAGTATTTTAATGCACTCAGAGCAACTACTTGGTTCAAGAATGCTTTAAAGCACTGACTGTACTCTTTTTGTGCAATCATGCAGATCATCAACTGAGAATGAGTAAAATTCGGCTTCTGCTAATGACTACTTTTTTAGAGTTCTGCTGCTGATGGAAGTGACTCCTTTAGTGAGATAGTCTTGAAGAGAAGGATAATGAAAAAATAAGTGACATGTGCATAGTGCTTTCCACCTTTGAAAAACCAGAGTGACTAATTAACATTAAGCTTCAACAACAGCAAATTCCAACGTAAGTATTCCCACTTAGCTGTGGAGAAAGTGTTACAGGGATAAGACAGATGAAGTCCCTAGCAAGACTGGAAGTAACACACAAGGCATCCCAGTGGTCACACACTTAACTGGATGCGTGATCTAAACTACAGGCTTACGGTTGGAAGATATTTATTTTCAAAGCATGTCATATAATCTAGTGATTTAATTCAGAGAAGATCATACACAGTGTTGTCGCGATTTAACCCCAGCCAGCAACTAAGCACCATGCAGCCTCTTGCTCACTTCCCCCCCACCCAGTGGGACAGGGGAGAGAATTGGGGGAAAAAAAAAGTAAAACTCATGGCTTGAGATAAAGACAGTTTAATAGGAAAGAAAGAAAATAAAAAGGAAAGAAAAGGAAGAAAATAAAAATAATAATAATAATAATAATAAATAAATTATAAAAAAAATAATAATAATAAAATGACAATGATAGTAATAAAAGAATTGGAATATACAAAACAAGTGATGCACAATGCAATTGTTCACCACTCACCAACCAATGCCCAGTTAGTTCCCGAGCAGCGATCCCTGTCCTGGCCAACTCCCCAGTTTATATACTGGCCATGACATCACATGGTCTGGAATACCCCTTTGGCCAGTTCGGGTCAGCTGTCCTGGCTGTGTCCCCTCACGACTTCTTGTGCCCCTCCAGCCTTCTTGCTGGCTGGGCATGAGAAGCTGACAAATCCTTGCCTTAGTCTAAACACTACTCAGCAACAACTGAAAACATCAGTGTGTTATCAACATTCTTCTCATACTGAACCCAAAACATAGCACTATACCCAGCTACTAGAAAGAAAATTAACTCTATCCCAGCTGAAACTAGGAGAGTATCCACCTCTTATTCTATACCATTTACATCATGCTCAGGTCCCATACTTTCCAATACATCCCAACTAATCACCATCACCTCTCCTGTCCTTTATATATATATATATATACACACATATATGCACACATACACACACAGAGATATCATTCACTTAGTCTACAGGCCATTCCTATGAAATGTCTGTTGAGTTCATTTAGTCCATGACTTTGGGCTCCATCTGTCATACCAGTCTTTGTGGCAGGAGGGATGGTGCGAAATCCGCTCACTTGGCAGAGCGGGATGGGGCTTCGGTAGGGTGTGGCGAGTGGGTAGACATTGGACACAGCAGGAGGAGGCTGTGTAGTGTTGGACTGTTGCATGCTGGAGTCAGTTCTGGTTCCATCACTACTGCACTTCACTCAATCACTTCATTTTATCAAAGTTTATTCTTCCTTAATCTAAGTGAGTCTTACTGTAATACCATTGCTACAGCATATAAAAATTATAGTAATTATGACATACAGTGGCAGGGTTATATAGCAATTAACATCACACAATTTAATTTATTGGCTAGTCTCACCTAAAAATCAAATCCCCTTGAGGCATACATCGGAAGTCCCCATCCTTTCACATCACCCACCAAGTGCACCCAGATCCTTGAGCAAAAGCAATCCCACAAATAGGTCTGCCTTTGCCTGAGGCAGGAGTAACACAGACTGTATTCTCTAACATGTTTATTTTTTTTATGTGCACTACAGGGACTTTATCCCCTTCTCCAGTACGTAAAAGTTCTGATTGGGCAGGGCCAGCCCAATTGGCAGATCCTCTGGTGTTGACTAACCAGGGGGCTTTTGCTAAATGCATATCCCAATGTTTGAAGGTTCCACCACCCCTTGCTTTCAATGTAGTCTTTAACTGTCCATTGTATTGTTTGATTTTGCCGGATGCTGGTGCACGATAGGGGATGTGATATACCCACTCAATGCCATGCTCTTTGGCCCAAGCGTCCCTAAGGCTGTTTCAGAAATGAGTCCTGTTGTCTGACTCAATTCCTTCCGGGGTACCTTGTCGCCATAAGACTTGCTTTTCAAGGCCCAGGATGGTGTTCCAGGCGGTGGCATGGGGCACAGGATATTTTTTCAGCCATCTGGTTGCTTCCACCATTGTAAGCACATGGCACTTGCATTGGTGGGTTTGTGGGAATGTGATATAGTTAATCTGCCAGGCCTCCCCAGATTTGTATTTCAGCCATTGCCCTCCATACCACAGGGGCTTTAACCACTTGGCTTGCTTAATCACAGCACACGTTTCACGTTCGTGGATAACTTGTGCAATAGTATCCATGGTCAAGTCCACCCCTCCATCTCAAGCCCATCTATAGGTTGCATTTCTTCCCTAATGGCCTGAGGTGTCATGGGCCCACCAAGCCATAAATAGCTCACCCTTATGTTGCCAGTCCAGCTCCACCTGAGCCACTTCAATCTTGGCAGCCTGATCCACCTGCTTGTTGTTTTGGTGCTCTTCAGTGACCTGACTCTTGGGTATGTGAGCATCTACGTGATGTACTTTTACAACCAGATTGTCTAGCCAGGACACGATATCTTGCCACAGTGTGGCAGCCCAGATGGGTTTACCTCTGCGCTGCCAGTTGCTCTGCTTCCATTGCTGTAACCACCCCCACAGGGCATTTGCCACCATCCATCACTGGCCACTTTTCTCATTCAGCAATGTTTAACACTAGCTGGATGGCTTTCACCTCTGCAAACTGACTCGATTCACCTTCTCCTTCAGCAGTTTCTGCGACTTGTCATATAGGACCCCATACAGCAGCCTTCCACCTCCGATGCTTTCCCACAATATGACAGGACCCCATCAGTAAATAGGGCATACTGTCTCTCATTTTCTGGCAGTTTATTATACAGTGGGGCCTCTTCAGCATGCACCACCTCCTCCTCTGGCAACATTCCAAAATCTTTGCCTTCTGGCCAGGCTGTGACCACTTCCAAAATTCCTGGGTGAGCTCTTTGTGTGATTAGTGCAACCCACTTACTCCACGAGACATCAGTTGCGTGATGTGTAGAGGGAATCTTCCCATTGAACATCCAGCCCAGCACCAGCAGTTGGGGTGCTAAGAGGAGCTGTGTTTCAGTACCAACCACTTCTGAGGCAGCTCAAACTCCTTCATATGCTGCCAATGTCTCTTTTTCAGTTGGAGTATAGCAAGCCTCAGATCCTCAATATCCCCTACTCCAAAACCCTAGGGGTCAGCCTCAGGTCTCCCCAGGTGCTTTCTGCCAGAGACTCCAGGTAGGGCCATTTTCCCCAGCTGCGGTATAGAGCAGATTTTTAACACCTCATCCTGCCCAGACTGGCCAAAGGGCTACTGCATGAACAATCCCCCATTTAATTTGTTAAAACTTTTGTTGTTGCTCAGAACCCCATTTAAAATCATTCTTCTTCCAAGTGACTTGATAGACATGGCTTACAACCAGACTGTAATGTGAAATATGCATTCCCCAAAAACCCACAACACCTTAGAAAGCTTGTGTTTCCTTCTTACTAGTCAGTGGAGACATATGTGTTATTTTGTTAATCACATCCATCGGGATCTGACAATATTCATCTTGCCATTTTATTCCTAAAAACTGGATCTCCTGTGCAGGTCCCTTGACCTTACTTTGTTTTATGGCAAAACCAGCTTTCAGGAGGATTTGGATTATTTTCTTCCCTTTCCCAAAAACTTCTTCTGCCGTGTTGCCCCATACAATGACGTCATCAATGTATTGCAGGTGTTCCAGAGCTTCACCCTTTTCCAGTGCAGTCTGGATTAGTCCATGCAAATGGCAGGACTATGTTTCCACCCCTGGGGCAGTCAATTCCAGGTGTACTGGACGCCCCTCCAAGTAAAAGCAAACTGTGGCCAGCACTCTGCTGCCAGAGGGATTGAGAAAAACGCATTAGTAGTATCAATTGTGGCATACCACTTGGCTGCCTTTGACTCCAGTTCATATTGAAGTTCTAGTATGTCTGGCACGGCAGCACTTCATTCAGGCCACAACAGTCAACTGTTAGTCTCCACTCTCCATCAGACTTTCACACTGGCCACATGGGACTATTAAAGAGGGAGTGAGTTTTACTGATCACTCCTTGGCTCTCCAGTCAATGAATCAGCTTATAGATGGGAATCAGGGAGTCTCAGTTCGTGCGATATTGACGCTAGTGCACCATTGTGGTAGCAATTGGCACTTGTTCTTCAACCCTCAGCAACCCCACAATCAAAGGGTCTTGAGAGAGACCAGGCAGGGCAGACAGCTGTTTAATTCCCTCCGTCTCCAAGGCACCTATACCAAAAGCCCGCCAGTACCCCTCTGGGTCCTTAAAATACCCTCTCTTGAGGTAGTCTATGCCAAGGATGCACAGAGCCTCCGGGCCAGTCACAATGCGGTGTTTCTGCCACTCATTCCCCTTTAGGCTTACTTCAGCCTCCAAAACAGTTAACTGTTGGGATCCCCCTGTCACACCAGAAATACAGATGGGTTCTGCCTCTTTATAACTTGATCCCATTAGAGTACGCTGTGCACCGGTGTCTACTAGAGCCTTGTACTCCTGTGGGTCTATGTGCCAGGCCATCGAATCCACACAATCTAATAAACCCTGTTGTCCCTTTCCTCCCCCTGGCTGGAGGCAGAGCCCCTCTAAATCTGGTCAGAGTATTCGTCACTCACTTCTTGTAAAACTGACTTAGAAATCCCTTCAGGAGGATCAGAAGTAAGATCAGCCGTTCTACTCTGTCTGGAAACTGCAGCAGCACAGAAGAATCCCCTTTTGTGGATGTTTTTCCTCACAACTCATATACCCATGCATCTAGGGTCAAGGTAGGTTTTCCATCCCACTTCCTCATGTCCTCTCCATGGTCACGCAGGTAAAACCAGAGGGTATCCTATGGTGTGTACCTTCTATATTCTCTCTATTGAGAAGAGGAATGCTCACTCCTAATAGCTGAGATACTGGTCCATACTGGTAGGGAATACGACTTTTCAATCAGTTTGGTCAGTTTTTCAGACTTTTTGGACAGTTTTTCCACAGCTGAGCACAGGCTTATAGGGAGGAATAGAGATTTTCTTCATACTGCTGGCGTTGGCGAGCCATTTCACCCACCATTGGTGCCTGTTTGTCTTTCCAGGTCAGTACTGGAAATGGGTCGACATACGACAATGGTGTGCTCCATACAAACTTCCGCCATGCGCGTCGTGTGCACTGGACTTCATCTGGATCTCTGGGTAATTGCACGTTGTACGGGTGATAAAAAAAATCATCTCTAGCATAGCTAATTCCCTCAGGTACTGGATACCTCTCTCCACAGTGGTCAACTTGCCTGGTTGACATATAACATCTTCCTTGAAGGGGTACCTTTCCTTCACTCTTGACAGGAGTCGCCTGCAGAGGCTGAGGGCTTGCGTCCATTTTCTGATTGCCTTGCCAATGCCACCTTCCCTAGAAAGTGATCCCAGCTGCTTGGCTTCCCTACCCTCTAGTTCCAGGCTACTAGCCCCATTGTCCCAGCATTGGAGCAGCCAGGTAATAACGTGCTCACCTGGTTGACAGCTGAAATCTTTTCGCATATCCCGCAACTCACTCAGGGATTGCGATCAGGTGATTACCTCTGGTTCTGCCTCTTCCTCCTATTCTCGTGATGACCCTGGTTCAACTTCATCCCTTACTAAGCAAAATGATTTTTTGGTGTATTTCTTCTTCTGCATTTGGGAGACTGATACTGGCACAGGTTGGTTCTCTGGTTCAGCTGCAGTGCCTGTCTCAGGGTTTGGAGTAACCGCCACGCCTGTGATTTTGTTGTCAGATCCAAGAGACATTCTCTTCCCCTTGAGGGTACTGAATAGTGTTGAACAGGGCTTGGTAGACATGGGCCGGGCCCCAGCACATTGCAGTGATTTGTCTCTCTCTGGAATTGCCAGGGTGAAAGCATACTTTTTTCAAATACTTTACTAGTTTTTCCAGATCCCGCACTTGTTCAGGGTAAAGTTCCAAAACACTGGAGATGCCCACTGTCCCAGGTACTTGCCCATTCTATGCCACACACCCTGCCACTCATAATTATGCAGCCTCTGGGCAGATCTCTGGGTGATATTCTTAAATAGTTGTTTAACCCTAAACAAGACCTGAACCCCATTCAGGAACACACTAGTTCCTAGCAAGACCATGCTGGTTTCAACATCCCAAGGATATGCAAAATTTTCAAAATTCTCAAACACTATAGTAATTAGCCTGGAGGAGAAGGGGAAGGTAAAGAAAGGTGTCTTGCCCATAGATTGGCTCTCGGAGGAGAAAAGGTAAAGGGTGTAATTATTAATATTTTCCGACAGATGGCTCCCAAAGTATAGAGGCGATGACAATGCTGAGTACAAATACCAGATTAGTCCCATGACCGATAATTTTATCGTACCATAAGCCAGTGTTACACAGTACAGCAAAGCAAAAACCTTAATCCATCTCCCATGGATGATAAGCAGCAGCACAGGGACTATATACAGCAAGCAAGGTGATACATAACACAACTCTAAGAAGGAGTGCCACAACTCTAAGAGCCAATAAAGCAACATTGTGACCAGCAACTATTGAACTAATATAATGAATGCTTATAACAAATTTGTTTTAACACACTCTGGTCAGACCTGTCATTATCTCAACCCTTTAGGCCCCACATTGGATGCCAAAAAGGACACTACTTAGCAACAACTGAAAACATCAGTGTGTTATCAACATTCTTCTCATACTAAATCCGAAACATAACACTATACCAGCTACCAGAAAGAAAATCAACTCTATCCCAGCCAAAACAAGGACAAGTGTCCAGGTGCAAAGTTCTAACAGTCATAGCCTACATTTTATGCCTGACTTTTCCCTTTAGTGTTATTTTAAAAAAATAAAAATAAAACCCCAACACATACTTACTTGATAACATCCACTACCCCAGTCAGGGTAGCTGAGTTTCCTCCTGCACTGTTCCATGACAAAAGCAGATTTCTGAATAAGACATACAGAGTTTGGTCCATATTTCTCTGCACCATAGTTTTTGGTAGGATCTAAGGTAGAAAGAATATACTGAATTGCAACTTACTAGCAGAACAGAAAGTCCACATCAACTTAATATGCTATAATTAGTCAGTGTCTCCACATGCAATTCAAGGCTTACTTTTGGAATCTTTCAGACTGTTAATCATTATATTCAAGACAGCATAATACGCAAATTGATAAAGTGGGAAGAAACCCAAGATTAAAAAAACAAAAACAAAAAACCAAAAACCAAGCACTTTCCATCAGAACTATGTGGATACGCTTGCCCCCAGGGAGTGCTGGCTCTGGTGGCTTGAGGGCAGAGAGTGTTTCTTTGTTTGTTTTTTAGACAACTGCACAGACAGGTAATATCCTACAGCATTCTGGAGCTCCACAATATTGAACATTCATGCACTACCCTAGGAGACATGCCCATGTTCTGGTAATTTGCAAAGCTCCTTGCCTTGAACAAAAAACCTATAAAGGTGGAAAATGGAACCATTTTTCAGAGACTCAAAAAACAACCAACCAACCCACCCCCACCCTGTGTCTTATATTTGGATCATTTGGGGTCAATTTCTGTTCAGCTTTTATGCAGTTCTTGTATTAGATGTGTTTCCTTCCTAGGCATACAAGGTGGTTGTGCTGTGCTTCTCACCTCAGCCCAGCTTTTACACAGCCAGTAGTGTAAAACTAATTTCATATCCATTTAGTTTGGATGTATAGCAAGTCCACTCCAGATTAACAAAGGTAGTCTTTTAAATACCATACTGAAGTCCTGAAAACTGACCTGGCTGGTTTTCAATTATTCTACAGTCCGAGCTGCGTTGAAATTCACCACTTAAATGCCAACTGAATTCTTGACTAAAGGGACAATAGTCAGCAATTTCTACTGAGCCACCGTAATAAGGCAATTCTTCTGCTGGTACTCCATTAAGATTGTCAAAATACTACAAAACAAAATAGGTAGTGAAGCAGTTTGTGCAAAGACAGGCGTACAACTGTTTTTTAAATAGAACCAATCACTACATCTGTAAGAACATCAACTATTACTCCTCAAGAATGCTATTAACAGCAACCTGCAATACCCATGAACCAGATGAGCCAGAAGTATTTAAGAGTACATAAATAATGCAGAGAGATTCACATTTGCACGTATCATTCCCCACCCCTTTCCCTGCCCTTCCTTTGCAATCATAGCATTCTCTGGGATGAAACAGAACAAATTTCTTAGTGTGCAGTGACACAAGGCAGCAGACTGGGTGAAGAAATACCTCAAACAAAACTTTCTGGGGGACTTCTGTTATACAGCAACATTTCCATCTTATATTTCGCTAGATGGCCAAGCAACATCCTTATTGTTATATTAAGATCACAAGGCTTTTTTTCAGTCTCCAGACTCCTTATAATAAACTAAACAGACATTTTTCACAATACCTATTCTTGTCTACTCATTCAGAAGAAAAAAATGAACAATATAATCACCTGGCTGCAAAGCACAAGAGTGAAACAACTTAGTTATTTGGTAAAGTAAGATCCATTATACCTGATATTCCTGAGGTAACTGCTTTGGAAACTTCTGCAAGTTGCACACTGCTACTGCTCTTTGGTCCTGTCTGCAGGTTAACTGCAAAGGATTACTCCTCAAAGTGTCGCAGTATGGACTGATTAACTGCCTCCTCGAAGAAAAAAAAAAAAAAAGAATAAAAATCACGTTAGATCACTTTAACTGCTTTTCATAGTTTAACTAAGCAATCTGTCAAGACTGTCTGTTCCCACTCTCCCCCACACTTGGTCAATCACACAAAGAAGAACTGACTTCTTCTCAGGAGGCTAATTATTGTTATTTGTCTGGTTATGACCTTTCTAATTTAAAGAATATCAAGCCAGCAAACAAAGTTAAAATGCACTCACCTATTTAGTTTTAATGACATCGCTTTGTAAACTTTAAAGAAAAAAAACATACAAGCAAAACAGGCCCACCTACAGCTGTGCCCTAGAAATTTATGAGCATTGTAACGAACAAACAAAGAAGGCTTTGTTTTGAAGATGCCTATCATCCCCTTCTGTTGCTTTAAGTACAATCCAGTAACGCAAAATGACACAGGCTGCATTTTCAATTAAAAGGGACAAAATTACAAAGCAAACGCTTTTAAATTAAGTCCCTCCCCTCTTCTCTAAAGCATAGCCCTCTTATAGTATAAATGCATTCTACAGCCTAAGATGTTTAGCTCTGTATTTATTGGGTGGGATGCTTCTCCCCTTAATACATTTGGTGCACTCCTTCCTGGGTGCATTCTGAAGGTTCTCAGGACAGCACTCCTTGTTAATCTGTATGTACCTCTACTTCTTTTTACTGAGTTGCATTTGAAGGACAAATATAAACAAGCAGCAGGGTTTCTTCTTTATTTTTTTTAAACAGACTGTATTCTTACTTTTGTCTCTTTTGGTCGATCCAGAATTTACAGCTCTTCATTACAAAGTCACAGCCTTTATTGCGTCCCCAATCTAATTTCTCTGCCATGCTGTAATTTGCTTTATACCAGCTGTAAAGGTATTTTGGAATGAGAATATAGTTACTTTGAAAATTAGTGTTCTGATTAATAAAAAAGCAGTTCAAAGAACTTCATATTATGCCTTAAGGTCTTCAAATGAAGAAAAAGGGAAACTGCATCCCTTTCTGTCTATAACAAAATATATTACAATTTCACTATTTTTAAAGTCACAATGAACTAAAAGAAAAATTTATTGCTTATTTGTTCAACAGCAATGCACCGTGATCTGCAAAGGAACAATGCACACAGAAAGATGACATTTTAGACAATTTATGCTTTCTATCTGCAAGAAGAGCTGAAAAAATAATCAATACGTACTGCATGCAACTGAGACAATACCTATATCAAGAAAAAAGTAACCAGACACTACGAACAGTACTATGCATTGCAATGCATATTTTTTTTAAGGCTAGATTAAGAATGGATGGGGTTTGAAAGAGATAAAGAAAAATTAACATACTAGGTATAACTCCTTGTCTAATTTAATGCTAATTATGCAGATTATCTACTGTGTTGCAGATGGATAAGCACAAGTGCATCAATTCCAAAAAAAAATCAAGTACAATGAAAACCAAACACAAATGAACTAAAAAAAACCCTCATTCTTATTAATTCTTACCCTGTGTCTTCCATCAATGCTAAAGTGATCCTGGAAAAGACTCGATTCTGTGTATGGGATCCAGTCATTGCTTCATTCTGAAAGGTAGCAGTTACTACTAGCAAGCCACTGAAAATCATTATTGTAAGAAAATGCCTCCTATGAAAAAACATTTTATTTCCAGTCCCTTCTTACTATTGACAATCAAATCCCAACCTCTTTCACAAAAGGTATCAAAAGTGCAACTGCCTTCCCCACTCCATCCTACAAAGCTTCAGAATTCCACAAGTCAGAAACCTCATTCCAAATTCCAGCTAAACCTTATTCATGACCAACGTGTACTTGTTTTTCTTCAGGCAAAATAAAACTCTTCCTTCTTCTAGCATATTTATCAGTAGCAATCACACCAAAGGGAGACAGAAGATGTGGTAAGATGAAAGCCAAGCTCATTTAATTTTCTTGTGCAAGGCTGATTTTTCGTTTTCCTAGAATTTCTAGTAGTCCTTTTCAGGAGCAAGGTGCACAGGACACATGACTAAAAGGAACACAGCACTCCGAAGGAAGATTTATTACAGTGGCAGTGGAATTTTCCATCTTGTTTAAAAATAAGCAAGTTCACACCAGAAGAGCAACTCCAGTCACCCTGGAGTTTCCTAATCATCTTATAAATGGCAATTTAACACCCGTGTCTTTTTCCCGCTCAGTCATTTCCAGCTGATAAACTTCAGGGTTACAGCAAAAGTCACTGACCCTTAATTACGCAACTCTGAGATTTCTATTACTGAAATTAATCTCATTTCTATTATTTCTTCAAAACATGTAGTTTTCCAGCCTTCCCTCTCCACTAGCGTGGTTAGGAGGAGTTACCACCAGCAGACTTAGTAGCGCCAAATTTGCTCTCTCTACAGTACTTAATGAGAGTTGGATCAAGACCAAAACCAAACTATACAAGTTACTTTCCAGATACAAACTTTCTCTGGAAAGGTGGAAAGGACACCAGTAATAATCTCCTTTTTGTTAATCCTATTCAATCCTTAGAATTACCCTCATTCTAATGGCAGTCTTTCCAGTTGGCTTTAAACTACTGTTCCACACCAAAGGTTACTGAAAAGCAGGAAAAGCTAACAATTTTGGTCTCAAAAAATACGCATTTTTCAAGATTACTTCCACAAGCAGGTCTGTCCTGAAGCATTTCCGTTCTTGCTTACCTCACTGCATACAACAATAACTAGAAAATGTTATCTCTGCCAAAAATATCACCAAACACAAAGCTATAAATAAAAATAGGCTTAAATGCCAGGAGGAAAATAAGTGTTTCCTTGATCAAATGAGGTTCTGGAATAGAGATGGCAAAAGCTAACCCCAGGGCACATGAATAAAGGTGAAGTCAAGATAATTAACTGACAGAATGATTAAATATTTGATGTATAAGAAGCAGAAGGTAACAAAGCTGAATTGACTCAAAGGAATACCCCCTCTCCCCTAAAAAGGCAGCATAACTTCTCAAAAGGAGAAAGGCCTGACAAAAGTAAGAGACATTTAGTTTTTTAGTAATCAGCTTATCTCAAACTCATACTCTGAGACTTAGCAATAAGGTAGAGAGATTTATCTAGAAATTGGACATTTAAGTATTTGTAGCTTAGTACTGTTTGTGATACATTTCAGTGAGGTTTGACACGTGCATTTTCAAGGCTCCAGTAGGTACCACCATAAACCTAAAAATAAAGGCGGGGGGAGCAGACATTCCCACATGCCCCTCCATTCCTAATATCAGCACTAACCTCCAACAATCTCTTCTCCCAGTGATTGAGCTCAGTACCCATGCCACCTTGATTTTCAAGCTCCATTCCCTCTAGAATTGGACAATTAAAATGTTTTCGAGCTTCTTCCTAGAAAGAAAACATTTCAACAAAATTCTCAAAATACTGAGACAGATACCCATATGCAGTCCTAATGTTCTAGAATTATCTTTTAAAATTATTTCAGCATTTCCCTTTTCTACCATCTTGTTTTCCTCCAAATGTGAAACACTTCTACTAGGAGGCTGACTAAGCCAGCAAGTACCCTGACACCAAGCCTAACAATCTGTCTACTTATCTCCTGGAAATAAATGACGGAAGTTTACAAGAATAAAACAGCAACAGAATTAGCTGAGAATAGCATGTACACACTAAAGACCATATAAAAAACAAAACAAAACAAAAAACCCCACACAATGCAGGAGCACTACAACCCTGCCTCTGTCAAACATTTCAGAGAAAAAACACTTTTTTTATTAGGAAACTGTATGTGTCAACTAGTTCTGCATGGGGAAGTATTTTCTGCAAAATATTTCAAAATCTTAAAAGGCATCACAGCAATGCTGTGGTCTCATGGCCAGGAGCCCAGTCTTTCCCAGTGTGGCACTACCCAGGAGCACCTTTAATGCTCTGAACAGTTTGACCAGCATGGCCAGTTTTCAAAACAGGGATAATTAAACCAAGTTTGCTTTATATACTGTGTTAGATTTAAAACAAACAAAAATATTATTTGTGGCCAAATATGATTAACACTGTACCTTATTTCCAATACCAATTTATTACACTTAAGCATATGTTCTGTTGGGAGCAAGGGGGAGAGTCAGAGGCGTGGGAAGCAAGAAAGATTTCCAGGAATACTTGGGGAATTTCTTTTTAAACATGACAAAGTGTTAACTGCATTATTTTGTAATCAATAAAATTAGAAAAAGATTAAAACAATGCTTTTAAAGAGAAAAGTAGAAAATAGGATGAGCTTATAAATGAGAAAAGCAGTGACAACGCTATCTGTTAAGGCAACGGGAATACTAGGTGTGTGAGTCTGCAGGAGAATATCTAAAGAGTAGGATTAAGGAATCTGTTCAACATCAGTTTTGCTTACCCTTTTATAGTTTACTTCACAGTCCCTTCATTGTCTCTTACTACGTCAATTTATTTATTTCATACTGTCTGTCAGCCATTTTCCACTTTACTTCAGATACACCCTCTCAGCCAATTATACAGTCTCAGTCATATAGTTTTTGGCCCATACATTCAGGAAAAGGGTATTAAATGTTAGGTTATTACTTCTTAAAGAATAAGAAACACTTATGACTCGAGAATGTGATGGTAACCTTGGCATAAAAAGTTCAAAAGTTTAAGTTAATCCGCACTTACAACTACACGAGGTGTTATCAGAAGATGAACAGCATGGCGCAGCATTTTGCCACCACGTACGTCCCATAACCTCACTGCTTTATGAACGACTTTATTGCTCCACTGATACAAACCTAGACTGCAAGAAGAATGTTTTGGTTACAAATCTTTCCCACAAATACACACTACTGTGCAAAGATTTATTTCTGTAAGAAACAGAATCATGAATAACCTCTATACTTCCTCAAGCTTTCTTTAGTTTAAACTTATTATGCAACATTTCTCCTTTGTAAGATACGTGCTCATTATATACATAACTCTGATTTAATAAGCCAAAGTAAGATTATTAAAGAGAGGTCTGTAGACTCAAGACATATTTTCTACTCTAACCGAAAGTGTAAGAAATTAAATAAAAATCCTCGGAATTGCTATTATAATAAAGGAAGGTGAACAAAACCAAAAGCTCTCTACCCTTCCACCTCCAAAAAACCCCTGGAAGAACATTTCTACAGTATCAACTAAACAAAGAAAAAAAATGCAAACTGTTCACTCAAAAACAAGTCAGAGAAGTCACACAGCAGACTGCACACACTGTCAGTTCTGGATATCTATAAACCTTGAATGATATACGTCTTAAAAATGAACTGCACTGACATTAGACAGACTACAGAAAATACAAGCCTTAATTTAGTAAGTGTTCAGTAAGCATAGGAATTTAAGCACAGGTAATTTTAACGCTTAACTTCAAGCCTCCTGATAAATGAAAAGCTGCCTTAGTTTGTAATATATGTGGATAATAAAAGTGCTTAATGCCAACTTAAAGAAAGACTAAAAAAACACCACACACCAATGTTGGAACATAATAAAGGCAAAGCATTCTAATAATGGAATCGAGCTGGATTTTCAACAGGCAAGAATACATCCTAAAAAGGCAACATGAAAACATCCTTTAATGGGAGTACTGAGAGGTCCAAAAAAATAAAATACCTTTCATTAAAAGGAGGGAGTCCATCTGCGTATCTTGCTGTCAAAGGTTTTCCATCATCATCACGATAAAATGCAAAGAGTCCAGCAGAGAAACCCTTCAAGTTAAAAAGCAAGCACACAGAAACCTTTGGTAAGACCTTCACATAAAAAGTCAAATGCCATGAGTTATCACACCCACCACAGGTACACTGGAAGTACCACACTTAAAGGTGATTAACACACTAACTGAAGGAGGCAAAGAAAGAGCTTTCCTCCACCAAACATCCTTCTCTTGCAACAAGCTGGAGGTATGTGAGGAAGCAGGCACAAATTTCAGGGAAACACATTTTTTAACATCAACCCTCACCAGTGCATGGATGATCTCATGTTTCACTGTAGACAACATGCCAATGAATTCCTGAGCTTGCGTTGAAATCATATTTGGACACAAGTTAGCATACCCTGCTATTGGCCTGGAAGACAGTTTTAAAATTAAATTGTTTTCAGTAAAATACTAGCAAATTCAAACCATATTCACTTGACGAGGCAGAAGATTTAAAAGAAAACGGAGACTAATGTAAAAATAAGTCCTTCCAAACAACAAAAATAAGTCCTTCCCCCAATCATTTATAACTAGTCTGTTAACAATACAATGACTAGTTTACTGTTGAAATGGGGAGGAATGGGATGGGATCAGTTCAGTATTCAGTATTCTGCACAGGTGTTAGTGACAACAGTGTACAGCTCTGAATTTAGGTAAGACAGTATAGAGGTACAAAGTGTCTGTTACAATGACTACAACAGAACTAGAAACAAGAGCCACATGAATAGAGTCCATTTGCATTCTCCTTTAAATTTGTGAAAGTATGACATTCACTTCAACAGAAACCAGATCTTGAGATAAAGTTTAGGCAGTAACCGTGGAGGATTAGCTTTGACTTAAATGCCTCAGCTTTGCAAGTTATCCACTATTTGATGGTTTTGCGGTTTTACGTAAATACAGCGCTTGTCTATTTCAATAATGACTTTTGCTTTGTTGTATTATGCAACAGGCAAAAAACTAAACTCCACATCTAAGCAATTAAAAAACTCAAAAGTTTAATTCAAAAAAAGAGTTTGTAACAGAGGGAATACTTGCCTGTCCATTTCAGCTTCCAGTTGGCAGTAGGCTGCATATGCAATGATATTTTCATGGCCACACCTTTCAGTAGTGAGAGCACTAACGTAAAGTACAAAGTCAGCATCTCGAACCCCTTCTTGGTCAGGTAAGCCAGTGGGTCCACAGAGCCATTCACTGCCATTGCACACCCTGCATTGCTTTGACAATGTTCAAACAGAACAGTTAATATACTTTAGCTGTGACCAAAATTTTGCATGAAAAAATGAAATTAGCTTGAAGCAAAAAATAAATCCCATTGTAAGACAGCAGAATATGACAAGAGTCCCTGTGAAAACAGTAAACAAAACCAGAGCCAAGGAATAACTTTCACATGACTAGCTCTTTTGACTTATTAGACACCAGGAAGGTGGTAGCTTTTGGGAAAAAAAGAAACAAAACCCAAGAAACAACAAAACAAGCCTGCCAAGCTAGATATCCCAAAATTAGCACCTACAAATTAAAAAAAAAAATTTGGCTCACAGAAAGAGTATACATAAGTAGCAATTGCATTTCACATGTAATCTGGTACATTTTTAATACTGTAGTTGAAACCTCAAGCCAAGAGAAAGAAAGAAATCTGCTGATCACATACTGTAGTTGAATCAAAAATTCATGCAAGAAAACAAGTTAGAAGCATTTCCTGCACCATGCTCCTGGCTCGGTGGATAACCTCTTCAAAAAAATCAAAACTTATTAATTCTGTGAAAATCTGGCTCATTGAATAAGGTGAATAATGAAGTGACTAGTAGCAATTTAACAAGCTTTGAATCTCATCCTCTCTGTACAGTTCATTACCACACAGACTTAGAGAATAGTAAACAGTCCAGTTTTACCTGACTTTTGGTTCAACAGCATAAACTAAAGAAACTCCCACTAACTCCAGTTGTTCTATTCTGTCACTCAAACTTAGTGCTCTCCTGCAAACAGGTCACTTACGCACAGTTAGCGATATTAACTTTTTTATTAATTTCCACAAACAATAACATTTCAAAGGTTAAGCAGCACTTGGATGGCTTAGCTTACCTGGAGGTGTTTCTCAGGAACTATAATCGGCCCACATCTTGTATGGCCTGCGCAGGCTGCTCGGCAGTATCTGTGAGGGTCAGCTTTCCTCCTTAAGTATTGGTTTGTTGCACACTGCCTTCAATCAAACATGAAAGACGGTCAGCACTGTTTTATTTTTAAAAAGAAACTGTAAAATAGTCTTACAGCACCCAGAAACACTGTAATACAGGTATTTAATGTAACTTCCCTTCAGTGGTGAGAAATGTCATTTATCCTGCTCTGGAAGACACAACATTTCCAGTTGTTAATGAAGTAGCCACAAGTTCAAAAAGAGATTAGGAACAGGTTCATAAATGGGGGTACACGTGAAAGGAAATAGGTGGCATCTCTGACATAACAAATGTAGATGTTGATCATGGAAGGTTGGCAGATTTGTGTATTCTCCCTAAATAGCACCTGCTGCCACCACTGGGTCAGACAGGTGACTCATCTGATTCAGGAGGGCATTTCTTACACTCTCATTCTATTCTTATTTTAAAGACTATACAAGGCAGTGTTAAGTATCAAACATGGCAGGTGATTTTCAACAAACTTTCACATACCTGCTTAGTAATATAGTACCCATGGATTTGCGCACTTGAAATGTCTTCTCCAAATAAGATATAGCTTGTGGAAAAAGTTTGTTCTGAATAGAACAAAAATAAAAGTCACCCAGTAGCAGTGCAGACATAACCCACCTTAAAAGCATTAACTGCCAAGTTACATGAAAGTTGCTAGATGTTGTGGTACAGCAGAATAGCAAAAATCCAGACTTTCTAAGAAGTTCAATTGTTATCAATATCTTTAGGAAATATTTTGTTTCAGTATTCCCGTGTTTTGTTATTGGAACGACAAAATGAGAAGGGAGCCGGTATTAATTTAAATGTACAGCTTCAAAGAGGCTTTAAAAACTATGTACATATTGCTCACTGAAACCTTTGCAGCTTGGGACATAGCAAACACCTGTCAAATGACATTCAACGGAACATTGAAAGTATTTGGAATGGAGGCAAAATCTGCATACAAAGCCTTGGTTTCCTGGACTAGAGGATATGGAATTGCTGGTATTCAAAGACTTTAATTAAATTGGCCTTAAACTTAACTTCATCCATGTAATAAAACATGCCCAAACAAAAAGGGGAAGCAAGTATGACATACCTTTATAAGGTGTCTTTTCTCAGGTAGCAAACTACATTTAAAAGAGCAAAACAAAACAAACAGGCTTTAGTTAATAGGATTTCCATTCTCAGACACGGAGAAAAAAAAAAAAATTGCCACAACGTTATACTCACTCCTCAACGCTTCTGTCGTATATAGTCTTAATTCTTAGCTGTTGATCCACATTTCTCTTCAAGACGTGATTTTCCTTCAGAGGAACTTGATAGACAACCTGGCAGGGAGAGGAACAAGCCGCTGGATTAGGCGGCTCACCCGGACAGCCACACGGGCCGGCGCTCCCAGGCCCCTCGCCCCTTCCCGCCTGCGAGAGCCCCTTCCCGCCCTTCTCCTCACACACCGCCGCGCCGCTCACTCGGAAACCGCCGCCCTCACCGACGCCACGGATCACACCCGGGGGGGGGGGGGCGCGGGGCCGGACCCCGCACGGCTCGGCCCGGAGCAGCCGTGAGAGGACGGACCCAACAACGGGAGCGGGAAACGCAGGACCGCTCGCCCCCCTCCAACCCTCGGCGCCGCCTGAGGAACCCCCGCGGCGGCCCCACCTCCTCGCTGCCGGGCACGCGGTGCTGACAGGACGAGGAAGAGGCGGGAGAAAGGCCGGCGGCGCGGCCGCAGCCCAGCAGCAGCGCGGCGGTAAAAGCGGCGAGCAGCGGCCGGTAACACCGGTAAGGCCGGGGGCGCCCGCCGCCCGGCTCGGCGGCCATCTTCCACTGCCCTTCCGCCGCGTCGCCATGGAGGCAGCGCCCTTGGTAGCGGCCCCCGCCAATAGGAGAGCGGGGAGCGCGGGAGAGGGTGGGGCGGAGGCGACGGGCGCTCTGATTGGGCGCGGCTCACGGAGGGGCGGGGCAGGGGGGCGAGGAGGTGAGGTGAAGGTGAGGGAGAGCGCGCGAAGGCGCGCGCCGCAGTGCAACGAAGCGCCGTGCAGCGCAGCGCGATGCAACGCAACGCAACGCAACGCAACGCAGTCCAGTGCAATGCGGTGCAACGCAATGCAACGCAGCATTCTGCAGGGCAGCGATGCAGCGTAATGCAATGCTCGCAGGGGCAACGCAGTGCTGTGCAGGTGAGCCTTCTGCACAGCGGTGCAGGGCAGGACTGCGGTGCGTGCAGGGAGCGCAGCGCAGAACAACGCAGTACTGCGTGGAGCAATGCAGCGCATATGGGTCAATGCAGCGCTGTGCCAACAACGCAGTGGATGCAGCGCAGCACAGCACTGTGCAGAGAAATGCAGTGCGTGCAGGGCAACGCAGCACTGTGCAGTGCATGCAGTGCTGGGCAGTAGATTGCAGCGTGGTGGGGAGCAGCGCAGCACCGTGCAGAGCAACACAGGGCGATGCAGTGCTGTGTGGTGCAACGCAGTGCAGCGCAGTACAGTCAGATGCAATGCGCGGTGCGGCGCAATCCATGTAAGCGCAGCGCAGCATGATGCAATCCAGTTAGGTCCACGCAGTGCGATGGGGAGCTCTGCATCACACTGCTGCCCGAGATTCAGTGCACCCCACAGGGCTCTGGTTGCCTTGGCGCTGTTAAAGCCAGTTTTGGGTTGGGGGGCCAGATCCCCAGCTCGGCGAGGTCCCTCGTTCTCTCCGCGAGACGGAGCTCCTTGTCCCTGGGAGTCCTGCACCTTGAGGAGTTTGCTCCAGGCTGTGAGCCTGAAATCCTACTGCCTACAAGCAAAGGTCCTTCTGTGGCCGGCCTGCTGCAGCCAGCCCATCCCAGTGCTCCAGTCCAGGGCTGGGATTTCATTTTTCGCATGTAACATGGCCTTTTTGCAGCTTCTCAGTCCACAAACGCTGTACAACACAGTATCCCCAAGTTTCTAGTACAGAAACTAGTAAAGAAACTTCTGCCACCACCACCGGGGATAAAAATTGTCTGGGTTGTTGTAGTGCTTCATCTTGCAGCTCAGAAAAGCACCCAAAAAAAGCATATAAGGGAGAAAAGCATCCTCACCTTTTCACAGGGAGCAAAATCTAGTAAAGCAGGAGTGGGTTAAACTCTGTTTTACTTCAAATGGGAATTCATGGAGGACATTAATCTGAAGTGTTGCATGGGCATCTGCTGTGAAAAGCAGAAATTTTTTGTATTGCCACCTGCCACCTACAGCTACCGTAAGCACTTTTCCCCTTTGCAGGCACTGAGAACATTGCAGCAGGGTTTTAAGACATCCTGGCAGCTATTTGCACCACATGTCTCCTTTGGACTAAGGCAGAGTAATTTCACCTGTATGCACATTCATTCTGTATGCACAGATCTGTCACTCAGACAATAGCAGAAAACAATTTCATCTTCTAAGCCTTTTCAAGCTTCTCACTATTTGTAGCATCACTGTAACATAAAGATAGTCAAATGTAAAGCAACACTTCGACTCAGTAATACAATGTAGCTGTTTGAACCCACTTTTATTAAAACCATTCTATATGAGCTTTGGCAGTTTTAAGATTATCACTACAATTGAGTATGCAACTAGCAAAGACGTACAAATGCCATTATTTACTTGCTTTACAGAACTTCAAAAATTTTCAGATGGTTTAAGCATAGTAGCTAACTTTCTCCAAATTGGTAATTCTACAGAAGTGTTTATGTTTTAAAAGTCCCTCTTTACCATCTTGAAAATTGCAGCAGCAATGACTTTGCAAGTAGAAATTGGGTGTACGTAATGCAGGGAACCACAGAGAATGCCCCCAAGAAACAGGTACAAATACAGGAATTTATACATAGGGACTAACAAAGTATGCCACGACAGCATAAGGGGGGTGAAAGAAGTAATGCAAAGTCTATGTTCAGCATTGGATTTTTTTCTTCAGGACTCTTAGCACCAACAAGGGTGAGTGGATGCCTAAGAATGACTGAAAACTCTGCTGGTGAGCAAGGTTATTCCCCCAACATGGAGTATTTTAAATAAATCCTCACAGGCAGCCAGCACCTCAGTGGTTTGTGGCGAATACTGGAAATGGGAAGGTGCATAGGTGCACTGAGCTACCCTACACCTCTTACTTCAGGCTGCAGGTGAGGCAGAGCAGCTCCCCCTCCTACCAGTCCCCTGTGCCTTGCGTAGGAAGGGGTCAGGACTGTTGTCACAGTTCTTGCCTACACCTTTGCATAACTGAATTTGAAATGTGAGTATTGAAATAGCATGTTCAAAAATATTTGCTTATCCTGGCCTCATTGTGTTGACGATTTGAAGACATGTAAACCCATGGATAGAAAAACACTTAAAGAAACCTAGATGGAAGCAAGAATCAAGAATGGCGCTGTTGATTCCTACATGTAAAAGGCACTAAAATTTTCCAGACTATTAAGAATATTCTATTTTCTGAAAGTAATAAGGTATTCAGGATATGCCTGAATGTCATTAAATATGACAAACATTGTTGGATTATTCACATTATCAACCACACTGTCATACAGGTCAGTGGGATCTGCTGGGTTTTTTGGTGGTGGAGTGATTAGTCCTTTGCTCCCAGCACAGTACTGCCCAGTGAGGACCCGAGCCAAGTACATGTATCTTCTGCCATTCATATCTGGTCTGGAATAAGTATCCTGAGCAGAATAATTTGCATCAACAGCAAAGTAGGTTCCATTTCCAATGGTTGCAGCTGTTTGGAAAGACAACGTTTTCAAATATAGTTAGTGTTCATATTCCCATAAGAATCTCTAAAGCTCACCCCCTTTTATTTTCTACTCTGCTGAAGTCATAAATTTGGTTAGAGTTTAAGCAGCAAATTCTAGTAACAATCCTTTGTATCAGAATCAAGTATGAATCCACTTAGATGTCAGATAGGTATCAACATCCAGGTTTTGACTGCCCTTTCCTAGTGGGAAAAGGGTTCCTCTCTCTGTTTACCCTTGTTGTTTAGCCTGCCATCCATCAAATTGCAAATCTTTAGAGCCTTTTAAACTTAAAATGGCTATACAATTATAATTACAGTTTTCTAGTTGCACTTCACAGCAAGTTAGAGA
Source organism: Haliaeetus leucocephalus (assembly GCF_000737465.1). Taxonomy (NCBI): domain Eukaryota; kingdom Metazoa; phylum Chordata; class Aves; order Accipitriformes; family Accipitridae; genus Haliaeetus; species Haliaeetus leucocephalus. Next base: position 24,497,679 of record NW_010972437.1, read on the forward strand.
AATCATGTTTCTTTGAGACAGATTTCTTTTTTCTGACATTGGCAGAAAGCTGTTCAAGCCAGATGGGTCCTTCCTATCTGTCTGCTCTGATCTTTGGATATTTTTGACTGGCTATCCAGCCCGACAAAAGGGAAGCACGCCTCTCCTATCGTAACTCGTGGCTGAGAGGGAGAGGTGGATGTCAATACTCACAGGCAGAGAGAGGACATGGGGATCTAGGGCTCTTGCTTCCCAAGCAAATCCAACGTCCTGGCACTACCAAAGAGCAGGAATGCTTAACTACATCTCCTCTGGTCATGTTTTAAAAAGAAATGGTGGCTGTCATGTCTATCTGTGCACAGCCTGATATATTTTGTGTATGTTGGGCTTCATTTTCTCAAGAAAATATCAGCATAAGTACCTCTAGAGGATCCAGACAGAGAAATGTCTGCTTTTTGGATCCAGACCACAATGAAGTGTCAACTAGAGCTGCGTTAAGCTCTCTGGGTCTCTCAAGATCAAGTCAGTCCTAGGCATGTACAATTGTGTCTTAAGGAAGAAAACATTAAGAACAGAAAGTAAGGACTTTTGAAGTAAGTTTGCAGGACCTTTGAGAGTGACTGACACCTCAATGCAGCCCAAGTTCCACTTCTTTGGATCCTGTCCTTCAACTTTGAATGCTACCAAATAACAAGCATAACATGACTGTACTAGAGGAACTGGACAAAGCAATCTCTGAACCAATGCAGAAAGTCTTTCTGCTAAATATTTAACAGTTGTTCCTAACAACCATTAAAGGGGAAGAATTCATTCATTCATTTCAACTGATTTCATGTGCATAAAAATGGTAGGGGAGCACGATCTTCTGCTTGCTTGTGCTGTCCTTATCTTTGGAGGAAACAGGAGAAGTATCTGCACTTCTACTTTGCTACCTGCCTTTATCTAAGAAGAGAGGAGATACCAGCAGCTAGTGGTTAGCATCTCAACTGAGGATGCTGAACAGCGGTCCTTGTTCCTTTCTGTAGGCAGATCATACAAAACATTTCTAAAAAGCTGCCCAGGCTTGCTTTCAGAGTAGGTGAGCTTTTTCTGATACCCTCTAGATGGTGGCATTCATCAACAAAGGATTAACAGAATAGGTTAATTCCTCTGTCCAAATTCCACAGATTGTGCTCTGGAGTTGTTTATTATTTTGTTCTCTAACTTCATTCAGCCTTCACGTTGTACTGACAGTACTATAATATTGACATTCCCTAGCACCTCATACATGTCTAGGAAATTAACTGCTTTGGAAAATGACTCACCATTCTTTCCAGCAAACCCGCGATTGAATCCATTGTAGTTGATTGTGCTCAATGAGGATGCAGCTGTGCCATGAAAAAGCAGCTTCTCATTATTTTGATTTTTGTTCTTTGTACAGAGAGATATTTTTTTTATCTGGTATGTCTGCCAGAGGAAGGGATTTTGTATTCTTTCAATCTGCAAAGTTACAAAATACAACTATATTTATACTGGTAGGGACCAATATTTATCATGGCAGGAAAGCATTAAAATCAAACCAAACAGAAAGAATGACAGTAATTTTCACTATGCCCTGTTAATGTGTGGTTTGGTTTGGGGAACTGAATATGTGAGCCTCCTGAAAAATCAGAAACCAAAGTAGCTTACAAGAGGTTTTCAAGCTTGGTTATTTTTGGCATACATTTGTCTTGTGTAGTATACCAGGTACACAGGCAATTGTGGTAGCTATGCCTTGTCATTTTTAGAAATAGGCTGTTGTACCACTGCTAGAGGCAATGATGTAAGATGCCTTCTGCACATCCTAATAATTTTTACTGATGATTTTCTCACTAAAGGGTAGACTGTAGCAATAGCATTACTTTGAACTTAAGTTTCTCTTCTAGATCTCAACTTGGAAGTCAAGATTTCTTACTTTACTGCGTAGCTTAGCAACCCATAAGAAGCTCCTATATAAAAATAAATCGGTGGGAGGATAGATCTTGCTGGCTCCCTGTGCCAACAATGTGATTATAGCTCAGGGGGAAACAGTGTAAATGCGTCAAAGTATAATCTTAAAGGCATTGCTGTAACAGCTTTCCATTTTCAATAGAAAAAGACTTCAAGTCATTACCTGATTTTTTCTATTGTATACTAATATTTTGTTCTATTTGTGTCTTAGTGACCATGCTCATTGAATCTCATGATGGAAGAAAATTTTTCAAACACGTATTCTCACTCTTAATTTCATCATATTTTCTCCTATTTATCATGCCTCCTGATTCTGAATAATTCCATCTTCTCCCTGGCAATTAAATCTCTGCGCACTTTCACTCTGTTGCAGACTTTTTAACAAGCAGGAGCAAATCATAACACTTCGGTTAAACCCAACAGTCTAGCCTGAAAGGCTCTGGGACTGACAGGGAAGAAGTGGTAAAATAGTAAAAAGCTTTATGGCCAGTCTGCAAGGACTTAGTATTTTCCTTTGTATTCTGAATGCGTTTGCTCATGCTTCCATTCAATATAGAATTTCCCAATGGGAAATACCACATTAACTAGTGAGTACCACATTAGTTGAACACAGAGTCAGCCTGAAGACTGATGGTAACTGCTTTTGCATTATCAGAAGGCAGAAATGGAAGGGCAACTCTTAGGAAATTTGATTTGATTTATATCCACCCTGTACAGCGCTGGGGCGACCGATATATGAAAGGTGTATTAGGTTGCAGACACCTTACAAACAAACATTTAGGAAGTATATTAATGTTTTCAGCCCCCCAAAATAATTTTTTCCCCTTATAGGATTTCACCTTCTCTATGACAAAGCTAGGACAGGTTTTCTTGAACTTCTTCTGAACTTCCAGGTATTCCTGATGTGATGGCTTGAGATTCACCAGTTTGACCCGTTCCTTTTGCATGTCTTCCCACTGCCTAGGGAGCTCTATTGACTGCTTATCTGCAAAACAGAGATTGCATTAGTATCACAGATATCTAGCTCAGTTTTGTAGGCATGTCTTACAAACCAACTGCATATAGAGAGCTGAGAGGACAGCACCTTATGCAATACTTTATTCGAAGAATACTCTCTCTCTTCAATACATCACTGGCTCTGTAATGCACTGTTAAGACTTTACATTTTCTCTAGTCTAATTATCCCTATACTAATATCTAACTAAAACAAGTTTGAAAACCACAGAAGAATTTTATGCATTCTTCATACACCACTTCCTTTGTCAAAGTTAAGCATGAAGTCTATGCTCACTAGTCACATACGTAGAGATAATATTTATATTTAAAACAGATGTTCTGATTTCAGTCATACCTGCCACGAATTATGAAACTAAAACTGCTGCCTATGGCATGCCCAGAGGGGAAAAAAGAAGAAAAAGGAAAACAAAGGAAAAAAAGCTATGAAATAGCTTACTTCTTTTGAATACCTGAGTTTGAATTTATCAGAATTATCATTCAATTATCACTATTAAAGACTTTTATTAGCAAAGCTGTAATTTACCTTCATTCTTTGGCACACGTTGAATGTATATAGTTTTTCCTTGGTCATCATTAGCCTGCAGAGTATTCAGATCCACCTTGTAGTTGTTCTTGTTAATTTTGACAGTAAGATGTGGTTTTTTAGCTATTTTGGCATCCTCCAGCTGCATATTTGTCAGTTTATCAAAAGCAACAAAGCTGTCATTGCTTCCTGGATACCTCCATTCTACCAGGTTATAAACAAGTTCTGCCTTGGATTGTTCTTCTTCAGTATCCTTAATTTTTTGGATCATTTTTTGAACCTCCACAGAAACAAAACAGACATCCCTACTAATACCAGAAATTTTAATGCAAGGTGGGGAAAGTTTATTTTCAAGCTGAATGGTAACATGCTTTCTTTTCTGGAGATCTGCCAAAGTGTCAATTTGCCTCTCATCAAAATTTTCAATTAGCTCATCTGAAATACTGATTTCAAACTGTTCCTTTAAAATTAAGTTCTTTATCCAGGACTCAGTAGCATCCACATTTTTTTTGCTTTCTCCACAAATTTGAAATATGGCTATATCAACTTTCTTCTCCAAAACCATGGGCTTTTTCTTCTCAGTGGGTTGTTTTTTGCCCCAAAAAAATGCTGCAAAGAAATATATGTTGATTATTAGTTTGAAATAAAAGATCTTTAGTTTTATGTGCCCATGCACATAGAAAACCCACCTACTTACATTTAAGCAGAGACACCCACGAATCTCTTGTGGATGAATCTAAATCTTCTCTTTTCTTCATGCTTACATAAAAGTCGCTAAGCATCTTTATTTGGAAGATGACGATTTTAATTTTTTTCAAATGCTGTACTGATCTTTTGCTTGCAAATTCCACTATAGCATCCAACATGTCATCAGCTACCTTTGCTGGACTCTGTCCTGCTTGACCTAAACAAAAATAAAAGGCATGTATCAGTGAACAGTACTTAAATCAAGGCAGCATCCAGAAAACAGAGACTACGTCCCCAGCTCATACAGACTGGTGTCCCTCTCTCCTCCCCCATTACGCTTTCTGGCCAAAGTCCCAGGCTTAACCTCAGCTTTACACCTAAGCCTGTGAGCTCCAGGAGCTGACACCCTACACAGACCCAGGAAGCCCTTCTGCAGTTCACCCTCCGTTTACCTGGAGGCTCCAACAAGCACTTCAGCCTTAGCATCTCCCCGATATTTTTAAATCCACACATCACTAAATCTATCCCCATGTTTATAGCAAGTACCAAAGTAAAACCAAATCAAAATCAGCAGAGGATTTGGAGACAAGCCTGCAGCGTATTTCAACATATGAACAGGAACACCAAGCTCAAAACAACTGTTCTCATTCCCCTACAACAAGCTTGAAGTGCAACCTAAAGCTTATCCTGAAACGTTGGTGGGAGCCCTGCCAATTTCAGCCACGGCTTCCCTTGGACAGCCATCGTGACACCAGCACGCAGATGATGTTGGCAGTCCAGGGGACCTGCCATAACTATCGCTGTGGAGTCCAAACACTGACCCACACAACCAGCTCCTACCCTAACCTGGCATGCTGAGCAAGGACCAGCTCACGACTTCTTTTTCCAGTCAAGGGGAGCCTTGGTGTGAGAAGCATACCCTGCTTTCTTCAAGCCCCGCTCTCCAAGCTAACCAGAAGCTTAAGCCAAATAAGCTAGCCTGCCTCTAGCCCTCCACTGGAGCAGGTAGACTGAAACAAGACCTATAAAAAGTGTAAACTGCAGGTATTCTGTACCCAGCCCACAATTTCCATAGTCAGCCAGGCAACGTTTTGGTCTCAGGACAACTCCAGCTTTCTTCGCCTACAAACCCCAACCCCAGCCCTTCTGTGTGGTTGAAATCCCAAAGCAAAGTCTATGGGAAGTTTGAAGAAAGGTGCAGGGTGGCTAGCTGAGATACACAATCTGGGGGCAGAATGTCTTTTATGGAGCAATACCTTTTCTTTAGGTGTTCTTGCTCAATCAATATTGACTGTAATATTTATACTTTAAAAAAAGCAGCATTTTTGAAGTGTGCAAATGGTGTTTGAACTGACTACAACGAACTTTCACAAAACACAGTTTACAGAGTTTCTTGTACAAGTCTCCTGCTACCCATATCGGAGGTATTAACTTTGTTCCAGTTTCTGGACTACCCCCATCACAGCCCTCACCGCTTTCTCAAGAAAACACAAACCTGTTCCAATTGCTGGGAAGGCAACAGATTTGTACATCCTTAGCTCACACTCATTAAGCACTTTGGAAACCTGACTCTTCACGTTGTTATTATGAATCAAGTGGATGATTTTGCTGCACAACAGTTTTCCACCTTGTGTAGTAATAAAGCCATTTTGATACTGCCCAGCTGGAAGACAGAAGATAAATATGGAGACATAACATTTTCAAAGTGCGTTATCTCTTCTGATAAGACAGCTAGTTATACTGATGCTAGAAGAGAAGTGGAAAGAAATCCACTGTGAGCTATATTATGCTGGGTTTAGTTGATTCTGGTTTTCTCTGTAAATATTCTGATTGCAGAACTTCTTTAAGAAAGTAATTCAAGTAATTGTGTGTTTTCTAATTTCCCAAGATCTCTGTTACAAAGTAGTTCCCTATTAAGCACAACTTAAGAATTTATGTTGAATTTAAATACAGCTCATTTTTATTTAAAAGCATGCCAACAGAATGTTCACAATTCAATTATATGAGAAATCCTTTCTTATGCCACTTATTCCTTGAAAGCTCAAACTCTTATTCTGCAGAAGAGCTGAATGGTTAAAATAGTATCATTAGGATAATGACCAACTGATCTAAGAACTGTGGTATGGAGTCTTTAAAAAGATGTTTGTGTTTTTTCAGAGCACTCATGTTTGATTACAAACACCTCAAAATGGGAGTCATATTGTGAGGATGAATGGACTGATGAACAGAGTTACATACCACTTCACTGGTCACAAAGGTAACAACTGATTGTAAGATGCTCTGAATGCGCTGAGATCAGGCTGATAAATGGGGAGAGCCTGCAGAGCCAAAGGCTAGGAAAAATATCTGGGAAACTCCATCTTGAAAGTTAACTTCTGGACTCAGAGCAGGAACTTTTTGTTTATGCAACCAGAACATGTTCCTTTCTGTGCTCGTAGAGGCCAGCCACAGGGAGTTGGGATTTTACTGTTCTACTGTCTGGAAGAATGCAGACTACAGAAGAACTCATGATCAAGGTGATAAGCAGAGTTACATTATTTCAATAAAAAATAATTATGTATTTGTGAATATAAGCCCAGATTTGCTATTAGCTTTTAAAAGCCAGTCCTGCACATGCTTACACCAAAAGACAGTCTTGCACCACTTTGTTCAGTTTCAAAACCTCAGCTCTCTTGTAGCTGACAAAAGATGAGCTTAAAAATTATGCTGAAGTCAATGGGGCTGTTTCTGTTCTTAAGTCAGGAACACACTTGAGTAATTTCAGGGGTAAAGAACTTAAATTACATTAATTTCCCAGCACTTATTAGCATCAGAAAACTGTATCCACTTTCTGCTCAGTTGTGAAAAGAAAAATTCTCAAAGTAGGTGTCAACAACAATAGGACTTTTCAAAATTCCTAAAAGTGAAAGCTACTTTTTCTGATAAAATAATTATACCATCAGAGTAGAGAATTATAAAACAACTTTAAGTTTTCAGAGAGAACAAAAAAAATTAATCCAACAAAATAGTATGCTTTAACATACCATATTGAGCACATTCTGCTTCTACCTGGGAACCAGCAGCATCCATAATTGCTTTGAAGACCCCTTAAATTACACAAGAAAAGCATATGCATTCATTAAGTCAACTTAGCTGTTTCTACTCAAAACTCTACCCAACTTCTGTACTCTACAAATACCCTGAATTCTTATATGGCAAGATCCCACAAAGTGCAAAATCTTGCCAGTTCCCCTAAGTGCCCTCCATGACACACGGCACTGGCTGCAAAGAGAACACTGCCTTCATTATTGATTAGAAATCATTAAGAATAACTTCCTATTTTATCATTTCACCAGCCAGTAGTATGCCCCTCACCAAACCCTCCAATTGCTTTTAAATGTATCATTTGATTATCTTTCATGCTTGCAATTCACAATGTCACCAAAGAATCCTCTGCTTCTTACAGGTCAATTTACTTAATCAGGGCTTTGGCTTGCAGTGAAACATACTAGGACAAGAACAGTTTTTCAAAGTTTTTGATCTAAAAATTCCCTTTTATTTAAGCATTTTTAGTTTTAAATAAGAAAAAATCTGGTCAGATGCCTTGTCTTTGGGTAGTTTGGAAAGTAAATGGAATATTCGGATCTGTAAAAAAACTGTTTAAGATCCGTTTCCTGACTAATCACAACTCTCTCTCATCTGAAAAATACTTCATAAAAGTTTCACATATGGACAATTCTTTCCCCTACCTCCTTCTAAAACAAGCCCAAACTTATCACTAAAGAAATACATATTCAATACAATACCTGATCTGGCATCAAATGTTGGATTTGATATGTTTACAATAACCTCTGTATCTTCCTTGGTAATATCTCCACTAATTACTTGAAGTGTAATGGAACCAATCCGCATCTCATGAACTCCCAATACTTCAGTTGAAACAGGCTTAATGAAACCTGCAAGGGAAAGAAAAATACCTTAAAACACTTCTCTAGTTTGGGATATTATTCTCTTACGCTGATAGGAACTTCAACTTATCCTTTTAAGGAATATGCTCTAGATCAGTTTAATGGACCTAGAGAGTCTCTGCCTTTCTCTCTACTCCATTTCTGAAATCAGGAAAGCGCAGTATTCTTCCTGATTAAATACTGTGAAAGTGAAAACACTTCTATTTCTGTAGATTCCCACAATATAAATTCAGAAAGGACTCTTGGGGTTATCTGATCTGACCAGCTCTGTAATGGAGTTTTCTGAATCAACTCTTACAAGAAATGGAGTATCCAGCTTAAGAACTGCCAGTAATGGAGATCCCATGACACCACATTTGTAAGTTATTTCATCTTTACCCTCACAGATATAAAACTGTTCCTTACTTCTAGTTGAAACTTACCGAATTCATATTTTATCTGCACACTCTTAACTTCCTCTCTGATACTCACAGCAACTGAGAAGAAAGAGCTATATATTCTTATAAGCCTCTGCTGTTGATGCAGTTCACTCGTACGTTTTTGCTATTGTATCACACTACTGTCAATTAATAAATGGAAAGGAATTATCCATTCAGTATAACTCTATATTAAAGATTAAAGGTACAGAAATACATGTTATTTATGGCTTGTTTGGCAAAGTGATAGCAAGTTCTTATACCCTTTGAGTAGGACAAATGAACAGTTTTCCTACCAGGGTATCCTCTTCCATGTGTTAAGACTGGCCTCACTAGGAGATGAGCATGCCCTCAACAAAAGAAATTGCTCTTTAAGATTTTTACAAGTGGAGTTTAAGAATGCCAGTCCATCAGGAGGCAAAAAATGCTCTGTATCTTGATGACATTCCATCTGTTTCCTGATATGTATAAAACCACTTTACAGTATTTACATTCTCCCGTGTCCCACCTCCTGCCCCTATACAACTTACTTGACCGTGGTGCTGCAGCATTGCAACTTCCAGCTACCCTATGTTCTAGTTCAATGGTAAAAGCCTAAGAAGAGAAAAAAGGTACCAAAGACAGTATTTCACAGTTTATATACTGAATATTTCTATAATTAACATTAACAGTCATGTAGCTCTTGCTGAGCCATCTGATGCATTTTACAGTTGTGTTTAGGTATCATTAATAACAGTGGAAGAGTCAGTGTGGACAGTGTGGTAATAGATACTGTCTTTGCCTTGCCAGAACTCCTCTGTCAAAAGATGAGTGAGCATCTACAGGTGTTTAGAGTGCCAGGAGGGAGGCCAATTTTGTCTGCAGCTTGTGCTTGCTGAGTTTATATTTCAGAGACACTGAATGAGATGCAAGAGAGACATCCCACTGTCACCAGCCCACAGCAATAAAAAAGTGCTAAATTATTCCCTTAAGAAAGCAATATAACTAAAATATATTGTTAAGGTGTAACTAGAACAGTATGTAACATAGATGGCTTTGTCCTGAGAACTACCTGAATGTTATCCGTATCTTTTGGATTCAAAAGAAAATGAACTTCCTGGAGAGTCTTCCGAGCATGACTACTACTGAACTTGAATACCACATCAAACATTAATTTAGAAACAACAGTTTTAGGAAATCCAAATCCTCCAGTTCCAATAGCTGGGAAAGTGATCGATTTCAGTCCAAATTCTTCAGTTTTCTTCAAGCAGAAATTGATTATGTCTTCCAGGGTCTGTAAAACACAGCAAAGATTCTTTTTTTTTTTTTTTTTTTTTTTTAAAAAAAAAGTCATCATTTATTATTAGTTCCATAGAGACTATGCTGGTATGAGAAAAAGCTCTCAGTGCATGAAGGCATCTTTAAGGTGACTCCAACAGAAGTAAACAGAGTAGAGTCACCTAAACTAACTATTTTACATTCTGAAACTTCAGGATAGGATCCCAAATAAATCTGTTTTCAAAAATTTTTTTTTTTTTTAAATAATTAAAATGTACCTTCAGGGTCTCTCCTTTTCCTCCATCCCACACGGGAAGTATGGCATGAAGCACGGACTTGCAGGCCAGGGAACATCCACTGGTGCAGAGCACACTGCCTTGACCAGTAACCTGTCTTTGCTTTTCATTGTCAAACTCTACTTGGAGCTCTGGTCCAGCCTTTTCCAGCAAGGCTTTGCAAAGAGGCCCCACGCCAAACTTCAGATCTGTGCCAACACTGTTGACAACAACATCCGTCTGCAACAAAATTCCAACAAAAATACCTGTAGCCAGACTTCAAGTAAAAATATGCATCGAGACTAATAGCAGTACCAAAGCAAAGCACAGCACGAAAACCAAGATGCCAATGGAGAAATAACCTGGTTTTCAGCACAGCTTCTGCATACTCAGTATTCCCAGACATGTAGGAAACCTACGGTGGGCAGCATCAGACCCACTGTGAGTACCAACACCACAGGTATCTGCGTGCGAGCAGGTCAGTCATTCACCCATCCATCCACCCATCCATCCAGGCAGAGCTGTCAAGCCCTCGGTGGAGGTAAGGCTGTGACTCACCTCATCCCGAGCAGATGCCAATGTCTGGGCAGGTGAAATAAACCCAACCTCTGCTGTCTGCCTCATCCCCTCTCCCCAGATACAGCCTTTCCTACATTTCCTTGTAAAGAACTGCTGCAGTATTGCTCGTTCTTCCCTAGCATGATCACAGGATGCAAAATATATGTATTGTATAAGGTACACATAATGTAGAAAGTTCGATGTCCCTTTCCTCCTTTTCACTGAAGTGGGATTGTCTACACCTTATCAGAAAAGCAGCACCTCATGCACCAAAATGAGATGAAGGGAGATTGCTGTGCTCTCATGAAGTAAAACAGGCAAAGCCCTCAAGTCTGGTGGTTGCTTTGTTTTTTTTCCTCTGGAGATGTTTTAATTACAAAGTATTTTAAATGTGTGTCATACTGAGGTTTTTTTACATTTAGTATTGCTCTTTTATCGGAAGAGCCTTTTACAGGCACCAAAATGACAACTGAAGCAATAATATTGAAACAACAGAACAATAATAATAATTTAGGGAGATTCTAAGTTCCCAAAGTATAACAGTCAGGGGCTATTGAAAAGGGAGATTTATCAAGATGCAGTTTGCATCACTGAAGAAAAAAACATAAGGGAAAGAAACTGTGTCAGAGGTGTAAGTTGACTCTTGATGGTCTAGATAAGTAGTAGTTAAACTCTTTGTTAGCAAAAAGAATGAAAAAAGAAAATGGGGGGGCAGGGAAGTAGAATCAGGACTAGACTTCAGCAAAACAATCTAAGCATGCACTCTTCTATGGGGTCACTTTTCTAGAGCCCAGTAACTTCTTCACAGACTGTCTATAAACCCATCCAAAGAGAAGGGAACTAAAAAAATAAGCTATGTCCTCCCTGTTAGCATGACTCACAACAGCAGCCCAGACACGTGCTGATTTCCCATAATATCCAACCTAGATAGCTACAGATCTTATAAATACTTTTAGAAAGTATTTTAATATTTCTTTTTTAGAAAAAAGCAGACTGTCTTACATGTTGACCTTAGATCTGGAGAACAAATAAAACCTAGCTGGGAATGAAATATCCCAAAATTCACAGCTGCCACTAGGAATAGCTGCAGAATGACAGACCCCAACCTGAAATCCATCAGTTTTCCAAGCTTGCATCCTTGTTTAGCTAGCACATAGCTGTTGTTTCCTTACATAGCAATTGCCTTGTAAAACAATATAACCTACTGTCCTTCCTTTTCTGTTTAAAGAAGATCTTCACATCAAGTTAGAGAGGAAGCGGAAAATTAAAGACCTACCGTGGCTTCCTGAACGTTTTTCTCCTCCACTCGGATGCGAAGTCCTTCATTTGTTGTAACCATGTGCAGATCATCTCTAGCCATCTGCAGACCCTCTTTTCTCTTCTCCTTCTGGCTTTCTCTCAGCTTATGGTTTTCCGAGCGCGGCAGCAGTATTGGGGAGGATGATGATCTAGCTGTAAACACTTTTTTTACTGCCTCACTCAGAAGCTGAACTGTTTCTTCCACTTCATCCACGAGATGAACCTCCTTCAAGCTGCTGTCCCCCATGGATTCTTCCAAGGTCTCCTTGATGGAGGATACGATTGAATCTGCACATGTCTGCAGCGGGAAGCCAAAAGTCCCTCCGCTTATAGCAGGCAGAGCTATGGAACGATGATTGTACGTTTCGGCTAGTTGCAGACTTTTCTTCACTGTCCTTCTTAACAAGTACGCGCACTTTTCTGCTTCATCCTTCCTCCACCTGGGCCCAACAGCATGAATGACGTTCTTGCAGGGGAGTTTCCCAGCGCCCGTGATAACTGCGCAGCCAGGCTGCAAACTCCCGTTCTTACTCACCAGCTCGTTGCACTCCTGTTGCAGCTCTGGACCAGCCGCTTTTAGCAGTGCCTCAGCAAGGCCACCGATGTGTTTTAAGTCTTCATTAGATGCATTTACCACAACATCAACAGGGTAATTACACAAGTTACCTTTATACACTGCTACTACAACTCCATCTGGCAGCATTTTCTTGTAGTAGAGCTTTCTTTTCTCTTTATCACCAACTTTTTCACCCTTCTGCTGTTGTTGTTCTTCTTCTTCCTGCAGCCTAATCAAACAGCTAAATTTCTCCTTTGCCTCAAAAACATATGAATTTTTCCTCTCAGTGAAGAACTCTTTGGCTCCTGGTTTATCAATTAGCACATTTTTTGAGTAAAGGGATGAGAGAATTTTTTCAAACGTGGTGACTGCATTTGGCACTTCTGCTCTTGGTCCGCTCAGGGAAATACATGGTGTCTTGCTGTCAAAACGTACTGTCACACATTTCTTCTTCAATTCAAGAAAAACACTGTTTTTTTCCTGCTCTACAAACTGCACTACCACCGCTGACTTAGCTGGGATTACTTTTTCCATGTGTGTGTTTCTATCTATGAAATCATTAAGTTTCTGATAAACTTCTGTTACGGTCTTAGAAAAGCCAGCAACAATCACTTTATTTTCTTTTCCAACAGGTTCATCAATGACTAGAGTTTCCTGTGAAGAATTGTATTTCTCATGCAAAGAGGCAAGAAGAGTCCTCCACTGCTCCTTTTTAAAGACCTCACCATCCTCCACGTTGATACACTCGTATCCTAAGTCTGTCTTTATTTGCTTCTCTGCTTCTAAAAGATCTTTGGGAGCATCTCCAAATAGCAACACAGCATCATCCTCAAGCTCATAAAAAGTATTGATTTTTTTCCTTGTGAATAATGCCTCTGACATTGTTTTATTATCTACACGCTGTAGATAGTAGAAAACATGGGGATCGATGGTAACTGATGTACTTGGCATATTCAATACCTTTTCCAGTAAGTCAGCTTTGATTTTATATACTTCCGCAGGTAATCCACATAACTGAACAGTTTTTTTTGTGTCATCATAAAGTATCTTTAAGCATGGATATTCTTTGTGAATATTCTCTTCTAGCCCAGCATTGTGCAGAACGGCATACTTCCCTGGGATCACCGACACCGAAATCTCTATGCTTTGTTTTTCCCTTTCACTTTGCTTCATGGCTTTTTCCATGCATTCCCTCACTTCCTTCTCCGCACTGTCCACTGCTGCTCTGTTGCCTGCAATCACCACCATCTCCTCAGAAATATCAGTTATGATCAAAGCAACATCTTTCACCAATCTGTTTTTCACATCTTCCCAATCCGCTGAATTTACTTTACATTTTATAGCTATGTAACGTGCCATGATACGTGAGAACTCAGTAGAAGCATCTTGCTTCCATGTCTTGATCAACTTAATCATTGGCTTTTTCTGCTCAGAAAGAGATGACGATGGGCACAACATAATTTCTGGGTGCGCACAGTCTGTCTGGGGCCATCTTAGCTCACAATGGCAAATTGCCATTTCCTGGTTTATGTCTTGGATCAGTTTATCATGCCTTTGTAAAAACTGCCAGACATATGGATCTAGTGGCACTCCAACGGGGTCTGGCATCTTGATAGTCGGTCTTTCTTCTCCGTAGAGAGCTGTTCCCAGGGAGCAGTAATATGGATGCACAGAAATCGCTGTCTGTTCCATTAAATGCTGCTTTTCCAAGACTGTGTTTAGGTCTAAAAGTTAGCGCACATACATACAAACACACATATATCATTAACTTCAAATCAAGCAAATTGTTCTTAGAACTATTACATTGAATGAAGATTATTATTTTTTTCCATTTGAAAGAGTTATTTTTATGTCTTTCCCATTTCCAAACCACTCTGTAGAGGACAAGAGGCTTGGCTCCAACTAGTTTGGTAAATATGCTTGTTGCTGTATTTACCTGTACAGCTACACCTTGCTCTCATTTCCTAAGGAAACCCCACCGCAGAGCAGGGCCATATCAACATACTACTATGAAATGCTCCTTACTCTCAACTTAAAATAAAACTCTTTGTGCCAGTGCATTTTTACTTTTTTTTTTGCCATTTCTGTTGGAATGGACAAAGGAATTATAATGTTAGCAGGGACTTAAAACCACATTACAATGATCCAAATTACATACTAACTTAATGTACAAAATATTCTTAAGCAAATTATGAGAGTCAGAAGAAAAATAATCACCTGGCAGATATCTCTAATTAAAAGTAAAGGAATTTACTAAGCCAAGAGTCTCCTAATACAGAGATATTTACCAGAGGTTGTGCTGGCACAAAAACGAGACAGTGATTCAACACAAGGAATAGTAACAAGATTGTTCTTTAGCTCTATTATTCCCTGATAATTAAGGTATTTGATCTCAATTAGTTTCTGAAAGCTAACTGTGAAAACTGAAGTCATTGACAGATCCTGTTTCCTTTAACTGCAAGTACAATTAATGTTGTATTGCACATAAAAACCTCTGTAAATGGGTAAAAAATGTCAGTGGGAACAATCCATGCACAAAGCAGGTATTAAAATAACCTTTGGTAACATAAAAAACCAGAGAGATTCTGAAACCCTACACGTGCAGCAGTATTTCTAAATGCAGAGCATGTCCCAGGAACAGGGCAGTGTATGCTGCCTTTAGCGACAGCAAGCCTGGCTTCTCCTAATGCCCAAATTTGTGGTAATTTTCTTTCAGATCCTCTGCCTGGGAGCACTTTGGTCAGGCAAAGGACAGCGTTACCTTTGTGATCACAGAAAGTAATGATGGCCGAGTTCTCCTCAGGGAAGAGCTGGACATCTGACACGGGCCCCCCTCCATTCCGTGCATTCTCAAAGTAAACTGTGATGTAGTCTGTGGAAACGGTGGCTGGTATGTTTTCAGCCTTGATGCTCTGGGTCAATTCAAGAAGCCTGGCCGTTATTTTGAATTCTTTAACTCTTTTGTTTTGTGAACATTTTTTGACAAATTCTTCAGTATCTGTAAACAGAAAAGCAGTATGAACTGACTATGTTTTCGCACATTGTTATCAGACCCAGCTATCACTTCTGGCAAAGAAATGAGCTGAGTCTACTTCTCCCTGTATTTGGAGCAAAACTGTCTTTGGTGCCAAATAACTCTGTGTTGTAACAAAAAAGGGGAAATTCACACAGCCATGTTACTCTCTGCTATTCACTACTGCTATGTCTCTGGTTCCCCTCTTATTCACCTCTTGTACAAACTAAGCACTTCTCACTGTTCCACCATCTCCTCAAACGGAGACTTTATATACTTCAATGATTTGCAGAACTCATCTCCACTCTCAGTCTGCTTCTAATTTTTCTCCATCTAACCCAAAATAAGATAGAGACAATGAAACATTCTCATCCAATTTCAATTAATGAAGATGCCAAAATTTTCTTTTTTCAGTGTAACATTTGCATCACAGGCAGCTGTATATGAGACATACATCTTTCTTGAGAGACTACAGTCCAGGTACTTTTTTAAAACTGTCTGAATCTCCAACGGGAGAAGAATCAAGCTCTGAAAGCTATTACTTATACATATACATGGAAATCAATGATGGTGTTCATTCTGTCTTACCAATACTTTTCATAAAGGTAGCTACAGCAGCATTTATTTCAGGTATCACTTCCACAGTGAAGTCATCATCTACTGCCAGGCCGCTGATGTTCTCCAACAGCATACATAAGCATTTTGGACTGCAACCTTGTATGTTTTCAAACACCACTGAAGGTGAGGTCTCTGCGGACTTTTCTGTGATGCTCTCCACAGAGCCAGCTGCCTTCTGGAGTTCACTGTTTGGAACAAAACTCTCTGCTTTCTGCAAGGCTTCTGCATCATCTTCAACAGAAAGAGAAATAAGCCACATGACATATTGGTACACATTTCCTGGAATAAACAAATTTTGCTTACCCTTTCTCTCCTTTTCTTTCCCAAGAAAAGAGATCATATAACCAATCAAATACTGTAGAATACCCCAGGACATTTTGGGATCCAAAACAGCCCAGATGCGATATTCTGCGGGGCTGCAGGTAGCTTTTTTTGGTGGCACGAAAACAGCCATGAGTAAACAAGTCCAAGTTCACTGGTATGTCTCCAGGTCAGAGACACAAATAAAATAAAATAAAATCCCTTGAGATAATTGGGTATATCTGCTCAGGCGTTGGTAGTGGCTGTGAGGGACCCTGCAGCCTCTGCATCGGTGTCTTGGCCCAGGTGCGGGCATAACAAGCCCGAGCATAGCTTGGGACATCTGCAGGCACCATAGGCCACCAGTAGCTCTGCATGACTCGATGCAAAGCCTCCCGATGACCACTGTGCCCTGCCATCAGGGCAGCACGACAACACCAAAGGACCCATGTGCACAAAAGGCTGGGAGGGATGCAATGAAATTTTGTGGATAGAAAATATAACAGGGGTGCCCACCGAGCACCCCAGAAGTCCAGCAGCTGCCGGAGGAAGGCAGGTCTCCAGCTTTGCAGACAGATGAGGGTGAAGGTGGGAGAGAACCTCTGAAGGGGAACAACGTGCTCCTTCGCGTGCCTGAGTAAACTAGAAGTGTCACCCAGGTATGCGGTGACACAACTGTCCAACATGTCACAGAAAACGGCGGTCACAGAGCGCTGCAGGGTGGCGGGGGACTGGCACAGGCCAAAGGGCAACCCAGGGTGCTCAAGATGGCCATACTGGCAAACAAAGGCAGCTCTCCACTCCTTCCGCAACAAACACAAGCAGGAGCATAAGCCCCTCTCAGTCTGGTAAACCAGCACATCTCTGCGCCATGGTGGGGAGATGAGCAGCGAGTGAAACCCTGGTGCTCACCTGGTGCCCTCAGCGTAAGCCTCCAGGGCCAACATCTCTGGCCGTGGCAGAGGACACATATGACTGAGGGGCGGGTTGCTTGGTGGAGCAGTTATACACCTGACCGGAGGCATGGGGCTGGGGGTAAGGTCACTGCTTGGTTTTGCTCAAGAACACCCCAAAATCCCTAAATCCTGGGGTAGCACCCAACAAGGCGGCCATGGGGGGCAGCCCCAAGGAGAGAGACAGAGACGTGGGGTGGGAAGGCTGGAGAAGGCAGCAGCGTAAACAGGCTGGCTCTGTCCGCTCACCAGGTTTCCAAGGTCTCCCGAGGTGCAACAACTGATATCAAACCCATAACATTTACAGAACACAGCTGCTTTCGAAGGCGTACCAGCATAAGCCCAACAAGAGGAAAATAAAAGAAATAACTGCAGAAGCAATAGCTCTACAGACGCTAGTTATTAATTTCTAGATTGCCAACAGTAATGATCTGCTCCACTATGTCCAATGAAGCAAGTACAAAAAAGCCAAACCCGAAAGCTAGGCTGACCCAAGTGTCGTGGTTTAATCCCAGCCAGCAACTGAGCACCACGCAGCCACTCACTCACTTCCCCCCGACCCAGCAGGACAGGGGAGAGAATTGGAAGGAAAAAGGTAAGACTCATGGTTTGACATAAGAACAGTTTAATAGAACAGAAAGGAAGAAAATAATAATGATGATAATAATAAAATGGCAATAATAATAATAAAAGGATTGAAATATACAAAACAAGTGATGCACAGTGCAATTGCTCACCACTTGCTGACCGATGCCCAGTTAGTTCCTGAGCAGTGATCCCTCCCAGCCCCACTCCTCCCAGTTTATATACTGGGCATGATGCCACATGGTCTGGAATACCCCTTTGGCCAGTTTGGGTCAGCTGCCCTGGCTTTGTCCCCTCCCGACTTCTTGTGCCCCTCCAGCCTTCTTGCTGGCTGGGCATGAGAAGCTGA
This sequence comes from Haliaeetus leucocephalus, assembly GCF_000737465.1. NCBI lineage: Eukaryota > Metazoa > Chordata > Aves > Accipitriformes > Accipitridae > Haliaeetus > Haliaeetus leucocephalus. The sequence goes on from NW_010972437.1 coordinate 24,515,979, forward strand.
AAAATCCTTGACTTAGTCTGAACACTACTTAGCAACAACTGAAAACATCAGTGTGTTATCTACATTCTTCTCATACTGAATCTAAGACATAACACTATACCAGCTATTAGATAAAAAATTAACTCTATCCCAGCCAAAACCAGGACAGCAACAAAGCGATTAAGAGCAACATCTGGAGATTTTCAGGGTCCTCACTAGTATAACTAAAAAACAGTAGATGACAACTTTGAGTACCTAATTTTGAAAGGAGAAAAACCACCCAAAACAGCATCAAAAAAGACTTCATACAGAAAGGAAAAGATAGGAAGGTAATTGCTGAAGAACTTCCTGATTAACTGGTCTGTCTTAGGGCTCAATATTTACTCTTCACGAATATGGGTATGTTTGGGTGTGCAGTACTGTTTTCTAGATTGCTTTCTGAATCATAAAGCTTAGCAGAATATTACTGAACGAGGACCTAACTGAAGTCACTGAGGTACTGGGGAGACGCACCACTTGCACCACAGACTCTCCTAACTGTAGGGAGCGCAAAGACACCAGGCCTGGGCTTAAGACCTTCAATCTAGGTGTTTCTACGCAGATCTTATTTTAGAGCAGTTATGCAGGATAAGGGAATTAAATCCCTCTTTGAAGATGCTCCTCTGATTGAAAAGGCTATTTTATAAGCTAAAACTAGGCACATGGTCTAAGTCTGGCAAGGTGAACTCCATCCTTGGTGATCAAATCTACAGTGTCCCTGGCCAGACATCTTTCCCTCTATCACCTGAGTCAGGCTGCCAAACTCAGAAACTTTCAGCACAACTCCCCACAGAACTGGAGCTGTGTGTGGAGACAAGCACCAACATTTTCGTTTTACGAAGAATCAGCACACAGAGTGATAGACAACATTTTACCTTTTGTTTGAAGGTTGCTCGTGGCATCCAGAGCCTATAACAAAATGAAAGCAAAATATCAGTGACTGATTTGACACTCTCGCCACTATCTCAAAGCTCTGGTTAGGATTACAATTTTTATTCACCTTTGTGGGAACTATTTTTTCTTCAAATGCCTCCTCTTCAGCAGCTAGTGCCGTTTCAGGCTCTGTGACAATCAACTTCAATTCTCCTTTTTCTCCCAAATACACCTTATGAGACTGTCTCTTAAGGACTCGTTGCTTCACTAAATAAAACCAAAAAAAAACCCCCAGTGACAATCCAAATAGAAAGACAACTTTAAATTACGTAGCGCCTTTCCACCATTACATTAGGACGCATATACTGTCCCACAAAATGAAAGAGCTTTAAACTCGTTAACACTAACACAGCACACATGAGGCTCTCTTCCTGAACACAAACAGAAGAACAGCAGAGGATATGATTTCTGCAGAAGAGCACCAGAGAAGCGAATCTCAGCTCCACCACACATTTCCTGGCTGGTGTCCAGTGGGCAACCCCACGCTGGGGCTGCAGCACCAGGATCCCAGTACCAGCCCCACACCTTGCAGACCCTCTTACAGCCAGTGTTAAATGGCTTGGGGCTATAATTCCTGAACTTACCAGCTAGGTGAGTCAGCAACTGGGAAGCATGATAAGGCAGAAAAAAAAAAAAAGAGTATATATATCTGTGTTTATGCACATACATGTACACGCATGTATATGTATACATTTACTGCAACTGCAGCTAAATGCTTTCCACCTTGCTGCAAGTTTATATAAACACATGCATATTATATACATCACATTCCTAATATATATTTGTAACTACAATATATGTTAAGTTATATTAACATAAGCTTTATCATTCCAAGTGGAATCTAGAAAATACAAGTGTGCACCACAATTAATATACATGTATATATACCTGGTAGGATAGAGTTATTAACTTAAAGCCTGGAGTTATTCAAAATGCAACCTAGGGGCAAGTGCCAAGCGCCGAATTTAAGCATCCCTATAAGCCAATACGTATTATATACTCTATATTGCGTATTACGGGATGTGCGTGACATTACATACTCTATAATTTGTACGTCCCATACTAGAGAGCGTATGCTGCATGGTACGCAGTAATTAAGTCAGTGTATATACACTCTAACCCGCAGAAAGTTTCGATTTGCCAGTCACAGCTCAGAAGGCGCTGACTTC
>NW_010972438.1:0-5878 GCF_000737465.1 Haliaeetus leucocephalus
AAGACAAAACTGTGGTTCACTATTTTCTAATAAAACCTAAGTGGTAAAACACTTCCTCTAAGGGAACTAACTACTATATCCCATTCACTGCAGGTTTCTTAGTATCATGTTGTTACCTGCTTCAAATGCTTTTTTGTATAAGATAGACATCAAAGTGAGGCATTACTGGATTTACCTTTATTACACACACCACCCTGGTGTCATGGAGGACCTGCTTTAAAGTATCAGGAACATACAATTTCTGCACTTGATCTCAAGTATGCCTGCACGTAAAAAGCTATGAAAATGTGCTTTTAGGTAACAAACCTAGACAAGCAATTATTCACTCCCATCCTTTGGTTCTCAGTACTTCCACTGGATGTAGTCAAAGATGTCTTTTTCACATTCTACTAGCTAGGGCCTCCCCAGAAACTCCTGCAAGCATATTACAGATGGGATTTAAGAGACAGAAATTCCAACCAGCTGCCAAATGCATTGGAAGATTAAGACAAACTGGATTTGCACAGAAACCACAGACCTTTTCATACAGTCACAACAACAGTCACAAAGGTGTTTAGGTATTAATTCATATTAGCATCAAAGGAAGTAAGCCATCTAATTACCTTTGGCGCTACATGATTGTTCAGTTTTAAAACAAGAAAAATAGCCAGTCCTGTCCTGTCCTGTTCTCCTGTCCAAGAAAAGACACAACTGAAAGATATAGATAATCTTGTTAAAAGAATAGGAAAACAGACATGTACTGTGCACGGCACTCAGACCCAATCTTCAGACAAAAAAAAAAAACACCCCTCTCTAAATCAGTCTGGATGGCCCAAAGGGATATCTTCTTGGTGTCACAGTACTGCCCTGTACGTAAGCAGGCTGTCTCTCCCTGCTATAATGACATCTAACACAGGCAAGGAAACAGCAAAAAATTTAGGAAACTACAGCATTTACCAGAAGCATTTCCAATACATTTAGGAAACAATTTAAGGAGAAGATCATGCAGAGCATATAACCAGAAATAATACTCTGCACAAGGCTTGAACTGACCAGCCTAGGAGATGGATCATGTACTCATTGATTGTGAAGCCCATTTTCAGAACATGAGTTCTCATGTTTTTACTGAATGTATCACTGCCTATGAAATATAGCACACCACAGTAATTCTGACCTTGGGGCATAATCTGGAATAAGAGAGAATCATAGAGTCATAGAATGGTTTGGGTTGGAAGGGACCCTTAAAGGTCATTTAGTTCCAATTCCCCTGCTATGGCAGGGACATGTTCCACTAGATCAGGTTGCTAAAAGCTCCATCCAACCTGACCTTGGACACCTCCAATGATGGGGCACCCACAACGTCTCTGGGCAACCTGCTCCAGTATCTCACCACCCTCATAGTAAATAAGTTCATCCTTACATCCAATCTAAATCTACCCTCTTTACAGTTTAAAACTGCCGCCCCTTGTCCTGTCACTGTAGGCCCTGCTAAAAAGTCTCTCCCTGTCTTTTCTTATAAGCCCCTTTTAAGTATTGGAAGGCTGCAATAAGGTCTCCCCAGAGTCTTCTCTTCTCCAGGCTGAGCAACCCCAACTCTCTCAGCCTTTCCTCACAGGAGAGGTGTTCCAGCCCTCGGATCATTTTTGTGGACCTCCTCTGGACCTGCTCCAACAGGTCCATGTCTTTCTCATACTGGGGACCCCACAGCTGGACACAGTACTGCAGGTGGGGTGTCACCAAGAGCAGAGTAGAGGGGGAGAATCACCTCCCTTGACCTGCTGGCCATGCTGCTTTTGATTCAGCCCAGGATATGATTGGCTTTCTGGGCTGCAAGTGCACATTGCTGGCTCACGTCCCATTTTTCATCCACCGGTATCCCACAGGGCTGCTCTCAATCCATTCATCCTCCAGTCTGTATTGACACTGGGGGTTGCCCCGACCCAGGTGCAGGACCTTGCGTTTGGCCTTGTTGAACCTCATGAGGTTCACACTGGCCCACTGCACAAGCCTGTCAAGGTCCTGCTGGGTGGCATCCCTTTCCTCTAGAGATCAATTGCACCGCTCAGCTTGGTGTCATCCACAAACGTGCTGACGGTGCACTCAATCCCACTACCTGTGTCACTGATGAAGATATTAAATAGTACTGGTCCCACTGTGGACCCCTGAGGAACACCACTTGTTATTAGTTTCCTCTTGGACATCAAGCCGTTGACTGTAAGTCTTTGGATGTGGCCATCCAGCCAATTCTTTATCCATCTACCAGTCCATCCATCAAACCCATATCTCTCCAATTTAACAGCAAGAATGTTGTGGGGGACTATATCAAAGACCTTACAGAAGTCCAGGTAGATGACATCCATAGCTCTTCCCTTCTTCACTGATGCAGTCACTCCATTGCAGAAGGCCACTAGACTAGTCGGGCACAATTTGCCCTTGGTGAAGCCACGTTGGCTGTCTTTAATCACCTCCCTGTTTTGATGCGTCTTCCAGGAGGATCTGTTCCATGACCTCATCAGGCACAAAGGTGAGGCTGACTGGTCAGTAGTTCCCAGGGTCCTTCTTTTTAAAAATGGGTGTGATGTTTCCCTTTTTCCAGTCACTGGGGACTTTGCCTGACGTTTCAAATATGATTGAGAGTGGCCTGGCAACTACATCAGCGGATTCCCTTGGGACCCTGGCATGCATCTCATTGGGTCCCATGGACTTGTGTATGTTCATGTTCCTCAGGTCGTCCCGAACCTGATCTTCACTTACGATAGGAGGGACTTCATTCCCCCAGTCCCTGGTCCCTGTCTTGAGGTTCAGGGGCTTGAGAGATGTGGGAAGAGAGATTACTATTGAAAGCTGAGGTAAAAAAATTGCTGAGTACCTCAGCCTTCTCCATGATGGTTGCCACTAGTTCTCCTGTCTTATTTATCAGGGGGGAGGTGTGGTGGGGGGAGGTGTGGTGTGTGCATTTTCTTTCATCTTCCTTTTTTGCCCAACACACCTGTAGAAGCCCTTCTTACTATTCTTCGAAACCTTTGCCAAATTCAACTCCAACTGTGCCTTGGCCTTCCTGATCTCATCTCTACACATCCAGGCAGCATCCCTGTATTGGAAAAAAAGTACACATCGAAGACAAGTGTGAGGTTACAAATCTTTTGGAATTCAGCCATCCAGATGTTCTAGATTTACTACCTATTTAAGTGCACATATTCCAGAATTCTGCACATTCACTGTCTCAGAGGCCCGTTACAAGAATGACGTGCATATTCAAGAAAGGTCCAGCACAACTGCCCTGACCTGTAAATTACTGGTGTTCAACCACTCCACGGTTATAGTGCTAGCATTCATACTAAGAAGTAATGTCAAAGCAGCATGACAAAGTAGGACATAACTCTGAAACTGGATATAAAGAGCCATCTTCCAGTTGTGAGCTGAAATATGGTATTCTCACTAATAAGAAATTAAGAGAGACCTGCATCTGTAGAGTGTCTTTCATACTACAGAAAGAAATCAGACACCTAGTAAATGCCAGGTTCGGAATGTGGAAATAGAGATTTGAATGTAGAACTTCAAACAAATGCCCATGATGTACCAGACATCTAATGCAGTCTTAGCTTTACTGGCTAACAATTACTTTGTGTGGACAGGCTACTCCATCTTCTTTATTTGGCAGCTGACAGACACTGTATGAGGAAGCAAAGAAAGCAAGAAAATCAAAATGAAATTAACCTGATTTCAAATCTGTCTTACAGGATTTGATTGATTCCCTGCCCCCCAACCAGCTTTTGAAATGCACATTTCCAAATACATGTAGTTCTCTGATCTCTTGTATTCTGGAGAGACTAATAATAAATGGCACATGTTAAACAGGCACGAAATTGTAAACATAAGCCTCAGAACTGTATAAAGCCAAGATGAAATCAGAAGCCCTATGTTAAAGGTTTCCCAAGCTCTTTGTTTCATTCAGAAGTTGGAAGCTTTTTGAATGCCAGTTATAATGTCAGCTACACCAACTGACATTCTGGTATAACCTCCCAAGCACTGCTTCAACTCAGTAGTTATGAATGAATGACCCATGTGTGAAGGATTACCTGTATAGATGCATCTCAGTCATACGCATGTAGATAGACCATGGAAGGGTTAAAAAAAAGGTGTTCTGAAACTCTCAGGTTCCCCAAACTTCTTTCCCTAGCCCCTTCCTCAGTGCCTGGATGAGCTGAAGCTGTTCCATTGATCATGACCGTTCAGCCTCCAGAGGCAGGTGCTGGAGTGAAACAACAAAGCTAGCAACCACAGCCTCCTACTGAGTAGCATTCAGCCTTTCTGCACAGCTAATGCAGCTGCAAATTCTCTTTTGCCCGCTCAGGACTTAAGTCAGGGGAGGCACATAACAATCAATCTTCATTCAAAGGCATAGTCTGTCTGTCTATGTTCATTATTAATTCAGCTGCTATTATTAATACTGGATGCCTATAATTTTATAATACAACAATTATGAAATAATACACTACAGCTGCCAAAAATGTTACTATATAGCATAGAATATAAGTGAAAAATTCCAACAACTTACAGCCCTGCTGGGTCCTGTTTGTGACACCTGATGTTAGGGCCAAGGCAAGTGACCAGGTGAAGCCATAGCTCCCTCCTTTGATTTTCAGAGATGGGCTTTCTTTTGGGCTTGCTGTGAGCTGGATGGGAAGTCAGGGTAAATATCCACCTTCTCAAACTGATGCAGGAACTGTCCACCTCCTTGGCCAATCCACAACTGAGTCCATACCTACTCACCCCTGTAGGTGGAGAACTAAGAAACATGAAGCCATTCATAGGTACTATTGCCCTCATCTCATTGATGTGTTACTGGACTCATACTGGTAACAAATTAGCATCCCTTCCATTTTGGTTCTAAGGCGTGTTTCTTTTTACCCAGGCTCAAAACCATTACTCAGCCTCAGTATCACCATATACATTTGATTCTAATTTTCCCCATTTTTTTTCTTGCTTCTTTTACTGCTTCTTCCACCAGAGCCTAAATTTCTTCTTTATTCTCTTGTAATGCTTTTCCCATTCCCACTGATCACTTTCAGGATCCTTAGGGTCTCAGGTGTGGGGCATGGACTGTCCAAACAGAACAAGCCACAAATGTAAACTGGTACATGAGCTGTTGCTATTTCTTAAAGCTGCTAATATCACTGATAATTTTTCAGTCCATTGCTTTGGATATTGCCCTATAATTTTCTCGAGTTTATTTTTGATAGTCTGCTTCATTCCTTCTACCACTCCAGAGTGCTGTGCATGGCAGGATATATGCAGCCTTTGTTTAATTCCCTGTTTACTCACGAAGGCTTGAATTACTTCACTTACCACATCTCCTCCTTTTCTATCTCCTGTTCTATCTTATGCTAGCCAGCGATGCATACCAACAGCTAATTTCCTTATACAGATTTATTTTTTAACACTTACAGCTGCTGTGTTTCTTTTAGTGGCGAGCCTTCTACCCATCCCCAAAAGATACATGGAATGATAAGCAGAGACTGCCTGTTTCTTTAATTTAGAGCAGTTTATATAAACCATCTGCAGTATTTACCAAGGTCTCCAGCTTCTCCGATGCAAGAGACGGGAGCTTGGTTTTATTAGTTTGCTTACAGGCTTCGGCTCCCTAGAGAAAAGGAGATGGCACCAAGCACCTCACGGCAGTCCGGAGCTCTGCCTCCACGCGCACCCTCCTTCAGTAAAAACAGACTACGGCAGGCAGGGCGTTAACTGGAGACGCTCTAGCAGACCACCGGACGATGCATCCCTCACAGCCAGTGCCTGCCCTTCCTTCCCCTCGGGAAAAGCTGCGCCTCGGCAGAGCGCCCTTCCCCTCCGCGGCGGGCCCGTGCCCCGCAGCCCAGACCCGCGCTCGCCGCTC
>NW_010972438.1:6283-74252 GCF_000737465.1 Haliaeetus leucocephalus
TGAGCGCCGGCGGGGGGCGGCGAGCAGGGGCAGCGTCCGTAGGCGTCCGCCAGAGGCCGCCGGGCGTGCAGCGGCGGGCGTGCGGCTGCTGGCGCAGCGCAGTACCCGGGTGGCCCGGTAAGCGTTAGCGTGGGGGCGCAAGAAGGGTGGCGGGGCGGGTCTGCAGGGACGACAAGGTAGACGCGTGCTCTCTTCTCGGAGTCCCTCGCCCCCGCTCCTGATCTGCGGATAGCAGCGAGGGTGTTAATGTGCTGCGGGGGAAGAACGTGTAGCGATCCGAGCACCAGATACGGAGAGCGAACAGATCTAAGAGCCCTGAGCAAAACAGGAAAGGGAAAACGTTTAGTCCAAGCCTTTGCATTTGTTTTTGGTTTTTTTTTTTTTTCTATTGCAAAGCAAGGTTGTTGGTTTTTTTCCTTTTTTTTCCCTCTCTTTCTTCTTCCTGGCTGTTTGTCAACAGATGTACACTGGAGAGGAAGCTGGTCTGCAGGGGCTGTGTTTCCAACGGATACGACTGCAGCAAGAAGGACCTGCTAAAGCACATTAGCAAGGGTTGCCTTGACTGTAAGATGGGTCACTTCCTGATGGAGAATTTCAGAGTCAGGTAAAGCAGGAAATGAGGGGGAGGGAAGCCCATGCCACAGTGAGGTCTGTTTGCAACAGGTTTTGGACTGAGAGGAACTGGGAGTGGGTGGAGATTGGCATGGCCAGGATAAGGCAAGTGGCTGTATTGATGAAGTCATAACCAGCTTCTTCAGTTAATTAACAGTGTAAGTGGGAAAACGGGAAATCAAGCACATGCAAAAATTAGATTTGGTGAAATGCTTTTTCCTCAAGTATTTCAGGTTCTTGGGAGAGCCTTAAAGTGCTGCACTTAAGTAGAAGGGAGAACAAGCTGTAAGGATAGTCTGGCACTCTCAGAGTGCCAGCAAACTTCATCTAGTGAGTGCTGGTTAGGAGCCTCCAGGACTTGTCAGGGATTTGAAGGGGAACCAAGACATTTCCATTTACTCAGGAAAACCCGCTGGTTGGATCATACTCAGGGCTGAGGTTTGCAACCACATATTATAGATTCAGCCACACAATGGGAAGTCATCACCTTGAATCCTACACTACCTGGAAACCAAACCCTTTAATTTATTTGTTGTCAATGGAGAACAGAAGTTCTTTACCACACTGAGGTCTTTCCCTTGCTGATGTGGGGGATCTACAAGGAAAACTGCTTCCAAGGCTGATCTGAGCTCAAGACCGTAACTCAGAGGAGCTGAGCTATTAAATAGTAGTTGCTGGTCTCAATCTACCATGGAAGGCTTTTCCTTCTCTAAGCCTCTCAGACAGGCAAATACTGCTGTACTTCTCCACATCTCAGATTACAGTGAAAATATGGTTGGATTTTGTGGACATTTAGCAGGGCAGCTTACAGAGAGGGCATTCCCCAAAAGTGGGGTGCATTGGAGCAGGCTGTTGAATCTACTTACATACCCTTATTTGCTGCCTGTCATGGTTCAGGTGGCTGCAGGATGCTAATGAGGCATGGCCAAGGCATGAGGAACACCTCCTAGAAGCATTGCTTTGAATATAGATGGGCTTTGTCTGCGAATGGTTACGCTTTTCAAGGTCTGTGCATTTGCTTGTACAGCTTTGATCATTTTCAATACCCTGTATCCAAAGCATGCACATTTAAGGGCAAGATCCTTACAGGAAATGAGACCTCTTGCTTCTGGGGGCCAGCAGTGTGTATAACGGGTGTTTGGGTAGCTAGAACATGGTTTCCAACAGCTAAAACAGAGTCTAAATCTGAACCTAAATCACTGAGAGTCTTTCAGGAATCTCCCGTTTATTCTGTGGCTGAACCACAAAGGGGTTTGAGCTGAGTGATTAGTTCTCCAGTGCGTGGCTAAGTCTTACAATGGCAGCTGGGACTTCCTGGAAGTGCTGGGCTTCCTGTGCTTGTCCTATGCAACAGACCTGAACACTCAGGACAGAAAACATCTGCGTGCTCTGAACATGCAGAAGTCAGGCTGAGTCCATAATAGAATCCTGCATTTCAAAAAACCTTAGAATAAAAGATGAAGAAATTCCTTCAAATTCACCCAACCAACCTCTGGAAAAGCAGTAGCTGCTAGGCAATAGGAGGATGTAATAAGGGAATCCTCTGTTACCATACATGCTTTCCATCATGATAGCAAGTGCAAACTCTGTGGTCCCATGGAGTGCATTTAGGACACCTAAAGGGTTAATTAGGACTGGTATCTAGGGATAACTTAGTAACAGTAAAAAAAAAAAACAACCCAGCCCTGCAGCACATATTATCCCTTTAGTGAAAGCATGAGCATTCTGCATTTTTACAGGAACCTTGCTCTACTGGTAACTTAGCAGTTACTCACTTTTCTGGTGTTCTCTCTGCTAATTGTCGTGAGATGGGAGTGAACATCATTCAATGTTCACTCCCACAATGGCAGAAGAGCTACCTGCTTTTCTTTTGCACTTTAAGCTTGCTGGTTTTGGACCGGATGTGGAGACGTCACCGTGTCCTGGAACCTGTGGCCTTGCACTGGTTTGATAGTAAGGGAAGTTAAACTTTCACTGTAGAGATCAAGTTGTTTGCCTGAAGGGGCACTTAGGTTTGTGTAAAACTATGGTGTTTGAAACTACATCACTGGCAGGAGCTGCTTAAGGAATTGCAGTGCTTGGCTCATACGTGCACTTTTCTCTCAGCATCAGACATTTCTGTGTGCATAATGCTCTGGGCCAGATATTTTACTCAATTCCTTACTCAAGCAGCCTTTGGTTTTGATTTCAGCAGATGTTTTCCTGAGGAGGGGCAGCAGAGATAAGGGGATACTTTTTCTGGTAGATGAGTTACACCAGGATCGTTATACCATGGGATGTTTTTCACTTTCTTCCAAAGCACTCAGTAGTTGGAGACGTTACAAAACAAGATGCCCTAGGAAGTTTGTCTGAGTGTGCCAATTCCTGTATTTTGATGAATTTGACACTGGAGAATTACCAGTATCTGTCTGGCCATACTGTTAAATTAGAGGTTTTTTTAAGCTCCTGCAGGATAGACTTTTTACAAAATGTTCACATAGGATGGGTAAACTTCTAAAAGTCTAACACTGGATTTGGGATACCATGGCTAGCTCTAAACAAAGCTTTTCTCATTAAGGAGTGACGAGCAAGGGGAGGCTATATAGTGAAAGAATTGGCAAATTTGTTAAAGAAGGGGTATGGGGGAGATGGGAACATATTTGAATTCAGCTGGTGATGAATCCAGGTTTTGTGATGGAGAAAGGTGAGAGACTGACAATGTCATTTCAAGCTGTATCAAAATTGATACATTTTAGTTGTTGGGGGGGTGGCCAAAGCAAAGAGAGGTGACACAAGTCATCTCAGAATCATTATAATAATGTTGTAAATATATGGAACTATCTTCTTGTAAACAAGGCCAGAGCGGCACTCACTGTCTTTCCATCTGATGGAGGCTAGTGTGGGATACTTCAGAAATACAAAATCCCAACCACATTGTCAGGGACAGGCAGTGAATCAGAAATGTGAAAGCCCAGCAGACATTTTCTCTTTTGTCCTTGTCATTGGGAGCAGAACAAGGTGGCAGCCAGAAAGTTAGGAGATCACTTGTCTAATAGGATGCATTTGACATAGAAGATGAACAATGAAAAGTTGAAAAGAAAAAGGAAAATTTCTGAAGGCCAAAGGACAGTGAGATAAAAGTCAGTGCTAAGTTTTCAGGGAAGGTTGAATATGGCCGAAAACTTTCGATGCATTAAATTACTTGTCCTACTTGTTCATATCAAAACTATTCCAGTGATCTGTAAGTTCAGTATTCTTGTAGAGGGAGGTTTCAGCACACAGCAGTACAGCATGTAGGGATATTTTTCTGAGAGCGTTAGGTTCAAGATGTGTCCTAGTTCTGTGTAAGCACTCATGTTCTCATTTTTTGGTTTAACTGTACTAATGCTGCAACACTATTTCTGCAATGAATGCATCACCACTCAAGGAACTAAAGAAAATGGCATTACCCTATGTGTCTCATGCAATGAACAACCTCCCTTCAGTTCCACTGGGACTAAGGAACTGGGTTATCCAGTTTATGTTTCAGGTAGTGATAGATTATGCATTGCACATTTATTGTAAGTAAAGTCCCTGAGTTTCTCCTAGTCTGCATAATCGGCTGCAGTAAATTACCAGAGTGCCAGGAGCCCCAGCCCTAAACTGCATTCATGCCTGTGCAGTCTGTCAATGTCTCTGTCCATTGCTGTGAATAATTGAGTGTAGTGACAGAGGCTGGAACTTTGCTAATAGTTAAAATGCTTTTGAATTAAAGCAAGTAAGGGAGGGAGGAGGAGCCTGTCTGTAGAGATTACTTTGCTCTTTGGGGCAATTGTCAGAGCAGTCATCCTCTTTACAGGCAAAATGAAGCATAAGGAGGTTATTAAATAGGATTGGTGAACATTTTTCTACTAAAGCAGATTTTGACAGAAAATTTGGTTCTTTATGGGAAGCTTCATTAAAAGAAAATCTGGAAGACATTTGGCTGAAAAACAACGTATCACAAAAATAGATGCCCTCCATGTCCTTTAGGCATCAAGCAGGGATTTCATCTTCCATGACCTCTCTGCGAAGCTCTGCCTCTTGTTAGTCAAGAGCAGATTGCAGTTTGATATGAGAACTGTACTGCAGCATGAGGCTGCACTGTTGACAAGGTGACAAGGATGAGATCACAGACCACAACTCCCAGAAAGTGCAGCAATGGCATTCCCAAACATACTGGTTCAGCTTTAGCAGCAATATTTCAGGTTTGCATTTCCCTTTTTCTGCAGGTTATATTTTTTCACCCAATCAATTCTACTGATTTTCCCAAGGCCAGATGGCAAGTTAGTGGTAACACTGAGTGCAAAGATCCCCTGGCTTTCTGTCCTTTCCAACCTCCAACATGTAAACAAGATGGTCATCACTTGAATAACATAGAAAAATAAAGTGGGCAATGATCATTCCTCGTTCCTGTGGAAAAAAATGTCTAACATGCATCTCTCTGATCCTATTGGTGGCTCCTGTCCTGTACTTAAAGAGCAGTGATACAACTAACTTTCTGATGTATATGCAAATGAACTGATAAATTGGCTGCTTTTTGTTTATCAGTATAGTCCTGTTGAGTCACCCCAATTCAGAGTATGATTGCTTACATTTTGCTGTTAGCAAGAAACACCTACTCTTAGTGTCAATAAAACTTCTGTCACAGACAGTAATACAACCACCAGTTGCTTATACTGCTTCTGGGAAATTAAAATTTTACCTTGTGATGGCAATATGGAATATGCCCAATCTATACCCATGCTTTACAGGAAGATGGTAAAACCCTCACAGATCCTGAGAATGTAGCTTCAAAATTTCATTTCCAGCTGCTAACCTAAGGATAAGTTTAGTTATGGTGACAAGAATTGCTATGGCTAAGCATCTCATTACATTACAGCCAAGATATAATCAGTATCCACAGGGACAGCTGAATTGCTGGAAATTGAAGCCATTAACTCTCAAATGGAAAAAGCAGTAGCTTCATCACACAGCATCACCAGTTGGATGTCCAGATCACCCCTGATAGAAGAAATATCTATTGCTAAAGCTACAGTTCCCTTTCTGGCTCGTTGCAAGAGAAATTCCTTTTTTTTTTTTTATCAGGACAATCATAAGTAAAACAAAGCAAGGAATGACAGATAAAACCTAAGGCCTTTCTGCCTGTGTAATCGGATATCTTTCAGTAAGCCTTGAACCTCCACAAACTGTCCTACAAAGCAATGCGATAAAAATACAAAGAAAAAGGTGTCATATCCACTAATACCACAGGGCCCAGTTGATGATGTTCTACTTACTGGGTCAAGATGCAATATAGCCCAAAAGGCATCTAGCTTGCAGAGGCTTCACTACACACTAAAACCAAAGGCAGCTGTAATCAGCAAACGCAGAAATCAGGCCAGGCCCATAGTTGATCCTGATGGCCTCTTTCAGGAATGTCTTAACATTAGTACAGTGGCTGTCTGCTGGAAATGTGAAAATAACAAGATTTTAGCAAGGAATGAAAGTTGAAAAAAGCTGAAGGGAAGAAGAAAAAAAATCTGAATCCACTCCTAGAAAATTTACAGGTATGTGTTTCTTGTCTACCAGCAAAGTAGTACCAGTGGTACCTCTCTGATGGACTCTGTTTATCACTTCACTACCCAAAGCTATCAGCGTGCATTAGTTTATGCAGTTTCACTCCTAACTTCATCCTTTAGAAAACCTTTGGAAATTAGGCTGATGATTGTGTAACTGTGTCTTGAAGCAAGTAAGGTTATAAAGAACTACTCAGGAAAAATACATCTGAAAAAGGAAATTACTATGCCCAGCAAATCCCAGTTTGTGTTGGTTCTCTCTCCCCTCCCATTCCCTGTATTGTTCTCATTAGTTCTCATGTGTTGTCCTCCACATCTTGTTTTCTTCTCCATAAGCACTGCTCAAACAGAGCCCTAAAACCATGCACTGCTACCAGTAGCCTGCCTCACTGAAGTCCTAGCCATTGTTTAGTTGTCCTACAATAATAAACTACAAGTTCCTTTTAATTCTTTATCAATGTAGATCTCACAGGGCATTACAGGAATAGATAAACACCCTTTTATCCATTTTACAAGGAGAAGGGATCACCTAAGATACCGTGATGAGTCACTGGCATAGCTTGAATAGCAACCATGTTGTGTTCGCATCACTGAACTCTGGCTCCATCATCATGGTGTCCTGAGAACTCCTAGCAGGATGTTGCCTCATCTGGGAAGAGGAGCAGATTGCAGTTCCTGCCTAGAGGATGAGGCAACAAAGGCCTGGCTTTGTTTTAAATTATGCAAGTGTCCTCTTCAGAGGGCATAGCTGTTGCTCAGAAATGTGACATAACTATAGACATGCAGAGCAAGTGCCATTCAATTTCAAAGCAAATACAGGCTTTCAGTGGGAACAAGATAACTCAAGACCTTCAAGAAAAGTTGTTGATGTTGTTTTGCGTTGGGGGTGGTGGTTTATGGTTTCTACTCAACAAAAGTTTTTTTTTTATAGTGACACTTGCTCTCACCTCTTGGAGTGCAGAGGTAGATGCTCGCTTGCTTATTTATAGAAGCTGCATACAAGACTCAAAACTGCTATGAAGAGTAGCTAGCTGCCCAGTGGCATTGGCTCTGAATCATTAGTAACTGCAGTACAGGGTGACAGGAGCTCATGTGAGATCAGCACCACATTGCAGGGTCAAGTCATAGGACCTGCCACATTTAAACAGACCAGGAAATAGTGATCAGATGCTTAAGGACTGATGGCAAAACTTGGAACGAGGACCTGGAGCCTTGCACATCAAACCAGTGACCCTGTGCTCATGTGCTGTGCCTGGAGCTCACTTGCAGGCTTGGTGTTTTAAGACAGGTAAGAAGGGCTGCCACTTCATGCTCCTCAGGGGTCAGAAAATACCATCATGGTAAAAACTCTGGCTCTTTGCTTTCTGGAATTTCTACTCATGAAGCACCAGTGAATGCTTTTCTCTCTGCTTCTTCAGTTCTGTCCCTGTGAAAGACCCTTTCCAAGAGACACAGAAGAAATCTAGGGAAGTTCCTTTGACAAAGGAATAAATAAAGACACAGGTCTGAGCATCCACCATGGGAAGTCTGCCCCTTTGCTACCCCAGAATGAGCCCATTAGCTGCCATCTGTTAAAAAATAAAAAAGAAAGATCTCTCTTCAACTAGATATTGGGGCTTTGGAAATGGACAGGCCTTGGGAGAATGTTACTTTGCAGGTTTCTCTTAGAAATGGGATTTCTTCAAATGTTTGTTATGCCAGATTATAACCTACTTCTTATCCAGTTTGTTTTAGAGTGAAACAGAACTCATTGGTGTCTCTTTGGATTAAAATTAAATTCTTCTCCCTCCAGTCCATGGATGAGTTAGGGGAAAATGTGATTCTGGGTAATCCTGTCTTCTGTAAGAAATGCTGAGAGGATTGATGCACACAGAAATCCCCTAGAAAAGATGCCAGCTGCTCTTGATGAATGTGTTGCTAAATTAGTCAAACCTTAATATTGTAACAACTGTAGGATGACCAAGTCACTGCTATGCTGAATCTGTCATAACAGTGCCTGAATTATTAGAACATAACAGGAGAGGTACTTCCAGCAGAGACAGAAAAGCAGCCACTGTACATTGTGCTGGGGAAACCTGATCTGCAGTAGTGCATACATAGTGGTCAGGAAAGAGGAGCTAGAAGGGATGAAGAGAAGAGCTACCCTAACCACTGTTAAGCTGGAGCTAAATGAGTTTGAGGTCAGAGACTATAAACCATGGTTGCTTGTGCTAGCAGAGAATTGCTGCAAGTGACACCAGAGCCTCCTTTTGACCTAGTGAGAGATGGAAGAGTCTGCTGTGGAAAGAATTATCCCCAGTAGTTTGGGTAGGTGCAAGATCTATAGCATGCCTGAGAGCACTACTCCTTCTCTGGCTGTTACACCTAAATTTGAAATTGATGCAAGAGCTGAAGCACTGGGGGTTGGTTTATCTTTGCTTTTTTTTCTAAGTCATGTCATCATTTCCCCATGTATCCATCCCTCATCTGCTCCAGCACAAATAACATCCTCTCAGCAGGAAACTTACTTAGCAGGAGATAAGACAGGTGAGGAATATGAAGCCCTGCTATGTGTAGTGGACTGGAAAGCGGGAATGTGTATCTCTGTGCCACAAGATTATGGTGCATTTAGGGGACACCAGCTGGTTGATCTACAGAGTGAGCAGGGGAGGTCTTTATCTTTGGTAGATCAGCTGACAGGTGCCTTAGTTCTGCAGAATCAGTGCCAACTGTATCTGTGATGGTGTGGAAGGCAGTTTTAAAATGTAGCTGCCAGTAAGCAGATCAGACACCTGTTCCCATGGGAATTTAGCTTCAGGGACTTCTAAAGGAAGAAAAATGTCATTATTGTTTGGGAAATCCTATAGTGATACTTTTCATTTTGGTACTTTTTAATAGAGGACACCATCATTAGATAGTGTTTTTTTTAAAGTCTGTGTAATGAGGAAAGGAAACAGACCACTGATCAAAATTCTGACAGGAAAATAAGTACAGTGCAGATACTCTCCAGGAGAGCTGGATCTTCTTGCTGGACATTGGGAATACAGAAAGACAGAGGCATGGTCTGAAAAGCTGGAATCACTGCATACAAGTCCATTCCATAGGCAAGAACTCGCTCTAAGATCTGAAGGGTTGGGACAAGGCAACAAGAAAAACACAGTTTAAACTGACAATAGAAATACCCCAACTCTAAATTTCTGAGAGCCAAATTCCATCTTGGCTTGAACACATGAATCTCCCAGCTAGAACAAGTGTCAGAATGCCTGAGGGAAGAATTTGTCCCACAGAGCCTGAAGTGAGAGAATGCAGACCTTAAATTGGCATAAATTTGCAGGATATTTACTGACCTGACAGAAGTTAGCCTACTATAACTATATATGCCTTCAGTGTGACTTCTTTGCTTTGCTTTGTGGGAAAATGGCTTCATCCTCCCAAAGTTAAGGCAAACCAATCAAGACCCATTTTTGTCTTCAGATCAGCTCTCCCCTAGAAAGATAAGTTTTAGAAAAAGGGTAATTAGCGTAAATTAATATTATTGATATTTAAATCAATGTGCTTCTCTCTCTCTCCAGGGCCTCCTTTGGGTGGATATCTCGGGTTGTGTTCCTGAACTTTCATTTTCCTAGCACACCTGATTTTCATACAAGAAATATTTTGACTTTCATTAAGGCACATTTGCAACAATTTGTTCACCCCACAAAAACAGTGACACAGGCACTTTTATTACCTGAGTTTTCCCTATTAGACTGCAGAATCCGACGTCTGTAAAAAACCTGTTACTGATGTAAAAGCAGAAGAAAAGAAATGGAATGTCTCTTAGAACACCAAAAAGGATGCCTGAAAAGTGACTTGGCTGAACAGCAAAGCATTGCAGGCATGTGCATCCCTCAATCCTGCCAGCATGTGCTTTTCAATTTTCAGTTTGATAAATTTTGGTGCTTTGGCACTTTCCAAATCTGAAAATAAGGTGATTAGCAAATATAAGTTAATCATTTGATTGTTTGGGGTTTTTCTTACTGGGTGATAAGTCCTAAAGAATACAAGCTGCAGAGCAGAATGAGAGAGAAAACAAGCAAAGATTCACCTGGCGTATTTTGCCTTAGCCAGTGGGCAGTGCTGTTCTTGGCATCCTTGAAGGAAAGCATACAGCTATGAAATGTGCAGGGTCTGAGTGAGCCTGGAGCATAGAACCGGCTTTCAAAAAGGTGAAAGAAGCAAAAGAAAGTGAGGATAACAGCCTGTATGGATAATTCAGTACTGGAGAGTGTAACAGCAGATTTAGTTCTGTATGAGTGATTGATTGGTCTCAGGACTGTAAAAAGAGAGAGAATGAAGCTGTAGGAAGAGTGATTTAAAAGGGATACAAGTGGAAACTCCTAAACAGAGCTTATGGGAGCCCATATATATACTGGGAGTCAATGCTTATGAGGGTGTCAGGACAAGCTGATAGGCTTTCCCCCTCTGAGCCTTCACTGCTGAATTGCTGCCACAAGGATCTCTGTGTAGAATTCAGGTATGTCCTTCAGAGATGTCCTTAGCCTGGGTGGCAGCCTCTGTGAGCACCAGGATATGTGTTGTCTCCCTGTCTCAAAGTGAGAAGGGTCACGCTCACTGCCTCTGCCAGAAAAGACATCATAGAAGCACTGTCAGGGGCAAAAAGTTGAAGCTTATTTAACTTAGATACAGAAAAAGGCCATAATTGCCTTTAGTTTTAAAATTAGTTCCAGAAGTCACCAGTGAATGGCATTTACCCCAAAGGAGATTGCAACCAGTATACTTTGCCAGACTCCAGTTTCAGAGGATGCAGCAGCCTCCAAGAGTCAAACTCTGAGCCCTGCTGGCTGAATTTCAGCTTCACACACTTGCTAGAAACATCTGTATATACTGCCAGCAGTAGTAAAATGCTGAAGTTTCCATTAACTCCTCCACACACAGTCTGCATCCCTAGCCTTCAGCAGCTGGCTTGATAACAGTCCTGCCCTTTCAAAGTTAATGTATATTCCTGTGGGGCTTCATCTATCTCTTCCATCCCCCCAGACTCACCCTAGTAATGGATCATCACCAGTTGTTGACATTAAGGTTTTCCCTTTTCAGCTGAGTGCCTCTTGCAGGATCCCATGCACTATCCATTTTTCTGGGGGGTTGAGGAGTGAGTATTTCCTAGGGCAGCAAAAACATTTTGATGGAAGTTTCTTTCCCATGGCTGTCTGGAATTGCTGAAATTCTCCATTTCTCTTCCAGCAAAATTCTCATTTTGCTTCCTTTTCATGGCATACTTTTGCCTGCTACTTTTAAATGGAGTCAGTCAAGAAATGAATGAGCATCACTTATTCTGATGGTTGAAGGCTGGCTGAAGCCAGATAAGATGTCTTTATTTTTTAATTTCTTTCATGTGGAAGGCTAGAAGTCAGCCATCACCAGCCCTGGAAAGGAACTCTGTGGTGGCCGTTTGAGAAAGGAGGAGCAGAGAAAATCCTCAGCCACCTTAGCTATTGGGTGACAAAACAATCTAAAAAAAAAAACAAACCTCCAAGATCTGGGTTCAGGTGCAGGGACTGCCCAGGCTAATAGCAGCTGGCATTACTACAGATTCAGTTAGTGTCAAAGGAAACTGAGGCTAAAATATGACACATGCCTCCACAAAGACACCCCTGGTATCTGAACCACAGAAGTCTCTCAGATGTTGATAGTAGCTGGTCCATCAGCTTTCTTTTGAGCCAGGTAGTGTTTTTTCCCATAGTGTATTTTTGGCTGATCTGGGCACAGATTCACCTGAAACTAAAGGGTGATTTAATTTGAGGGGGAGGGCTTGACAGTTAAATTGTTTACTTAGATGAGTTCCTGCTCCATTTCATCACATAGCTACACAAAGGGCAGCATAGAGGTGAGGGGTAGTGCCAGCACAGGATAAGAAAGCAAGTTTGCTGGTTTCAGCTGCAGCAACAGGCTGTTGCTAGCATAGACCATAGGTGGAACTAATGGATGGAGGAGGAAATGGTTAAGGCTCAGAATATAATTTAAAGGGTCACTGATTTTTGAACACACACACACAGACAGATGTGAGATAGATATATTAACCAGCCTTGACTACTGCACCTCAAGACATCTTTAAAAAACACTGTAAGTATTAGACAATATGACCTAATTTAGTGTCAGTAACTCAGTCTGCTGAGGAAGAATATTCCTCTTCCACATAATCATTCCTTACTAATGCTGTGAGTCAAGGGAAAGCAACGTTGTCTTAGAATGTCTGGGATACAGGACAGTGAAACTAACTGTAAATGGGAAATTACACTGATATCTTTTGTTTCCATTTCCAAATTACATGAAGTCTAAAAGGAAGGAAAAGGAAGGAAAACACCGTCTTTGGAGGAAAGACACCAAGTTTTAGGGGGTTTTGTTTTGTTTTTGTTTTTGCTCTGTTTACAGGATTTGTTTTAAATGCTTCCCAGATTTTCAGTTCAATCTTTAGGTTTGGAATTTGTCCTATGTTACACCCTGTCATGTTATTTCTGCACTGACAGAGTATCCTTTTAATTTGTGCATTTAAAGGTCACACAAAAAAAAGTGAATGACTGGGCAGTGGGTATAAGAGCATTTTTAAAGAGCAAATATGTTGTGCAGGGAGTAAATGGCTAATGTGCACACCCCTGCAAGAGCCCCATCCTTGGGGATACTGAGCTCCTCCATAAAAGTTCTGAACACCTGCAATAGCCCAAGGGAGACTTTGAATGCTCAGCACTCCTGGAAAATGCTCAGCATTTCTCAGCATAAGCCCTGTCCTAGTGTTTATAGGAATCACCTCTACATTTTGGTAACTGAAGGAGGGCATAGGGCTGATGAGAGGCTCCTGCTCACAGGTTGTTGTGCTGATTTTATTCTTGGCTTCATCTGACTATTTTCCCTGTCATGTTTTGTTAGTAGGCAGGGAAGAAAAGCGGTGCCATAAACTAGCCATCAGATTATAAGTTGCCTTCCGAGCCATAATTCTCTAATTATTATCCAGCTGCTACATATATCCTGTGGGGACTGACAATGCAGATGGTCAAGGGAGTGCAATGTAGTAAACAATTGTCTAAAATAGGCTGTGACTTTTATCCCTTTATTGTTTTTTCCCTACCTCTCCCTTTTTTATTTCTTTTTGGTGGTCAAGGAGTAAAACAGGAATCTTTAAATAGAATGAAGGACACACCAATAAATACCTGTCATGAGAAACATGTTCATTGAAATGGCACAGTGCAGCACAAGCTGTAGTGCTAGATATTGTGGATTTAAAGTGCTGACCTTTTAAATGATGATTTGCCATCAGCGCTGCATGATGAGTAGCAGGGCTGTCAGGCCTGCCTGATTGCAAAAACTTATTTTTTTAGTATTTATTATTTTGCAGTACTATAGTGCAGTTGAGAAAAAGTATTAACCCTGTTTCACAGATAGAGGAAATAAATAAATAATCAGTTAAGGTATCACCAAGGTCAAAATTCAGTCTCAAAACCTGGCTCCTGCTCAGTGGTGATGCTTTGGGAAAGCACACTGACCTGGTGTGATGACTTTACCACTTTCTTCTCCCTCCCTTTCATGGTTGGGTTGTGACTTAAGGCCTGAGCGATAGCAGCAGTGCAAGCAGGTGGTGTTTTTTTCCACAACTCCTCAGACAGGCCTCTAGACGCACAAAAGGGAAATCTGCCAGAGTATTGTCACCTCTGTGCTGCATGGTCTCATGAGCCAGGTGCAGAGGATGACAGAGGAACTCGTAAAGAATTCACTAGCCTCCAGTAAAGGCAGTCACTCAGCAAGGCTCATGGTTTGTTGTAGGTCAGGATGTGCTGTGGTCAGTTTGTCTCACCCTTTCACGTCTCTGCATGTGGTGCTTGCCTGCTAGGTTGACTCCAGCTAAGACATGTATAGGTTTCAGAGTCAGTTACAACTAATGAAATGTGCCTTCCCCTTATCTGAGAATGCCTCACACTGCAGCAAGAACTGGAGAGTAAGCTCTGGGCAAGTTGGCTCTGCCAGGGGACTGACAACCACATTGCTCAAGGAGAAGAAGGTTGTCCAGGGAAATACTGCATGTATTTGCACTGTAAGTGCCTATCTTAATGGACTTTAACTAGATCTTAAAAAATACACATTTTTTTGCTGAAAGGAGTACACCTTAAATGGCTTTGGGCCGAAGTTATGCAGTTCATCACACTTAGAGCTTGTGGCCATGGGAAAGGAGACTGGCAGACTGAGGTGGGTAGCAGTGCCAGACTTTCAGTATATTGGTGGTAAGGATTCTGGCAAAGATGAGCTTCTGCACTGGGCCTCTAGCACCATCGTTACAGGGCTGTTACTCACACAGAAAAATACTTAAATGCTGTGGCACTTCATCACTCTTATTTCCACAAGGGTTTCATTCCCATTTCTCTCAATCTGATGCATGTGGGACCTTGGTTCCAACATGCACTGAGAAACACATCATCAAGCTCCTGCAGCCACAGCAGGGGAGGTGGACATGGCAGGGACAGGAAAAAGGATATGATATGCTTTTGGGGAGGAGAATGACATCAGTGAGGTCCAAGTTTGCAAATGGAGAGAATGACAGTGAGCAAAGTTCTCTTCTTCAGCCTGCTTAGCTCCTGAGCCCTTTTGGGAAGTTAAAGGTCACAGAATAAATAATTTTGCAAGCTTTTTCCCCTGGGCTAAATTCATCCTCTTGATGCTTCTAAGGGTGATCTTTAATGGTTGTTCATATAGAATATTTATTGTATTAAAGTTCTGGGGACACAGATTCTCAGAGAGAAACTACTATATAAAAGAAAATTATACTATGTATAATGTACATATTCAATAAAGACAGCAAATCACACAGGTTATGAGAACAATTATATTTTTGCCAGATCTGGGAGTTTTTTTGTTCTTTACCTTTCAATAAAGCTGGCAAAGCATTTGACAGGGTATCGTCATAACAAAGTGCTTTCTGGAGAGTGTGATAAATTAATATGGGCCAGAAAATTGCCATCTTTAAAACATTTTATTGGTGTGGATGTCTTCACTCCCCATGAAGACTCATTATCTAAGAGATGCTGCATGATTTTATTCAACTATATAAATCTGCAGGGCAGGGGGAAAGGAAAGGGAGAGAGAAAGAAAACAGTAAGAGATCCTCATGGACTTCTAAGATCAGGAGAGGACAGTCATTTGCTAAGAGCATCTCCCTCCCCATGGGAGCCAGGCTCTGCAATTGCAGTGGGCCACAGAAAGGTATCTCCCTCTGTCCCCTCACTGCAAGCAAAATGTTGGATTTCTGTTATACCACCCTAAGATCTAACCTTGTTAAAGCACTGACTGTAAATGTAATAGGTCTGACTCCAGCCATCACCTGTGAGGAAGCAAATAGATATGACTCCTGTGACAGAGTGCAGTTCTGCAATGGTGGAAGAAAAGGAGTCTCCCTCAGACATGAACACAATAGCACAAGTATTTATCAAAGAATTAGTGTCCTGAGAGTTAAATATACCAGTTCTCTTTGCAAAGTCCAAGCAGCCCAAAGGAGGTGGTTCTGTGCAGCTCACATAATGAAATCATGGAGCTCCTTGCCACAGGGCAGGTGGATGTCAATAGTTTAAGCAGATCTCAAATGGGAATAGAGGTCTGAATAGAAGGAAAACTCCTTTGACTCTAGGAAGTCCTGCCACAGATCTCTGGAGAATGGGAAATTAGCCTGGGGGATGATCATTACCTACCTACATTCTTAAGGCATCTGTATTTGCTACTCTGGGACACAGGATGCTGGGCTGGCCGGACCTTTGGTCTGACCTGCATGGCTGCACATACCTCCTCAGGCACTGGATGAAAGTCCTGAGAGACTCCAGGAGAGTGGCATACACCAAGCAGGACTGTCCTGCAAGGTCACATGCAACAATAACCAGCATGGTCCTTCACCATGGGAACATCTGGCTGGATACAGGCTACAGACATTTTGTGCCTCTCAGCTGCCCCAACAACCCGCCACTGCTGGTGCAGTCACAGAGGGCAAGGTGTTCTCTAATGCACTGGAGGGCAAGGGAAAACCCTCAGTGAACAGGCCATTGCCATGTAATCCACACAATTTTGGCTTGCCGCCTTCATTCTCCTCTAGCTGGAGGACACTCCAGCTGGGACTGGACTTGCTTCCAAGCACAAGGACTAAACTAAAAGCAGTTTTCGCAACAGCAATGCTGTTCTGTAGAATCAGCTCTCCTGTCAAAAAAAGCCACTTGTGCCTCTGTAGAGGCTGCTAATAGTATCCTGCATCACATGGACCAAAACAAGGGATTTCTCAGACCTGTCATGGGCTGCTGCCTTGAGGAAATGGACACAACAGCTGCAATGGAGATACCCTTCACCACCTCTCTGTAACAGAGATACTGACAATTTGGGAGTCAGGAACACATTCCTATAATGGGACCTAATTCCAGCTGGGAAAATGTAATTTACAACCTCAGCAGCTCAAACCCATCTGGAGCACTTCAGGACCATATGTTCTGCAGGCAGCATGGATTATTTATCCTGAAAATCTTTGGTGTAAGACACATTTAAGCCTCCATTTAGTATCATGATGTGAAAGTCAGTATCTTTTAAAGAGCTTACTTCATGCTCTGTCCATGTGGGAGAACTTCGGCCAGCAGGATCTACTGGTTACAGCGAAAGATGGTGATCCATGAGAGCTAAGCCTGAGCTTTCACGTCTGTGCTCAGGGCAAACCAACATGTGATTATGACAACAAATGAACAGCTGCGGAGCTGTGGGCATAAATAGTGCCTGCAGAGAGTTCTGAAGCACACAGATACGGGACTAGATCCTCCACTAACATGACATTGAGTCAGTCTTTCCCGTCTGCCTGGGCCTTCATTTTCTGATGAAACGGGGAATGAGAAGTCCTTTCTTTCAAAAGAGGCGGGTTGAGAACAGCTGCCAGCATGATCAACAGTTATTCTGAGCACTGAAGGCTGCCAATGAGAGGCAACACGGGAATGAAAAGCACCTCTCTCCCTCTTCTGCAAAGGAAAGTAACTTCTGATCCAGCCCATCTGGAGACATGGTAGAGTGGGCTCTGCCCCAGGTGTCAGGCAAGGGGGCAAAGCTCTGAATATCTCCTATTCTGAGACCACACTTTCTTCTTGCTTCCATGATGCTCCTAGTCTACTCTAAAAGCCCCAGAGTTAGCTAGGGCCAGCAGCCCCCTCAGCCCTCATACCTTTGGGATAGTGTCTATGTTATGATGCAGTACATATACCTGTGACCCACTAGAGAATGCCCTGGTGCACATTCATAATGTGGCCTTCCTTGTGCAGACCTCCTTAGCCCAAGCAAGGCACAGGTTTTCCCAACCTCACTATGGCTCAGGCCTCAGATCTGCCCTGCCACTGAGGTATGCTCACTCATGGCCCCAGGTGAGCCAACAAAATCTCATCAGCTGCTACCACAACATAACAGCTGCTCCAGGAAACCACCAATAACAGGTTTTAGGGCAGAACTGAGCAGGGACAGGGTAATATACAGGCCAAAATCCTGCACAGCTAGGAAAACTCTGTTACGGGACTGCTGTATGCATTTGCTGTTAAGAGGCTGAAACCAGGACACTCGTGGACTTTAAGATCGAATTAGTGTGTACAACAAAGTAGCATCTTAGAGAGGACTGACCAAAGCCATTCCTGTATACTGCAGAGAAAGGAAGGAACACAATAATTCAAGGACAATGATACCTAGTTATGTGGTGATCTGAGCCAGACCTGAGACACTGAGGAGGATGGTGATACCTAGGGAAATTTATCTTGACATGAAGAATCAGATAGCCAGTGAAAAAAAAAAGACAAACAGATGGAAAAAGGAAAAGCAGATTTACTTATATATGTTAAAATAGCACTGGCCAAAAAATGGGAAACTGAATGAAAAAATCCATCCAGATTTACTGGCTGTAATAAGGCTGGGAAACGGGCAGTTAAAGAAGATTCATTAATCACAGAGATGTGGTTCTCTCAGCAGCCATGTAGGACACTATCTATTAGAATTTATAGATCATAATGTTACCCCAAAGGCCACTGTTGCAATTAGCAGCATGCACTTCAGCTAAGATACCAAAGATCAACCAGGCCATGGAGATGAAACTACCATTTCACCATGAGAGGGGGATACCAAGGAGAAGAGTGGAGACACATAGATAAGGGCAGAAGGGGCAGCAAGTGCAATAGGACTGCACTTACCATCCTCAACTAGTGTTCAGCTGCCTGTTAAACCTGAGACAGACCTAAGTCCTAAACTGGCAGGTTTAAAGGGTATGCATGTAAACTACAGCCACTGTCCCGCCAATGCCATCCCAAGCCCCAGTGTGACAATACAGTAATACAATTTTAGACCACCTCGTACTCCAAAGAACTGGATCAAAACCACTACAGCCATCTAGCCAGTGTGCTGTGCCAGCCTGAAATGACATATTTTTAACAGCTTTAATGTTGGTTCTGGTATTGCCTACCTACCCTGCCACAGCTGGAATAAAATTATCTAAATTCTGTATTGTGTACAAATCTTTCAATGAATCAGCACCTAAAAGAATTTCTAAAGTATGCTATTAAAAAGAAATCAACTCTAAGCCAAGACTGGTGAAAACACTGTATACATGCCAAGGAAGATGATTTAGGAATTCTCAACACACATGGAATTTTCTAATACTCAATAAGTAAGTGTATAAATGTAATGCAGCAGAACCATTAGGCAGCATTTTTTTTTCTTTTCATTTAAACCAAAACAGTTGCTTTTAAACAGGTTTTCATCATCCTCCCACTCTGCTTAATCCACATTTTTCACCACCATGAACCTTAAAGTGAAATTGGCTATAAAGCAAAAGGAAGCTCACTGTCTTGCTTTCCCTTTGCAGAGGCAGTCAAAGAAAACAGCAGACACTGATTGTGCACATGAAATTAGATTTCAAAAATTTTGCAGTTGGCTATACAATGAAAGACGTTTGTTATGCAGGTTTTAAATTGACAGTGTTGCTTAAAAAAAAAAGAGGCCAAAACTGAAAAAAATAGAATGTAAATCTGACACCCTACTTCTATAAACACTTTAAAGTAATGATGCTGCTAATGAATGCTGAATTACAGTGTAAATCTAATAGACCGACTCCTGGCACCTAGATTATGATGACAGGACTTCATCAGGTGTAATGAATATAACAGAGGAGTAAGCTATGATTATCTCATTATATTAAAAATGTTACCTATTTTTCTTCATTAAGGAAATATTCATTTCATTTTTCCTTCCAACAAAGCAAACACTTGAGGAGCCCCCATTAGCTTCATACAGCAGGGTCTGGGATTTCAGCAGTCATCTCTGGATTATTGTGAGGCATCTGAGGAGGTGCAAGAGGTCTGCCTGCTTGTTGCTATCAGAATGAAAGCAGTGTTTTCAAATGATGAAATATGTAATTAAGGAGGCTTTCTTGGTTGCATTGAATAAGTTTCACTTTCCTGTTGTGCTTTCTACCTCAACTTTGTGGCTTTTTCTTATTGATTTAGCATTGGTGTTTTCCAGGAATAGTGGAAAAAGGAGGTTTTGTCATTGTTCACGGAACAAGGACAGCAAAAGTGAGTCAGCAAGAGGTGGATCTAGCACAGGCAAGAGGCATTTTGTCCACAGAAGGCTAAGGACCAGGATTGCCAGGGCTGACTGCTCTGCCCTGGGAATGGGGATAGGTCTGGGATGAAGGTCTGGGGGCTACTGGGCATCCAATGGAGCCAGGCCTGTCACTGCAGGGACAGAGGAGGTGAAGAAGGTGGCTGCTGCTGCTTCATGAAGAAATGGGAGGTGTGGGAATATCAATGAGCCCATGGTAGGCCTACATGTGCTAGGAGAAATGGGAGATGGATGCAGCTTTTAAAACTAGCTGTTGCACTGACTGTCCTTTTACCATTGTATAGGTACGACTCTTAGTGACAAGCCTTGGCTCAGATTTGGTGGTCATCTCCCCTCATCTGTAGAGGTACCTGTATATCAACTAATGTAGTTCATCATAGACCTAAAATAGTTTTCAGCAGAGAGGTGTTAGCAACTAAATGCTGACAAAGGAAAAGAATGAGTCATTCTCCCTGTGTTACATAGAAAAGCTTTAAATACAGCCACAAAAAAACCCTAGAATATGCTAAAATAGGAGGTATCTCTAGAAGCCTCTTCCATACTCAGTGGTACAGGATGCACCCTTCATCTGAAATGCTTGGAGCAAGGAACAGCTGCAGGGAAGAAGCCAGGAAGTAATCTCAAGATTCAGCAATGGCACAGTATGTCATAGTCCCTCTTAAATACATCCACAGTTGCCAAGTCCCCGTGCAAAGGATTTTTTTCCACTGGTGCAGGTATTACTGTCTAGTAGCTCTGAGTTCACTGAGACACTTCGCATCAAAATCAAAAGCCTTTGTTCTCTATTCCTGTAAGTCTAAAAGTTCTTATGGCTGCTGTTAGCTAAAGCTAACAAACACCCTTCAGCAAACCATGCATTGCAGGAATTTCCTCTTTGGACCATGTGTGGTCTGACTCCCACTTGGAGCTGTTTTAAATCCAGCTATGGCTCAGCCTGCCCTTCAGTGATTAACTGTTTCTCCACTCATTCTCCATGGTGTTTGAAAGGTTAGGATAAGTGCAATCCTGAGCAGACACCCAAGAAAATGGTGGTATTGAGTGCTAGGTCTTATTTTCTGATCAAATGCTGACCAGTGGAAAGCCGCTGCAGATCCACCCAGGTGGAAGGAAGTGGTACTTGTTTACAATGCTTTGATTTTGGCCCAATATAAATTTACAGCATGGGCAAGACATAAGGATCATGCTTACATCACACATCTATCATAACTTCTGCCTTGAGTTCCACAGCTAGAAAAATACTCTCAAAAATCTTCTCCATGTATCTCACGTGCAGGAGAGTCCTCTTTCCGCCAGCACCAGCTAAAAGCAGCCAGCACAGCTAGGGCCCTGCCCTACAGCTCTGCTCTGCAGCCCCTTGGCTGGGAGGGGAACCTCCACTGTCCCAGGCTAAACACTTGTGTTCAGGAGTTTGCTACATGAGAAGCTCCCTCATCAATAGTTCTTCTTTTATCTTTTTTTTCCCCCCCCGGTATTCACTTTAATTCTGTATTTTATCTCACGTAGTTGGAATCAAAACACTGTGAAGGAAACTAGTATCTTTGGATTTTACTGCAGCACTAGGAGTAAATGTCTGCCACCAGGGCCCCTACCCAACCACATCTGACATAAGTTTTATGACTCTTGCAAGCACATGGAATATCTGATGTGGTAACTCCAATGATCTTCCCTTTCAAGTCTTGGGGACAGCTGAGAAAGGCTAATAAATCTTGATTTTTATTACAGACTTTGCTTCTTCCATACTCTGCTGAGGGAAGAGCAACATTTGAAGTCAAGTGAAATTTTACAGCTCTAGGGAGGAGTTCAATATAAAGTGAAAATTACAGGCTACAGAAACAAGGAGAACAGAGTAATAGATACAACGTTTTCTTAATACCCACAAGAGTCTGACTCTGGAGTGGTATTTCCAACTGACACCAATTATCTTTTAAAGGCTGGTTACTTGATGGTGTTTATACAGTTACTGTGAAAGTCTGTTGGCAATTAGGGCTAGAGATCCAGGACCCATAAAGAATCTCTACTAAACAGCTCTCCACACAAAGCTGGAAGTGTGTGGTTTTTCCTCCTTCAGGTAAGGATTCTAGATGCTGCCATGCTGATATGGGTATCTGTTTTGGCCCAATGATCACTGTGTTCTCTCCCAAAGACCTAGCATATCATTTCAGATTGAAAACTTCCATTTTGAGTAACACAAAGAGCTAGAAAGAAAGCAATTAAAGTCTCCATCATGCATAGTTTGCACATATCCCTAGTAAAACGCCACAATAGCTCTGTTCCTGGGAGTAGCAGCTGCTCCTGCAGAGGATTATGGATTTTTAAACATAAGTAGACAGGGAGAAACACTTAAATATACTTGCCTCCCATACACATAAATGTAGACATACATAGATTGGAGTCCTGCATAACAACATATATGTCCTGATAGGTATCAAAACATCTAGTCTCTAATTAGATCCAAATCCTGCTTGAATTTGGGCCTATTTCTGATTGTTTTTAATTATACTGTAACCATGTCCAAGCCAGCAAATACACTAGAAAGACAAGTGACAGCAGAAGAACTATGTCTCTTCCTCCAAACATTTACCTGATTTGCTGATATATTAATCCATCTCACTTCTTATAGGATTTATCCCCCTTTCTTGTTCCAGATTTCCTAGGAGTTACATGGGAAGAGAGTCGTTGCTATTGAAACCTGTTGCTGTAAATGATGTTATGGTGTATTCTTCTGCAGGGGGAGGATTAACTCAACGTTTAAGAGGTGTTGGAGATGGGAGGTGCTAAAAACAGGTCACCATGTGCTGTTCAGTGAATGTCAGCAATGAGCTTTGCTGTCAGTTTCCATCTCTTGTTTGCCTCATCCCCAGCCAACTGAAGTACTTCCAGTCGAAGTACCTCTGTTTATTTACCTGTCTTCACAAATCTACTGTCCTTGAACATTCAGATAGAGGTGTTACTTTTCACTTTGTTGTCTAATATGAAAGGCAGCATTCTTGGGATGCAGACAGGCCGTGGCTCTTCACAAAGGGAGGGGTGGCGGAAGGCATTTCCGTGGTAAAAGTGCATCCCTGCCTGGTGGAAAAGCACCTCCTCTTTGGGGCAGACTTTCTTATCCCTCAGAGTTCACATCAGAAACCCAGAGCCCATTGCCCTCTGTACCTCTTAATGCTGATGAGGAAAACCTAACTGCACATGAGCAACATGCTTTGCCTATTTGTAATTCCAGGTTCAAAACCTACTTCAAACTGTTCCAGTACAGACTGCTTGGAGATGCACAGGACAAATCAGGCTGCAAAATGGAAATGAATCCCACAAGGGTTTCATACATTTAGATTATTCTCTACTACCATGCCTTGATCTGGAATTTAAAAGCCCTGTGCTCCCAGCCAGGCCAGAACTAAGACTAGACTGTGCAGTCCTCTTCGGTTATTACATTAATGTTATTCATTTTGTTGGTTATTTCTGGTATAGCCATAGACATAATCTATACTTGATTACTTGGTCTGCTGTATTGGTCCTGTAACTGACTGTGAAACTCATGATCCTGTATGTGACCACTGAGGATATGTCATCATTGTTCCCTGTCCAGCAGGAAATCAGTCTAAGTTCGTTTACCTTTTCAAAACCCTTGTTAATGTTTGTAACAACAAATCAATAAAATTCACATTGCAATACACAGTCTCACAGCTGTCTGTGTCAACAGGAACAATGTCCTGGTTTCAGCTGGGATAGAGTTAATTGTCTTCCTAGTAGCTGGTACAGTGCTATGTTTTGAGTTCAGTATGCGAAGAATGTTGATAACACCGATGTTTTCAGTTGTTGCTAAGTAGTGTTTAGACTAAAGTCAAGGATTTTTCAGCTTCTCATCCCCAGCCAGCGAGAAAGCTGGAGGGGCACAAGAAATTGGCACAGGACACAGCCAGGGCACCTGACCCAAAGTGGCCAACAGGGTATTCCATACCATGTGACGTCCCATCTAGTATAGGAACTGGGAAGTGGGGGCAGGGATTCGCCGCTCGGGGACTAGCTGGGTGTTGGTTGGCGGGTGGTGAGCAATTGCACTGAGCATCATTTGTACATTCCAATCCTTTTATTACTACTGTTGTCATTTTATTAGTGTTATCATTATCATTCTTAGTTTCTTCTTTTCTGTTCTGTTAAACCGTTCTTATCTCAACCCACGAGTTTTACTTCTTTTCCCTATTTTCTCCCCCATCCCACTGGGTGGGGGGGGAGTGAGTGAGCAGCTGCGTGGTGCTTAGTTGCTGGCTGGGGTTAAACCATGACAAACAGGAAAGTTCGAAACAGCTCCACTGCATTTTGTTTTTATAGCCTAGTGGAGGTTCACATCTGGTTTCCAGAAACAATTAACCGTTGTAAGGGAGTGCTACAACCCAAACAGTCTTCCTGAACTCAACCAGCTGTAACTATATACACTCGTGGGTGAGGGAGAGATACACATTGCCTAGCAAATAGATTTTATTGCTGTGCACAAGCTTGACTACAAAGCAGAAATATATGCTTTAGAGGACTAGATGGCTCAAGAGTCTGATAATGATGTATAGTGCCTTTCACTTGTAGGCTGAAATCCAACCCAGATCAGCAGCAAGCAATGCCATTACTACCTAATGACTGTTTGGCAGCCTATGGGAAATGCATGCATGTCATGAAAAATTACAGCACCAAACGTACCTCTTCACTCAAACAACAGACATGGAGAGCTGACTGCAGGTAGTTTCTCCGGCCCAAGAGCGGCTGAAGACCACTGTCCTGACTCTTTGCCCTGACCATCCATACACTGGTTACTTGAGCTGTCAGCCTCAAGACCTTCCACCAGCACAAGGTCCGCTAAACAAATGGAAACACCACTGTTCCTATTGTTTGTGCATGCAGTAGGCATGAGAAAAATCTGTCACACTTCTGTTTTTTTCAGATCTGATCCAAGTTTTATCAGTCTCCCAGACCTGAACAAGGAATTGCTCTGTTTTTCTTCCATTTACAATGAGCATCAAAGTTTAAAAAAAAGTCAGGAACAGAGTTTTTCTGTTATAGAAACCAAACACTGAAAGTGTTTATATAAGCTTCATAATATTCATTGCAGGCAATCTTCTTATTACAGAGTAATTTAAAAAAGCATAATGAGAACAACATTAGTTTGATATCATGCTCTTTCATTGCGCGGCAGTATTAATGGATGAAACAATTAATTGTTCCTTTTCATCACCCATAAAATCATGACAAAGGGCATGGGTTCCTTCCAAGCTTCAGCCAGTCTTGAATCCTTGCAATGTATCTTACAGCACATTTCAAAAATTCATACAGTGTGTATGATGAGAGGGGAAATTAATCAGTGCCACATCTCTGGTTTATGAGTCACTCTGGTCCCTCTGATCATATGGGAAATGTGGAAGGGAGGTGGGGTAACTCACATCTGACAAAAGCAATGGTTAATATTCAAAACCATCTGGCAAAATGCATGTTATCTGATTGCTTTGCAGGAAATAATCTTCATGGTCTCATTTTTTTGATCTGCACTTCGAGTCTTTTTTTCACCCTTTCTTTTCTCCACCTAAATTACAATGTTTTATTGAATGAAACAGACACAAGCCAGGCTCCATCTGAGAGAATAAATGCTGAGATCATCCACTCCTCCTCCTCTTCGTCTCAGGACAAGACTATGGACCATCTCTCAAATCAGTGCTGATTTGGATATGTTTCAGGTGTGGAAATGTTAGACATGGTTCTGGCCACTGTGCAATGCAAAAAACAGTCATCCATTGATGGCTAATTCTGAGCTTTAAGAGCAAAATCTCATGCTCTGTTGGGACTGTAAGTGAAAACGCTTAACAACTTCAGAGCTTCTCCACATGCAAGAGCTTCCAACATTAAGCCTTGCAACTCCACTGCTTCTAGTGACTGAGGCACTATTATTTCTATTTTATACAGGCAGAAGCAAAAGCACAGAGGTCCATCCAGGGGTCAGACAGAAGACTAATCAGTAGACTTCAAGAGCTCAGTCAGAGATTATTCATGTGAGTTATTGAACTAATTGCTCAGAGGAATCGATCTCCTTCAGTTGGAGATCCATTGCAGCTAAAGGACACAGAATGGGTCTTCACGTGTCCAGCAACCCAGGCATGCATTTTCACAAGGTAACTCTGATCTTTCATTTATCTGTCCTGAGCAACAAATAGCCTTGTGCTAGATGAGCTATCCCTCTCTCCCCCATGATCATCAACATCCAAGTGAGAGAGACATGGAATGGTGAATGCTATTCTGCTTCACAGAGACCAGGAACTGCAATGCCAGCAAGGTGAAAACATACCTGGGCAATACCAGAAAGGTTTTGCAATGCAAGGACACCACCTCTGGGAGACCCTCCTTGGCTACACACAAGTCTTACTGCCTCTGGCATTGAAAGCCTTCAACAGAGATATTCATTCCCAGTTTAAGGACCATCATCCTTCTGAAGGATACCGATTTCATATATATATGAAATACATAGCCAGGAAGTACAGGCTTTGTGTTTTGGGAACAGTTTGCTCCCTGAAAATTTTAGCCCAGGCTTCATGTGACACTCAGTTCAGGGAAGTGAAGACAGGGAAGTTTTGTCTTGCCACAAAGTGTTCATACACTGCAAACTCAAGTAGTGGAAGAATACCTTTCTTCATTTAAACCTGCTCCTTCTAATGCTAGTCAGTGCCCTCTAACTCTTCTAAACCTTTCAGCATCACTCAAGATAGAGCTTCTAGGTCTGAATCTGAGTCTCCTTGAGTAAGTCACATAGATCAAAACTGTGATCAATAGAGAATGGGTTTCCACCTAGTCTTTGAGACAACTAGCTGTTCTAAGCTGGGCATGTTGAAATGGAGATGACCCCAAATATTAGGTGTCCCATACGACAGATCCCATAGGCATCCCAACCTATATCCCCAAATAAATAACCATCTTGAGTGACTTTGGAGTTAGCTTCTTTCCCACAAACTTTCATCTGTTAAGGTTATGTTGAGTCTTCACTAATGTCTGTAAAGTGCTACAGGATTTTTAGCTGTATGGTATAGTTACTGTTCATCATGCTAGCTGTTATTAATTTGTGATCAAAACCCATGTAACACAGCATACATGCAAACCACCTGTGCTTTGAAAAAAAAAAAAATACCACAACAATGAGGACCGCACTGGAATTGCAGGTCATCACCTGGGCATAACTGTATGCTTATGAATATGGAAGTCCAAGTAAGGGCAAGACCTTCATAGTGGGGTGAGAAGTCAAAAGAGCCAGGATTTTTACATGGACATTTCCACATTGGTTACTAAGATGGCTCAGTGCAATTAGAGAAATCTCCTATGCCAATAATTATTCCATATTCATCCTCACATCTAAGATCATCACCCTAAGGTTACAAGGCTATTGATTTGAGATCCGTTTCTCTGAAAGACAGATGTTTCCCAGCACAGCAAAGGCTACAGACAATAAGCAAGAGTATCCTTGATGCATCATAGATCACCTTGGCAAGTATCAAGCTCTCCCCCAACAAGTTATCATTCTGCAGATGTCTTCAGCATAGTCATCTTATTATGCCAGTCCTCAAGTAGCAGTTTCTTTAATTAGGCATCAGGGTGGTATGGAGGAAGGTCAAACCTCTGAACAGATCTATAGGAGGAAGGGGGGCATTGTGGATGTTATTTGATTGCCAGGTTGGATAAAATTTTACCTCCTACATCCCAACTTCCCATGGCTCTTCCTCCATCCTTTATCTGCACTTTCTCTAACTTCCCTCTGCTGACCCCTGTTCCTAGCATCATGATGTGAGCTGGCAGAAGGTGTTTCAGTACGAGACATGTCAGTGCCAGTTTCCATCCTGCTGGTCCTGCCTCCTCAGGAGTCAAGGAAGCTGTTGGCATATTCTGTGTGATCACTTCACATAGCACTTTGTAGGTTTTGCTGCTGGATCTCAAGGTTACTAAATAGGGTTGAGATACACTGTACTGGGCCTCTGGAAGTAGGATGAGGCAGCTCATGGTATATTAAGCAGGCAGGTAGATCATGTGGAAGGGGAGAAGTGGATAAGCCATAGACAGATTGACACAGGGTCTTGAGTTTGATTCAGTGGAAAACCACTGAATACTTACTGCTTGTAAAATACAATTCAGAGAATAAGATCATTACTTGACTTAAGTCAGTATAATTCCCCCAGCAGCTTACCAGCTAAAATAATCTCGTCTGTTCACTCCTCTTCCCTTTCAAGTGGAGTAACGCTGTCTTTGTGCCTCCATGGGAAAATGTCTTCCCAGCAATCCTGCAGGGAGGAGAACAAAGAATCCTCTCTATTTTCTATGGCAGCAGTCTTGAAAATCCCTAGGAATTCTTGCCAACCATAAACCAATATTCACTCTTTCTAGTCCTGACCATCACATTTGTTGTTTATTCTTACTGATAATCTTCTGTCAGCCTGCTCAGGTAAAAGCACCAGGGACAAAGACATAACAGACACTGTTTACCCTTTTCCTAGGATAGGTACTAAGAAACCCTCATGATCCCAACCTGCTAACATGCACAGTGTAGTAATTCCTAATCCCGGGCAAGTCATTCTGGCAGGCAGCTGAACCAGTAAACTTCTTCCCTGGCTAAAAATCATAGAATCATTCCAGTTCAGTATATGCACTACTGAAGAAAAGCTTGCAATGCACATCAATTTATTAGACAGTTTAGTAAATTATTCCTGCCACACTGGAAGATATTGTCCCAAAGATGGTGGTTCTCACTGTGCATGACAGTGAACCAGATTCCTCCTTGGTGCAGAGATGGCATGCACAGTATTTGCCTGTTTTTAAATCTTCTCAGAACACAGTATTTCTTACCCTCCTTCTCTGCAAAAAAGTTGCCTGGTGCTATCAGAGGGCATGCCAGATGGCTATATTGGCATGTACTGACATCTTCTATTATGGCTGTGGAAACCTGAGTGCTGGGCTTGCTAGTGAACCTACTGCATGGAGAAACACTT
Organism: Haliaeetus leucocephalus; assembly: GCF_000737465.1. NCBI lineage: Eukaryota > Metazoa > Chordata > Aves > Accipitriformes > Accipitridae > Haliaeetus > Haliaeetus leucocephalus. The sequence continues at coordinate 35,082 of NW_010972438.1, forward strand.
CTGCATGGTGCTAGACAAATGTCTGTCTGTATGTATGAGCTCATGAAACTACAGTTGAGGAAGCGCTCTGGAAATGCAATGTGTTGTATACTAGATGATGCATTGTTATGGTGGGCACTGTTCCTGTAGATCTGAAAATTGAGCATAGTAGCAAGATAGAGGGATGAGAGAGACAGAGAAAAGGTGCTGAAAGGCACATGGGTGGATGTCTGTCATAATGCTATGAGTCTTCTCTTCCAGAGCTCGAGCTTGTCCCATACTGAGTCAAAAGCTAGCCAAAAGCATCCCAGGAACACGGGGAAAATTAATTTAATATGAATTTTAGGATACATTACATGTCCTCATGGACATGTCATTGGCATGGGGAAATAGACCATTTCCCAAATATTCATTCACCCTCAATGTGAACAGGTTTCTTGCAGCTGCCAGTACATAACTGCAGCACAGAAAAAGAAGGCAACACAACCCAGAGGGAGAGTCCAAGTTCATTTCCCTTCCACATACACTCACTGTGGTCCAACCCATTAAAATTTCGTAGGAACTTTTATGTGTTCTGGTTGAAGGCAGCATACAGTCAATCTGTATGTTACAGGTGACAAGGTGGGGGAGCTTACAATGGACCAGACAATCCAAAGGAATAACTGTCTGTGCAGCAAATGATCTTTCTGGGCAAGGGGGTTAATCGGAAGCGAGTTAACCATTCAGCCACTGAATTTTTAACGCTTTATACAAGGATCTGCGGCAGGGTTCAAACAAAGCAAACCATCAACAGAATCCAATATAAAAGCTGTCAGCCTTCCCCAGGTCCCTCCCATCAAGTCCCATCTTCTCCCATCTCAGCCTAGCATTTTCTGAAATAGGTCCAGTAGGCCACCAGATATTGCACAGGGGCAGCCTTTTTCCTGCCTGATGCATTCTCTGAAACAGCACAAGTCACTGTTTAAAGATATTTAATGCTGTTTACCCAAGACTAATGTTCATATGAGTTCTCCCTCCCTGTAAACAGCCCATTCAGACAAACTGGTGGTATTTGTTTTACCCTTTCATCACTCAGCTGCAGTACTTAAAATGCAGAGAAACATAACATAAAGCATGTCATAAATCCATCCAAACAGAGAGTCAAGACCATGAAAGAACAGCTTTGATGATAGATAAAATATCAACTGTAAATAAGTTACTGTAGCTTAACATAGCACAAGCTTTTACATGATCGAGGACATGGAGAAATGCCAATACTGCATGTCTCACAATGAGGCTGGTTGGCTGTTCTACTTAGCTGTGTATTTTGGAAGAATGAGGATTTAGTTTTAAAGACTGATGGGCAGCATCTGGGAAAGGGAGATTACAGAGCCATGAGTTATCTGGGAAAGTACAAACTTCATTTCCAAATTACCTGATTCTTGGTTTTTCAACTCGGGATATTCTTGCAGGTGAATCAGAAAGTAGTGGGTCTGAAAAAAACAAATAGCAGTCCAGGCAGCTCAAATCTCTGTTTCATCAGATTTCATAATGTCTCTGCATAGACTCTCATCCTCCTCACAGAAGAAGTCCTTCCAGGATGGGAGGAAGCAATGTCCCCTCCTCTCTTGACAGCCCTACTAGAATGGAAGCTACTCTTCATGTGTAGAGTCATTTCACACATGATGTTAGTTTGTTTGCATTGGACTAACAAGCACAAACAGGAACAAGTCCAAATTAAACAGGCTGACAGGCTGGACTTGTACTAACAGTTCACAATCAAATGCTGCTGTACTGTGTGCAGTCCAAAAATAGGATTAGTAGCTGTATTTTATACACGTGCCTTTATCTTTATAATGTACCCAGCAACATCTGAGTATCTGGATATCCCACCAGAGTAAAGATTAGAGTTTAGGAGTTTCTAGACCCTGGTCCCATATGCTGGCCACACCTAATTCAATACCTAAACAGCAGAGGGACTTTGTTTTACAGAAAAAGCCAGCATCTATCATAAAAAACAGGATGGTATTTTCCCTAGAAATGTGATGTCACAGTGCTACAGAACTTGTGCCTGCCTTTTATTTATAATGTATGCAAGATTTCTGCTTTCACTATCAAGAGGTATTGCTCCTGAAAACTATATTCTCATAATGTTGTCACTTTCAAACCTCTAAAAAATAATAATAGATTTTTGAAGAATACGTGGCAGGGTTAAACCTTATTTCTCTTCTACCAAACTATTGCCTAACAGAAACATTGGAAACAGCCCTCTGTACAGTGCTCCTCCACTGCAGTGATAGTCCAGGGGAATGAGAAGCTTTGCTAAACTGATTTTGATCACTTCTGGAATGTAGGAAACAGAGCTGTGTTGCAAAAATTCTGGACACTATTTCCAAAAATGTCACCACCTCCCAGCCACACCGAGTATGTGGTAGCAAAGGAACATTCTGATTATTCACCTCTGACAGTAGAGAAGGTCTACCAGTAAGTGAGTTCTTCCAACTCTAAATAGCCTTCAAATGTCTTCAGAGTTCATCTTGAGAGGCTGGGTGTTAATCCACAGGAGCTGCAGAGAACTATCTGCCTGTACAGTGATTGTGTGCTGTTCCTGCCCCTCACCCCTCTCTGATATGTTCTGCATCCCTCCTCATTCTGGTGAAGCCCTAGGCTGAATTCACTTTTGGGGAATACACAGGGAAAACACCAGTCGCTCAGCACACTCAAGTCCTTGGCCTGAGCGGAGTCCTATGCAGCAACTGCAGCGTGTGAGTCTTCTCCCATCCATGCATGCAAGCCCACACGCACAGCCGGTGGGCAGAACCCTTGCCCAGGTCTCCAAGGAGTATTTAATTCTGTTTCAGTGCCTGTCGAGCTTATTTCTATTGACTTGAACAAGTGCATGGGTCAGGTTCTAACAGGGACAAAACTGAAGGCGGAACCTCTCTTTCCCCAGAGAGTCTGTAAATGCCATTCTTATCGCAATGCAGAAGGTACCATAAAGTATGACTGGCAAATACTGTATGCCAGTGCTAGTCAAAAGGACTGAATTATTACATCCAGAAACTTCTGTCTGGATTCTGGCAACATTGCTTCCACTATGTCTGAGCAGGACTATCAGAGAATAGGGTAATTAGGAAGGAGTATGGAATGTAATTGTTATCTCTAAGCATGAGAACCGCACAGTGATTAAACACTATCCATTCCAGGAAGGTTTCTTAAATAAATGTCAGTCATTAGTATATACTGTCCTTGAATAATTTGCAAAGAAAAAGGAATTAATCTGTACTCTTTTGCAAAATGGTAGTAGAATTTATGTTACTACTTAGGTGCCCTAGCAGTCTTCCTAGAAATGCTAAGCAACCTTTACAGCCTGAGTTATGTCAGACACTCCTCAAACAAACTGACTTTATTTAATGCTCCTTATGGAAGAAACTGGCAATGAAGGAGGAAATTTTTTTTATTACAGGCTGCAGAAAATCACCTGCATGTAGAAACAGCGTTTACTGAAGGAACTTAGTTTAATCAGGGATAATGGGAGAAAAACTGAGAACCAGGAGAGCTAATGATAGCATAAGGATCACCCAAATGCCCTGGGATGAAGTGTAGCAGCCATTTGAGACTGCAGAATAGTTTAAGACAGGAAGTGAAAAACACTGTATCCAATAGGAAGAGCCTGGGAAATTAATTAGACAAAATATAATTATGCAGATGGAAAATTAGCCCGGTGACTGTGCTTAATATGTTTTCTTTTGCAAAACATACTGAAACGACCTGGTTGAGCCACTGCACCTCCAGCAATGTTGCTTTCCCAGTTTGAAGGGGTGGGGGGAACACCACCACTTTCCAACAATTGATGCAAAGGAGTGTACATCCTTTGTGAATTCACCCATACTGTGACAAAAATGTGTACTTATTTCTTTATTACAGACTCATAGGACCCCACGCGTTCTTCTAGTCCATTCCTGCTAAGAGATACTTGCCTATCTGGCTTTGCCCCAAAGACCCTGAGCAGTGGAGACACTGCAGTTTGCGCAATTAACCTACGCAAGTCTTTCCCTCACCGCAGCCATGGTTTTCCACAGTCTCTAAGCTGAACACTCCCATTGCCATTTAAACTCACCACTTCCTTTCCTAGCAACTGTGACAAGAAGATTAGATTGTTTGCTTGTTCTTTCCTTGCTACATCCTTCCACTCCTACACTTCTTTTCTTGAACAACCTGAACTCCACCAATCATCTACTTCTAGGCCATACTTGCAAGACCTCTATTCATGTTATCACTCTTCGCCAGTTAGGCCACATCTGAAACGTGCTACCCAGCCTGAGTATGGGCTTCCAACAGAAACCTTATCAGCACTAAGAATGGAAGTGTTACTTCACGATTACTTTGCAGAATTAACTTCTGTTTAAACATCCCAGTATTTGTCCACCTTTTCTACAACATCATAACACTGTTGACTCACATTCACCTTGCACCTCACATATGATTTTAGACTGGGTTAGTGTGGGTTCATTTAAAAATAACTTTGTTGCAAGGACTTCCTTTTGGGCAACAGCTCCATTTTCATACAGAACAGAGATAATCTTCATAGGGTCAAGACACTTGCAAAAACACTCTTACGGGATTTTTTTAAACAAGTCTGCTGCACTTCAGGAGGTTTGCCTATCCCTAATCTGATTACAGAGTTTTGCAGTTATCACTCATAAATAATAGCTCCATGTCCCTAGCTTCAGACCAGACATTAAAGGAAATAGTGAGGTTTGGATCTGCCATCACATATATAGACTAGCCTGTCACCACACCTCCCAGTCTGCCCCAAAGCCATACACAGGATAAAGTGTTTTAGTTTTCCACCTTCCTCCTGTCTTAACTAGGAACTGAACTGAAATCCTAGATGGAAAACCCCGGAGTCTTAGAGGAACGTATAATACATCGCTGGATTACAAAACTGCAGTTGTGCGTGAAAAACCCTACCTCTTTCTGCATCTTTAATTTGTATTGAATTTTAGTTTGCAGAACAAAGCAGAACATGAAATAGCCTCTTGAAGCTTTCATATTGCAGTGAATTTCATTAAAACCTTCCTGGTTTCTTTATAATGACCCTGCCTAATGCTTGACTACATTTACTGTTGCCCTCTACTGCTTTCAGCAATTGCCTCAAGATGTAAACACGTTCATATATCACTGCAAAGCCATTAGATTATGAAAAAAAAAGGTCACTGCAAAGGGCACAATCAGCTACTGGTCTCAGCTGTGAAAGCTCTGTTCTTCATTAGTGAGTGTTCAGGGAAAGTTAACTTTCTTCTCTTTAGAAGTCATCTATGAGCCTTTTTTCCTTCGAGGAAAGGCCAAATGCAAGATACTACTGAAGTATGAAGGAACCATGTCTATACACAGGACAAGAAATCAGTGTTTGCCAGGGACACTTTCTGAACGGGGGGTGGGTATGAGGGACAGGCAATTATTATCATCAGCCAGGCACACTGAGCATTCCCAGCAGCTTGATCCTCAGCACTGAAGAATTCTTCTGAACCTTGAATGTATGAAATCCAGATGCAAGCCATGACCTGGTGTTTATCAAAGTCAGCCTGGGACTGAAGAACACACTGGAAGTCTAATTCTTCCCACTTCTATACAGGTCTGCATTGTGCTTGTCGCAGGTTCAACAGTTCATCATGTTAAAATTCATCCTTTGATAGTTCTTGAAAATACAGAGCTGTGTTCAATGCTTGCTATTCTGCTATGGAACAGATGTATTTGATAATGGTCAAAAAGCATGTCAGCTGCTAGGAATGTTTAGAAGAGGAAGAAACAATGAAGCAGACATCATTATTCCAACAGAAAAAGCAATGCTGTGGTAAAACCTTTAATACCATAGTCCTGCCCCATGTCAGAATAAGGCTATAAAACTAGAAAAGGTAAAGAGAAGAGTAAATGGGACAACTAAATATGTGAAATGACTTTGGTTATCCCAGCAGCTCTTTTCCAGGGTGAAGACACCTGGTTTGTTTAATTTTCTTGAGACAATGCGTTCAGCTCTCTTCTGATACTAGAACAGAAGACAGCAAATGAAGCTAGAAAATATTAGATTTAAAATAGACAAAAGTGCTTTCAAGGAGTGCTTTCACACAATGCGTGGTGAAGCCATAGTAAGATGAAAAGTTTAAATAGATTAAAAAAATGATTAGGCACATCAATGAAAGAAAAATCCACCAAAGGCTTTTTAACACATAGAAAAAATTTTTGGCTACAAATGAACTAGAGGATGCTGGAGAATGAGAGTGTTCTCGAGGAGGATAGTGATACACTCATTGCATTCTCATACTCCCTGCTGTTCATCCACTTACAGATGCAAGACAACAAGCCATTGATCTGACCTAGTACACCAGCTATGTATGTTTTTATGATGCTGAAGCTAAGCAAACCTTCTTCCATGCCTTCCTAGGGTGTTACAAACTTATTCATTGCATTATCCTTACTCAGGTTGTGAGAGAGGGAGAGGAGAAACAACCTGTTGTTTGATCCCACCTTCAGTCATTTCAGAGACCAGTGAGGTATGAACTGGAAACTTGAGCTGAAAGACTCTGAACTTCCTGTCTCTCTCTCCACTTTTTGTGCCTCCATTGATCCTGCCTACCCAGATCACACACTGCTCAAGCTCTGCCCCCAACACAGTCTGTATGAAAAAAACATGGGTCTGCAAGTTTTGCCTCATTATAGGCAAGCATTAAGTAATGGCAAGCAGTCAGCCAATTAATTGAATAGTTACTAAGATTCCAGCTGTAAAAAATACATCACTTTTTAGCTTCTCAGTTTTGTTGTGTTACCCATGTTTGTCCAAGGATCAATAAAACCCTCTTCCCCAACACCCAAACACATTTTAAAATGCCAACTAATCACTGCAAGTGTTACAGCAGCAGAAAAAAAAAGAAAACAAGAAGCCTGTAATTTTTATGGGCTCCTTTGTCACATCTGTGCCTAAAATAAATCACCCAAATAAAGGTTTTAATTCCACATTAGTGTATACAGCAGTTTATTGAGTTTATGGCTGATGGTTAAGCTTTACGAATGCTTAGTATTTCAGCGCTACAAGGAAGGAAGTGCTGAGCACAGATGTTTGCAAAGAGTGATAATAGGATAATAAATTACTGCAAGGTAAAGACAAACTCTCAATGCCATAGACTTATTGCTCTTATTTATACAGCAAAAATATCTTAATACATTCAGTAATAAGTTGTCAGCAATGCCTGGCTGGTGCTGCAATGGGCAGACATACAGCACACTATGTCTGAGGACGTAGGGATGGTTTTGCCATTGTTCGAGTCAACCTGGTGGAGGCATTTCTCATATCTAATTCTTTGAGTTTTCCTTTGCTGACAGCCCCAGCTGAAGTCTGATGATAAAGGAGGTTTTGGAGGCGGCAGAGGCTGGGAGGGGGCTGAAGGCATTGTGTTCCCTCTTGAAGGGCAAGGCAAAGCAGTTCTCATGTCACCACAACTCAGGGGAAGTGAAGGCCGGGGAATAAGAAGGGTGTTTTAAAGAAATGGGATGGATGGCTCCATTAGGAGCACAGGATCTGAGCCCCTTGAACTTAAAATTATACCAAGAAAATAAATTTACAGTAGGTCTGTGCCTAATTTCTGCCTCTCTTTTTACGACCTGTTCCCAGTGTATGCTTGGTCTAGAGTATCAAAATTAGACAATCTGTTCCTGAGATAGACCTGGATTTCACAGCACATGCCCATCCTGACTAACACCATGCTGCCTGCAGGCTTTCCACCTTTTCCTTGCTAGCTACAGGAAAACGTCACGTCTACTTTTAAGACATCAATACAAGTCAAGAACCATTTTTGATCCTCTGTTCATCCAGGCATAGTTTTGTACATTCAGTATGGACCAGCTGGGACAAGCAGGGAGTCCAAGCAGCCTTTCTGGTATGAAGCATGCTATTTCTCACAATGACCCTCCTGCATATTGGCTATTTTCTACCAGGTGAGAGGAGTGTAAATTCTTCTGGCAGCAGCTATGTTATGGTACATACCACCTGGGCACATTCCTCAGCATGCCTCTGGCAGCTGCCAGCACTCAACACTGCTCAAATAGCTCTCTGCCCCACGGGGGTTTTCTGATTTTCTTGTTTCTTCCCAGGAGATTGTAAGTGAACCTGATGGAGCAGAAGGTGAAGAGAACATGTCTCTGTGGGCCCTGGTTTGGAGCACAAATTTTAACTTCAGCTCAATGCCCTTCTGCAAAGACCTACAAATACTACCAAACTACAGCAAGAGGCTGCAAGTGAGTGAAAAGGCTAATTAAACCCCCTTTTTTCATTTAGAAGACAGAAATCACCTAGGAGACAATTGTATTTAATCAGCATGGTAAAAGAAATACACTAGGAGAGATCAACACAGAAAAGGTCCTCCTCCTTTTATGCCAGGTTCACTACTTTCCTGTTCCTTCTTTAAAATCATTTCTCTAGACCTATGAGACAAAATCTGACAACGAAAGGAGTTTTCTTGTGTCCCTCATAGGCAGGAGACAGGGATGTGTTTCAACACTGATCTGGTATACAGGAACCCTTCTCACATAACCACGGAGACGTGATTTATATGTCTGGGTCTTACCTTCACACTGTAAATGACTCTGAAGCGTCTCAGGATGGAAAAACAAAGACAAATCCAATCCTGTGCATGTGCTGCTCAGACCCTCTCTCCTCACAGAGACGTTTCCCTCCTGAAAGCAGAAGGATGTGGGGCCACTGTAGGGTCACCAGAAGCAGAACACAATGAAGGAGGGGGTGGCTCAATAGGCAATGTTTCCAGCATTGTCTGGTCCTTCAATAGCTCTTAAGTGCAATAAAATTATCTGTGACTCTTTTGACATGAAGTGACAGCCAGTGGCACTGAGGTGTTGCTGGCTTTGATTTCCAGCACCCACAATATTACCCTGAAGGGGTAAAAATGTTAAGCGTTTGCTCCTGAAAGCTGCATTCCCTCCTAACAGGGGCTACTCCTTTCAGAGTCTCACAAGCATCTCACGTGGTAGCTTTTATTTAGTGCCCTCCTGTCACTGGCAGAGGTTTTCCTTCTTTGATTGACCTACTTGTGTCAGGGGACCAGAGAAGGAACACATCTGAAGGCTGCTTGCTTAGATCTCTGTAAAACAGGTGGCAAAGCAGGAGAAGTGAGTGAAATATCTACAATGGTGTTGGAAATGCTTTTGCTTCCATTTTTATGAAGTAGCTTCTATCACAGAAAAAAGCAGGTGGAAAGGCTAAAAGTGCTATTTCCAAGTGAAAATGTGTCCGTATCACAAGCCTGTACTGTCACCTCACTTTACCATATTAAACGGTTGAACACACAACATCACTTTAATTCAAGCCTATTGATAATGCTGGTAAAGGAGGAGGAAACCAGCAACTACAAGCTGAAAATAGCACTGTGCATGCTTTTTGTTTCACATTTTTGAAGAAGACAGATGAAAATGAAAGCATAATAAATGCTGGTACATGTATGAGGTGGCTGTGCGAGTCACATACGCATGCTGTGTTCAGTGTGAACCTGAGAGTATTGACTGGAGGGACACTTGTTTATCCAAAACTGGCAGAGTCCTTTACACAGTTTATCCATATGATCACTCTGTGGTCACTGATCCTGGTTTCAGAATTTAGTCAGCACATTAGGCAACCAGCTCTTGGGGACCTGCCCTCACAATTCTTGACTGAGTGACAAAGTTAGATGATGACTCATGCAGGAGAGTAAGGTGTGGCTCAAAACAGGACCAGGAAAAAAACTAAGCAAGGCAAAAGGAAATCTTCCAGCTCCCCAGCAAGCTACCAAGAAGCCACCAGGAAACAATAAATAGTCGCTGTTGCCTATTTTAACTGATGTGGTATTTCTCATACTCAGGAAAGAGACTGGAAGCAGGCATTGCAAAGCCACCGTTGTCACATTCTTAATTTTTAAATGAAGTTCTTAAGTGAAGTGTTTGTTTTGTGGAAAAGGCACAAATTAATAATTTCCACCTTTTCCCCCTCTCCGTCCTCAAAATGTTGCAGACAAACTGGCCTTTTTCAATAGAAATCCCTTTTAACCAAAGTGTCCTGAGTGGCTGTTCTTGTGAATAGAGGCCTGAGATAGCAGGCCATAGCAACAACAAAGTGTCAGCCAAAAGGCTATATTAAAATCTTGAATGGAGCTTGATGTTCATCTCAGGCACCAATATGCAGAGGCTGGAACAGCAACATTACCTCCCTATTTAAATAATTCAGGTCTGGAATGGAGGTAGCCAGGGAAAGGGGTTTCTCAGAAATTCTTATCAGCATCTTGTCACACAAGCAACTAAATAAGGGTCTTACCACTCCCTTTGCAGGGATGAGATAATTCATATGTGGGTAATTATTTTCCCTGCATCTTGCAAATACATTGAGAGGAGCCTAAATTTTCTCTTTAGTTGATACCTCTACTAAAGAGAATTGGTCCAGAAAGAAAGGTTTAAAAATGTCTCAATTTCTACAGTTTAATTTATTTTTCCTCCTTTTGCCTGAGAGATTTTAAAGCTAAATGCCTGATTATAGTTCTCCCATTGAGAAAGTAATACAGCATTGGTGGACTCACTCCCAGTCACAGCTATCAACCCAGCTTGAATGTCTCATACTGGGTACTCAGAGCTAACTCTTAACCCACAGATGTTTTTAATACTAAAAAAAAGTTGGGCAATTTGCCATCTGCCTAAAGACACCGCTCCAATTTATCTGTTTGTTCATTATTAATTGGTATATAATACTCTGAGGCAGATTGTACATACATGCAAAGCAGAATGTAATAAAGGAAGGAATCAAATGCAGTCCTTTTGGCTCTTTGGTTTGCTACTATACCCTGATGACAGTTCTACTTCTGCCACACACTTCATTATTTAGCTTATAAATTCATGATTCCCACTGTAATCTTGCTGGGTCTTGGCACAGGTGTAGAAAAGGCTTGTGCTCAAGCTAGGCTGTAAATAACTGAACTAGCAATCATGAGAACTAATGTCAACACTTCCATGGCCATTTCACAGTCCTCTGTGTTGAACCATGAGATCTCCATTCTTATATTAGGTCTCCTGAGAGAGACAGGATTTTTAATATTAATCTTCTTCTGATATGATTTGGTTTCAGAGACTCCATGGGAACGAGCCAGATTAGAATAATAAAATAATAGTAAATTGCTTGTGGCAGAAATTGTATATAAAGTCCCTCTAATACATTCAGTCTCTGGACAGCAACAAGAACATGATAACTGAATTAGACTTTTAACAAGATTTTGACGATTGATGAAGCAAATACAACCTTCAAAACAAAAAGTTCCCCCCCCCTCCCCCAGTCACATCTGAGCTGTCAGCAGAGAAATCTGGTCCACCTCCTTCATGAATTAGTCTCTCTATTTATGTATTGCATTTCTCAGTGTTCCCATTTGCCACAAAACCAAACAACACAGCTTATTTTGTTCTGGCATTATTAAAATTACTATTACCATTGCAAATACATCCAAGGGAGATAATATTAATAACAGTGTCTTCCATCAGATCCTGTCAGTTCCTGGGGTGATTAATATTCCTGTCTGCAAGAAGCATTATATCATTGAGAGAGAGCATATTGCTTGGCTCGTAGGCTATTCTTCATGGTCTGTGATGAGTGCATTGTTATCTGCTGTTATTGCATTACTGTTTACACAGCTTGAGAAGCCTCATAAAGCAGTTAGGAATGAGCTGAAATTCAGACAGATTCAGATCTGGGAAATGAGAAAACCTGACACAAAGATCATCAGGCTGTTTGGCCGTCTTCATCCCCCACGTCACATCCCCACTGACTGTTGCTGTCATCCTTTCCCTACCTGGGATGCAGATGGCAGCTGCATTTCTGTATGTATGGCCAGTGAACCCATCCTTGCAAAGATGATCATAGGCAATCTGCTGGCTCCAAAGCACCATGGGCTCCTTACAATTGTTTTCTACATAAATACCATACTCCGTCTGTGGGGAGCTGCTACTCTATTTTGAGACAAATCAATTCAACTTCTTGGCAAGAATTGTCCAGGAGGAATCAAGATCAGTTTTTATTTTCATGGAAATAGCCATAATCTGGATCTCCCCAGGAAGCCTGGTGAGCCACTCTCACTTGTATAATACAGTCCTGAGTGGAGCAATCTTTATTTCAAACACAAGCTGTTCATAGAGTCTATTCCTGAACACTCAATGAAAGGTGTGCTTTAATTTATGCAGATTATATACAGCATGTGGGTTCAACAGCAAGTTGCCAAGGCAAACCCAAGGGCAAACCTTGCTTCCACAAAGTCTCATCTGTGCCATAAATCATGGCCAAAGGGATCTGATTTTCCAGTCTGGTCTAAAACAAATGTCCAGGAAGATTTGTCTTCTCAACATCAAAGGCAGCTCATGGCTCCTATGTCTTTAGTGCATGGGTTGCAGGTTATTTAGATCACCTTGTTTCTCAAGTGGTTGCTGCCAGAGATCTTTATTGAAGCAGTCAAACCTTGCTGACATCATGGGGTCAAAGCTGCACAGGAAAGGATTTAGGGAATCTGGAAGGATGGGTGGATTGCCATTCAGTGACAGGTTAGATGCAGATGTTGGACACCTTAGGTAAGCAAAAGCAAGTTCACTGATTCACAGCAGAAGAAAAAAGATAGCAGCAGCAGCAGCAATAACATCTTAAAGACTAAAGGACTCACTAATTCCCTGTCTCAGATATATACCCCTGTAGACAAGTGTAGGAATGCAAGCAAGATAACTTCCCCTCTAACCATGGAGCAGAATGCAAGCTGAGACCTCTGGGTCTGTAGAATATCCAGCAATGGGGAGGTGGCAGGGAGTGTATGATGTAGTGTCAGAGGCAACCATGATAGAGGATAGGGCTGGTGGCTTCAGAAATACTCTCCATGGCTAGGGTAACGTGGCTGTACAAGGTACTGTCTAAGCCACAAAAAATGGCAAATCCACTTCAAACATATAGGAGAGGTATTCAAACAACAGAGACTTGTTATTAATGTCAGGTGCCATTCCCATTGCCAACAACTGGAGCTGGCTGTTTATCTTTATTTAACTTTTTGAAAATAGTAAATTAACCAAAAAGTGAAACTTAACGTGGACTAGATTTATTCAGGTCTGACAAATTAATTTTAAAATAAATCTGAAGGAAAACCTCTCTGAAAAACATGAAAAAAAAAAGACTTCAATGCCTTTTAAATAAATAATTTCATCTGAAAAAATACAAAAATGTTTCCTCTCGGTGCTTCCCCAGACAAATCTTTCCAACTCCTCATTTTGAAGGAGCATTTTCATTTAAAAATCTGTCCTGACGATGGAATAAAAAATTTTGGAAGACACAGATAATCACAAAAATAAAAGGAAAAATGAAGCATTCTGTTCAAGTTAAAAGAAGCACTTCGGGTGGATTTTGAGATGACCTCTTCTGAGCTGGATTTCTGTTGTTAACCAAAATAGTCAGCTTTAATTTAGGTTGGACTAAACCAATCTTCCTCATATCCTCTTCACAGGTTTTTGGACAAGATACTAAACTGAAATATGAATGTTTGCCGAACTGCACCAATGATCTCACAAAGTACTAAAGCTCTCAAATAAATACATTAATTGTATGAATTTATTTACCACAATCAGACCAAGGCTAATATTTCACCAGAACTGGTGTGGAAAAAAAGAGAAATCCAATCTTGTCCATTCATTGAAGACAACCAAGGTGACTCTTTGCAGTTTACAACTTTCCACTACTGAGCTAGAAGCACATGGTCAAACTTCCAGTCTGCAACACATTTTTATAGCTTGATTGTAAATTCTTGGAAAACCGGGTTTTATAATACAAACACTGACAAGCCCTGAATATGCAGTGGATACAAGTCAGCACCATAGGAAAACCCATTAAAATCAGGAAATATATGGCCAGCAGAGATGGTCTGGTCACTGGTACAAGGCATCCACTTTGTGGCATGCAAGGAGGACTCCAAGGGAAGCACTGTAGGAAACAGAGGCAACAGAGAAATTGTGTAGCTGGGCTGGACTTGGAAGCACTCCAGAACATGAAGGGCTAGGTTGGTGAGGGACACAAAAGCTGGAAGACACTGGACCCACCTTCAAGTGCCTTACATGAGATAAGGGCTAAAATAGTTCCTAAGCTAAATTGTTCAGTGTTTTGCACCTCTGTACAGCTTATTCCATAGGCTTGTGTGGACATTCAGACAACTTCCTATTAAAGAGACTACAGCTAGCCCCGAACATGGAAATGCAGAGCCAGCAAGGTTCAAACCCCCTTTAATCACTTATGAGGCATTGACTATAATCCAATCCTTTCTGTCTGGACAAATTTAGTCTCTTTAGTGAAAGTGTGCTTAAGGTTTGTTTGGGTGGTTTTTTTTTTTTTGTCATGGATAGATTTTTTACATTAATAGTTTGGGTATTTCCCCAATAAATCATCTTGCTTGCATTCCTCAGGTCAGCCTGATCAGGTCACAACCCAAACACATGAGTCAAGCTGGAATCACATCCAGGCTGACAAGTCCTTTCTTATGAATCAGTCATCCACCTGTACAAACCTGCAGGAATCACAAATATGTTTCTGCCCTCAATCCCACAAAGAGCATCACTCACAAAGATACTAATTAACTGCTTTTTCAGACTCCTAAAAGAATGCACACAACCCCTGTCTTAAAAATATGTATTCTCTAATTTGAAAAGCTGTTTCTTGCATGGATCCTTCATGATAAAAGATACGCACTTCCTCTGAATTCATATCAACAACAGAAGTGTATGTTTGCATATTAAAAGCTCTCCTGCTCCAGCATGTATTCAGATGGACACAAGCATTTCTGATACCCAGCAGACATCAGAGCCTAGAGTGCATTTCAGGTGATATAGGCTTCTCTCAATAACTGTTATTTTCTGACTTGACTTCTACAGGCAGTGAGAGAAAAAAAACCTGTTTCATTTAGCTGCCAACTTCCAGTAAATAATGGACAGTGCTACAGAAGTTCTGCAGGAGCTGGCTGCAAGCACAACTGCTCCACCATCCTTCCCCATCTATCTTCCCCCACTAATATATACAGCTCACAAATTTACTGAAGACTCTGATAGTCTTGGGAACAGCTGTAATTTGCAAGCATTAATGTATCTTTGTGTCTGCATTGTAGATATTGCATATCTCAGACATTTCAGGACAGTGCAAACACAAGCCGGGATGCTGGATACAGCATGTACAGCATTTATGGACAGCAGTGCTGAGATGAACGGCAGTAAGTGCTTGTGTTCAACTGCAAGGAGCAAGTGACAAGGCTGCCCAATTGCTGTCCAATTTCTCATAATTATCTTTGGTGCTGAATTTTGGGTCCTTACCTGGCTGAACTCTGTGCTTTTCAACTTGCCTCATCATCTACTCCAGGCAAAACAAGGGGACACTGAAAGGTTCCTGTTTCATCCCCACACCAGGCTTTTCCTTCACAGAGGTACACAGACATTTGGATATAGGTTAGTGTCACCTTGCATGTGAGGTGCTCCTTTGGAAGCTAAATTAGCTAAACTAACTTAGCTTGGGAATCTAACCTGAGCCATATGTGAATCACTCTGAACAGGAGGAGACCTCTCCTTAATAGGGTTGAAATGAGCTAAATCCAGTCATTGAAATTGGATTCAGGAGTTCGTCCATGCCATGCCTGGTCTCAGGGTAAGAAGGAGGTCTGAAGTTCTCTACAGCCACTGTGCCTAAGCTCATCTTTCTAGCCATGAAGGCTGACTATGCTCCTTCTTCAGTCTCTGCTAGCTGTACCTGTAAGGTACAGCTCTTTGCATCATGCCCTATTTCCTCATCTGAGGCTAAATCAAAGCCTTCAGTCTCAATATCCACACACTTGAAAGCTCCATACTCTTTTTTTATATATTGGGAGTAGCTAAAAAAAGGTATAAAAACATAGTGGTATCGACTTACTAAATCTTAACGAGTCATTAACTTAATATATACAAACAATGTTTTTTGTTATGCTTCATATGAACCCGTCATGAGTATAAAGAAAAAATCATTCAGCTTTGTTTATACAGAAATCTGTATCTCTGACAGCATACTCCACAGTGGTGTATTACTTGTCATGACAGAGGCATGAAAAATATATGGAAATACATCTCGCTGAAGATCACCACAAGCAAACCATGCTTGTGCATACAGGCAGGAACAAGAGTCATGCTGTGGAAGCAACAGTATCTCAGACTGTCGTATTATGTCAGGGTGTCTTTTAAGTTCCCATTCAGATTTTAAACGCACTAGTTGTCGCCTAGTAGCACTCCTACCTGCAGACAGTGCAAAAAGGTGTTCCCTTTTATCCCTGAAGAAAAGGCAAAAAGGCAAATGGTCCCATTTTACAGTGGAGACACATGTCCTTTCTGAGAGTGAGGCAAAGAATTTGATGAACTAGTGAGTATAGAAGGCACTTACTGAATTTAATTCACAAGTGCTTGGATATCAGTAATACTTAGGACAAGTATGACATAAAGATTTTTATTTTATTACAAAAGGGATATTAAAATTTTTATCTTTGCCATGGGGCTTATAGTATCCCCAAGGCTTGCACTGAAGTTTCCTTCCACTGTAGGCATTTCAGAGCTGCCAGCAGTAAATGTCAGGCACTTAACGGTGCTCTTGCTAGTGCTGTAAGGTGATACCATTCAGAAAAACTAGAGAAAGGGCCTCTAAATTTCTAGCCTGGCTGCTCATGCAGCACGGATATGGTTAGCCCTAGTGAAGAGCAAACAGAGATTCATTGACTTCAGCAGAACTGCTGCCACTTATATTGAGAGACATTTCTCTCCATTAGTTGTACATAAATTACCTGTTTGAAATGGACGAGCTCTAATCATGGGCTTTATCCCTGACCTTCCAGCTAACATGTATTTAAACACTGTACATCTCTTGGAAGTGTACTTGCATGAGGGTTCATGATGTTGAGTCCATGTTATTTTTTCTCCCTAAGGCACATTAATGCTTTTAGGTTGGTGTCCAGCAGAAAGGCAGATGCTTTGCCCTGCACCACTGCCTTCATAATGCCGTAACTCTGTGATTGCTAAAATAACTTAATAATAACTTGTCTTGTCTTTTTTGAGGGAAGCAAACCTCCCTAAGTACTACTTGCACAGACTATCCATGCATACAGAACAAATGGGGTAGAAGGTAGGTCAGAAATGTGCAGTCTTTGTGGTTTTAGAAGGCTTCACATTCTTCTCTGTAAATGTCCGTACATCCCCAAAGCTCTCCCTTGCTCCAAACATACAGGCCTGCTCTCAGCTCTTACAGGACACCCAAATACTTTGGGCAAAGTCTGGCAAACAGCTCACCTTTCCTGAAGTGCTTTTGCATTTGCAGCTGCTTTGTTGAAAGGTTCAAATGTTATGAAGTCAGGATGCTTCAGACTTAATCTCATTCTGTTCCCAATCTCTTTCTATTTGCATCTCTTTCTATTCCCATGTGAGATGTTTTTAGAATTATAACAAAAAGTCTATTCCCAGAGTCTCTGTTTCTGGTGTTCTGCCAAAGTGAACGCACTCAGATATTTTGCAGCCTAGCCCTTTCAAACATAGACAAATACTGCTATTTAGATATGTTCTATCCAAAGTGCTCACATAGTACTCACCCCCAAAGTATCCGAGTGCTTCACAGAAATCATCAAAAATTCATCAGTCTTTTGTAATATACTTTGTTTTGTTTTGTTTTGTTTTTGCTTCTGCACCTCGAACAAGTGCAGGGAGAGCTGGGTGACAACTCATGCTTGAAAACAAAGAAAGGCAGAGAAAAATTAGGCTGGAGACTATGATGATAATTTCATCATCTTCCTTATTATTTTGGAATAAAATACTATGTCTGTTGCAATATCAGGTATATCAGTTGCAATAAGCCATAGGATTTCTCCTTAAAATGCTGTTCATCCTATAATTGTAATGATGTTCTTCCCTTGTTGGCTTTCAGAGGTCAATAAATACAAGCAGTACAGCAGCTGCTTGGTCCAGGGCTTGATTTAATTAGCTCCACAGCTCCACAGAGCCAGCCTGTGAGAGTGGAAGTGAAGCAAAATCCTGTTCAGGTCCTAGTTTGAATAAATTGCTCCAGCCATGGAAGATGAAAATGCCAAAGAATTCTCTGCTGTAAAATGGAATATATAGTCTTAGCTGGTATATGGAGGCAAGTGCTGATAGCTGAAAAGCAGCTATTTTGATCAGTGTGGCAACAACTTACATCAGTCCTCATTTTGCAAGGCATTCATAACTGCAAACACAGATTTGCTTATTCCAGGCAGTCATCAGCTAACTTTAGCAACCCCCAAATTGTGGCTATCAAGGAAGGCAGCTTTATGAGACCCTAGCTGCTTTGCTACAAAATTTTACATAAGGTTTACAAAGGGTGCTCAAACAAGACAATGGGGTTCAGCAAAGTCAGCTTTGAGATGCGGTTATTAGCTTCTTCTAATGAGCTGGTGGACACATGTATCCAACAACCAAATTTCAGGACTAAAATATGGCAGATTGTTAACCTCAAGGATGTTTCATGATACTTCAGTGGCAACAGCACAGTATGGAAAGTCATTTCAGTTTAATGGGAAGCAATTTTACAAGAGAAAAATAAATTTCCACAAGACCTTTTTCTTCCCTGTTTGCTAGAATAATTCAAACCTTCCACCAAACCTTCCAGTCTTCTCAGGAAGGCTAACTTATGTGGTGAAGAAATCTCCTTCTCACCAAGTCCTCGAACAGCACTCAGAGAAGAGACAAGAAGGAAGAAATTAATAACAAATGGCAAAAAATGAGGCTATATGACAAGCTATTGAGATACTTGAGCAGAAGAGACGATTTGGTCATCCAGAAAGGTCTTAGGAGAGAGAACTGAATAGATTTGATGCAATGAGGGGATAAAAGAGTTTTGCACCATAGGGGAAGAAGAGAACCATCGCTGCTTGCAGTGATGTGTGGTAGGTTTCTTTAGCTTTGTGGTATCAAACCCTGGAAAAAACTATATTTTGCTAAGATACTTTTTATGGGCTGACACCTCATCTAAATGAAATCAAAAACATTCCACTGCTCAGTCCATGCAGAGGATTTGATCTGCCGTGTTTATATTGGTAGCATCTCCTTTTCATTTCATACTCTATAGATTAACCTGCTGTGTTTAGAGAGAATGAACTGTACTGTATTGTCCTAATTAATTTTTAGTACAGCTTGGCAGCTTTGGTGAACAAACTGCAATAAGCTGATTGTCTCTGTCCCCTGCACATCCTCATCTAGTGGAATACAGTCTGTATTTTATGATATTGAGCACCCGGTTTCAGAACTGGGCTCACATCCAAGAGTTGCAAATTACTCCTCAAAAAGAATCAAGACTGTGCAAGAGTTATTCTAGGTCAAGATTAGAAGAGCAAATTTGGATCTGGATGTTAAAAATGCCTTTGGCTGGAAGTCTGAGTTCAGGCTTTGGGTTCAGCTCTTTCTGGAGAGATGATCAAGCTGCAAAATGCAAACCCTTTTACTTTCACTTTTGTTAAAACACAGGATTTTTTGTTAAGAAAAGGAGGCATCAGTGTTAGGACAAACAGAATCACAGCTATAACCCTCACAGCTGTTCTTAGGTTGATAAAGAATTTTCCATCAAAGCAAGATTTCTGCATAGGAAAAATTGTGCATGGTGCACGCAAGTGGGGGAGGTTTTCTGGGAAGGAAACTTTTCCAAATGTTTCTCAGAGCATTTTTCCTGCTTCCTGATCATCTGGCTCTAATGTGCCCATATTAATCTTCCTCCCAACAGATGGGCAGAAATTGCTGGTCTGCTTATGCAGCAAGTAAATCCTGCATTTGGTCCAGTTTATATGTGTGACAAGAGGACCATACCATCCAGTGCCTGATTGAAAAAACAGCTCTATCAAAGAAGAGAGAAAAGAGACAATAAAGCATGAAATGAGAGAAAAGAGAAAGAAAATAAGAGGAAATTAAGCAAATGTGAAACCAATTATGTATCTCTGAATTTTATTAAAACCAAAGAGACAAGGAGAGAGAGTTTCATCCTTATGGGCATATTTTATTGTAGGAAGTGTTTTAATTGCTTTCATTCTAAACTGAGGTGAATAATCACTATCATAACTTTCATTGGATATTGCATTAGCACAAAATTGTCCCAAATAAGAGATGGGGTGGTCCCTTGATACTGCACACAAACACAGCAGAGAGGATCCTTACCTCAAAAGGCCCATGTACAATAAAGGAAACAAGAAGCCAGTGCAGGGAACCTTGTTATTCAAGTGCACAGTGCCCACAGGATACTATCATGCCATACTAAGCTGAGATTTGGTGGTGTTTGAAGGCATATAGCTTTTTCACATTTTTCTAAAGTGAAAAATTGAAACTTGTCATAGAAAAGAGATACTTTCACAGGAACACATCTTTTGCAGAAAACTCAATTTTTTTTCCAACAGAAAGTTTCTTTAGTCAGTGCATTCCAAGCTGGATTACATGTGGTGGTTTGTGAGGCCACAGAAATGATGCTCTGTGGTCAGCTCTCTACAGAGTCGTATTACCCTCACAACTTTTCCAATTAAAGCTTTGATGGAAAGACTATTTGGTGGAGTCATTTTCATATGGGAAAGAGGATCCAAAAGAGTTGGGGAATCATGGGTCTAAGTGAATCATTTCTAAAATGCTAAGATGTAGAGGACCAATGATTTGGCAGTTGCTACAATACTCCACAAAATAGCAATTTCACCATCTCGAAGAGTTCCCTGTTCCATCTACACTTTTTCATAAGACTACTACTACACACACAAACACCAGAAGCCCAGAGAGACTTAATTACTTTTGTCTCTAGATTTCACCTAGAGGTAGGTACATGCTTTTCCCAAGTTGCTGAAGAATAAAAATGCATACCGTGAAATCTCTGATAGAAATTGCTAATAGAAAAGCTTAGTTGGATAAGATGACCATTCAGAGACAGAACCCCATCTAAAACTATTAGAAGTCAGAAAGGTGCCTGCATCTTATCAAGCTTGTTCTGAAAGGTCTCAGAAGAGCTGGAAAAATATGAAGGCTTTTTTTTATCTTAAGGCTTGGCTAAATGACCTCATTATGGAAAAAACCCTGTTCCAGCCAGCTGTTACCATGTCATCCCCATCCCCCATGCTTATCTCCTTTGAAGTTGAGCAGAATGTAGAGATTTCCAGAGGCAAATGTGAGCTCCCCGTGCTCTCCCTTAGCTAAACAGTGTGAAGGAATAGCCTTCCTCCCATACGTAACCCTAACCACAAGCCTCACAGCTGCTCCAAAGCAAGCCACAGAGTCAGCCAAGAAATGCTTGTAATAGAGCAGTCAAGAAGGTGCTGAGAGACCCAAATGCTGTTGCTGGCAAAAACACATTTCAGTCCTTCACATCTGGATCTCGCAGTTGATAGGGTCACCTCATGTGTGGCCAGAGACACTGCCAACATACTTAGGAAGTTCACTGTTATCTTTCAAAGGTCACACTGCATGCAGCATGGTAGAATCAAAATAGAAAGTACAACTGGACAGCAGAGCTACAGCAAATGGGGAAGAGTAATTACACCTTCTATATTTAGCTCGCCTTTTCAAGGTGTTAAGTTGGAAAGACAGTTTTGAAGCTCAGCTGTAAAAATTCATGTCTCATTTTTGTGCTTTTTTTAAATTGTGTTCCACAAAAACATATGACTCACATTCTTATATAGTATGCCAAAAAAAAAAATTGAAACACAGAAATATTTGTTCCAGGAAAACAATTGTTTTCCTTTTCATTTTCAAAGTTTCTTTAGGACAGCAAATACATGTTATTTTCTTTAATTCTTCTTAAAAAACAGTCATCAGTGTGTGCATATTTATATTTGTATACAGTAAACATATGTATGTATGTATATATGTACACAATAATCAGTGTGTAAATACATATACAAGTACATATGCACATATCTACAAACAATAACCATATTATGTGTATATTTAGATGCCTGACAGTTCAGTTGAACCTGATGAAAAGCTCATAATCTTCAAAACTAGCCTATAAACTAACAAAACACAAGCATTGTGCAGTTGTTTGGTGGCCATGTCATACCAATGCAGTAAGATACAATACATATTAGCTACCATGATCAGTCACTTAAGCTGACTTGACCAATCAATAGTTTAACTGAGGTCAATTACATAATACTCAAAATCATGCCATTATGGGAGCACAGTCCTGGGAGGTGCCTTGAAGACAAATATGGGGCCAAATTCTCTTCTGCTATAATCCTGGTGAAGCCATTGGAAACCTGCTGGGAATAAGCATGTCCTACTAGGACACAAGAGCTGTGTACTTGCTCAGTGGCAGTCATTGACCCCTCTGGAGGGCACCGGTTTATCGTCCTGATCTTTCCAGGAGGTTTACAGAAGGATTTTTGTGAAGCTCAGGGCAGATATTATCCAATTTGCCTATTACACCTGTATCCATAGTCCTTAAGGGCAGGTACCATAGTTTCATTACTGTGGTAGTAAAGCTTGCAGGACTACACAGCACCTGCTAAAGACGAAAAAGTTCCCTCTCTGTCCCTGGATCCTACTGCAAAGGACAACTTTGGTAGCCAGGCTGCTAGAAAGAAAACGTCATTTAATTCTTTCCAGGAAGAAAGGTACAGAGTCCACCCTAGGATCTACCACACTGTGTCATCTTACAGATGTTCTGCTCAGAAGGTCCTTAAAACTGAGCCAATAGTAACAGAAGTAATAAAAATATCAATATTTATCAGCCCGTAGTCTGTTTCAGTTTTGTTTAAGATGTCAGCTCTTTGGGCAGGAAAAATATTTTCTTTCCTTGGCATGCTTAACAAATAATAACAGCAAATTGACCAAGAGGTCTTCAGGACACACTGTATCTGTATGCATGTTCATCCTTTGTTTCCCCATAGATCCTAGCTGTAGGTTTAAAAATAACATAATTAAGCTATTGTCTTGCTAATTAAATCCACATGTGGACCCACGCAATACAGATTCCACTACAACTGGTTATTTTATCACTTTTTGCACTATACCTACAAAAAAAGTTTTCATGCTAGGTTAGTACAGATTAAGCAGATTAGGGTCTATATATGTGTGGGCAGTGTGTGTGATACAAGGATGCGGATGGATAAACCTGCACATATTTTTCCTTTGAATTGGATTCTTTGCAGATCACTTTCCTAAATTCTCCTTCCTGTCCATTAAAGAAAACTAGTAATTATTTAATCTATATCTGGCCTACAAGGAAAAAGGAGGTGATAGAAAAATTTCAGGAGCTTACTCCTGGTATAAAAAAAGGATGGAATGTATGAATTGGCAAGAAATTCAGCTGGGCAAAAGAGTTTTACAGATAGATCATATAAATCAGACGACTTGCAAGCAGGAGAAAACCATGCAGTGAAAAACCACAGAGGCAGAAATAGGAGTGCTGAATTAATGATGTGAAGCAGAAGATAATGCATGAATTTGAGGAGGAGAGGAGGCAAGCAAGAAAGGCGATTACCAGCTTTGTTTCATGCAGGCCACAGTGGGAGAACATGACTATTACTAAATCTGAAAGTGAGGAGGCTACAGTAACCAGGAGAGAAAGTGCTAGGGTTTGGGTAACTTTTCTGTCTGAAAAGAAGAGACGGTTAAAAAAAAATTCCTAGAGATAAAAATTATTCTGCAAAACCAAGTCACAGTTCCCTTGTAGCATTCATAAATAGCCTAAAATCTTGTTTACAGTTGTAATTTCTATTTGATGGAGTTATTGTCAAAGAGATTAGCAACTTCTTTCAGTTCAGAGACATTTAAATTTAGCAGCAGGAAAAAGAAGTTTGTTGAGCGTGGAATCCACCCCTGCTGCTCCAAAACAATCAGAAACAGGAAAAAGTAATCAAAAGGGAGTCTTAATGAGTTATAGAGCTATTGTTTACTGGGGAGGGCTGAAACCTGAAGCCCAAGCCTGGAGGACCTCTGTGACCCTGCACTGCCTCTCGGTGGCAAAATATTTGCTTGAAATTACGTCAAAACAACACAATGTGTGTGTCCGAAGGCCAAGGGGGGACGGGGACGGACATTGAGAAAAATAGTGGAAATTCCCTGAGTCCCTGAATGTACTGAAGGCTTCCCTTGAAAAACAAAGCAATAAACAGCAGCTGTATTTGCACACTCAAGCTAATGCAGGCAGTGTCTCCCTCAATGGTGCAAAGGGGAAGCTTGTATCTGCCAGAGGGCCCAAGAAACAGTTACAACCCTTTGCTCCACAGCCACCAAGCGTGAGGGAACTGCAGGGCTGATCCTGCTGGGGCGCAAGGCTGAAGGGGGCAAGTGCCCATGGGCAGAGTAGGCTGCCAGTGTGTGTGCAAGGCTCAAGGGCCTCTGTGGCCAGCAGTCCCAGGGTAAAGAGATGCTGCCGTTGTCTCATAAGGCTGTCAAAGTGAAAGCGTCACAGGGGTATGAGGAAGCTCTTCTGGAGAAGGGCTGAAAACAGGAAGCTAATTTTTCCAAATAAATAATTACACAGAAGTGCTGGGGTTTTGACGAAGGAGACTTCTGTTGCTTTCCCAGAACTCTCCCTGAGGCAAAAAAGCACAACATTAACTCAGAGCTCAAAAGCAACAGGACAATTTTACCATGGTGCTCACCAGCAGTTACTTAAGCAGTAGCATGTGTCTGAAAGTAGCCTGCTGCACCTGCCTGGTCAGGGAAAGATCGCATTCCTCTCTGCCTGTCCCTGGCGACTTCCTGGGTGGAAAAATCTCTGCCAAAATGCTCATGACTTGCACGAAATGCATGCTCCACAGAATGGGTACGGACCCCACCAGCCTTCCCAAAAGCATCTGAGCAGGAGGAAGTCAACAGGTTTAAAAATAAGCAAAAAGACGAATATTTCCCAGGGAAAATGGGCACATTAAAATGAACAGCAGACCTTCCCCTGGAGAAATAGCAATGAGCTCTGTGAACTGCTCAGACAGCAGAGTCAGTGGTGACAGGGGTGCAACATGTAGGCTTAAGTCATGTAATATGACAGATGACCTGCTCAGCCACACACTGCATGACCCGTAGAATTTGTTTACCTGTCCATCAAAGTAATATTCCCAACACAACAATCTCACCAAGGTACCAGCCAGATCCTTGGCAAAAGTACAATAAGTGTGATGGTCATGACCTAGCTGGCCAGCCTATCTAGGCTTTCATCTCCTGTCTTTCACAAATTGCACTCATACCTGTTGGTGGCACCATGCACAGCTTTGCAGCATCCCAAGAGATTCCCCTGGCAGCGGGGAAGGGACACGTTTTGCACACTGTGGAGCTAGACAGGAAGCGACTCACAGCAGCTTCCAGATTAACAGTCCCCATGCAAGTTTTGGTTCTTCCAATACCCAGCTAAAAAGCAAGCTTTCCTTTTGCATATCACACCCTGGCCAGCCTGATGTCACTAACAACCCTTAAATTTTGTCATTATTACCACAAATAATCAACTGAAAAAGACAGATGAGAGAGAGCCAGCTGTCCTACAGGTAACAGGGAATGCTATTTGACACAGTACTTGACATTTAACACACATTAAAAATACTGTTGCTTTGTGTATCTGTTTCACCAGACAAACTGTCAAGCCATACCAAGTATTTTTGTTTCACCAGCACCTACTACACTATGAACAGGTTTGTTAAGCCCCCAGATTTTATTTCACTTTTACCTTAGTAAAAATTCCAAATAACCATGTTTTATCTCCATAAGATCACTTAATCAGGCATATGGCTTTCCAGGGAAATGTAAAACAATAGCTTTGTCTACAGTCATATAATTTTCTATTCACTCATATCACTCCACCAAGAAGCTAAAATATTTTAATTAGATAGAATGTGTAAAGTCATGCTGCAAGTAAGAATTTAAAAGCAGGAAACACCCATAAAGAGACTTTCAAAGTGGCCACTAAAATTCAGATTCTTCAGCTTTTTGCAAGGCCAGTTAAAGATTTTTAGCCCATTAACATCCACAGCACCTACAGCTGCCGCTAGAGCTGTAGACAGTCAGCATTTCTGCAGGTCAAGTTCAAATGAGCTGAGGCTGGACTCAATAAAATGAAAGCATTCAGGCCCACTGACTGCATCTGAAAATTTCATACACACTCAGTAATACATGCTTGTACATTTACATGCACACACCTGATTTTCTGCAACATGTGCAGTTATGAGCAGTACTAAGACCTACTAAGGTCTCGCACTGCTATAATTAGCATCTGTAAGTGTAGTTCCATTTGGTATATCTATACTGTATGTATTAAGGAAAAGGTCACCTTGATGTCATGCATGTGTCTAAGTAAGACCCAAGATGTTTGTTACAAGTTGCTCTGTTAGAAATATAATCTACAATAAACGCAATATAAATGAGCTAATACTACACAGTTTCACAGCTTTTACCATGCTGGTAACTTTAGGTCCATTTCTGAATTTAGAATCAGATTATGGATTTGCACAGACATACCAATACCTGTAAGAACATTGTGTTTATATACATAAACAGAAGCGTAATTACAACCGTTCTTAATATTTTTGGCACTTATTCTTCAAAACCACGAGCCCTCACAAGCACTCATTCAGCTGTCACTCTGGAAAATGCCAGCATGCCTCAAAATGTTATTTACAAATGAAATGCAGGTCATCAGCTTGACCTTTGGAGCAGAAGAATTTTTTTTTTTTTTTTTTTTAAGCCAGCAGAAAAAAATAGCTGTAGTTTCCTTTCTGGATGAAGGAAAACATGTTTTGCCTTGTCTTATATCTGTAAGCAAAACTGGATCTGGGAAAAAAGACATATAGTAAAAAGCACAACTACCCCCGCCTTCCTCACTGTTCACTCTCTCCTGCAATTGTGTAAAACAAGGAAGTAAAAGGCTGGCAGAGACTGGAAAACATGTTTTTCTTTGAAAGTCCATCCGCAGAAATATTTATCGGCTGTTGGCAAAACACACAAAAAATAATATTCTTTTTTTTAAAGCCAGAAATAAATAGATCCTTTTTTCACTGAAAAATTGAGAACATTTGAAATCCCTGCTGTGAAAAACATGTTTTTTATTTGCTGCTTTTGGGGTTTTTTTACTGCTCACTAGAAGTCACTGAGGTCTTTTGCAGCTGAGATCTGCAGTACTATCCAGTGTATTTTTGCCTCCTGGTCAGTTGCAGTCTTCCTTCTTCACGAATGGATGTCACCAATGCTATCCATGGAGAAGAGAATCTAAAAACCCATTCATTTATCCATTTGCTGTAAATAATTGGCTAGTAGAATGATCAGCCAAAGACGGGTACGTGGGCAGAGACAGGCTGTGTTCACACCATTCAGGGTAGCTGGAGCAATATGACTCTTGGCAGACTGCTCTCAGAAAGGTCCCTGTTTTGGAGGATGAAGGAGCCACAGTGGGGGCAGTCTCTGTAGAATACACCAGGTCCACAGTCCAGCCAAAGCCAAACCCCAAACCTTTCTCTGGTTTAATGTAAGCAGCCTGGCAGGTCCCAGGGTCCAGGATGGTCTTGTGGGTGTATAAGGATATCATAAACGAGGAGCTAAATCCCTCTCAGTTCACTGTGAGTCCTAGAAACAGACCTCTTTCTTCCCAGCCTCTCTGGGTCCCTTCTCTCTTCAGCTTGCAGCAGGCAAAGTTGTTCCCAAAGGAAACACACTTGTTTTCTGAGTCCTTCCACACCAGTGCTCAACAGGATCTGCCAAAAATGGACTTAAACTCTTCTCCCACAAACAGGTGCCAAGGAAGAAAGAAAAGGTAGAACAAATTCCCTTTCTTTATTTTCCCACTTCACTTCCTCAGTGTCCATTATGCTGAAATCACAGCACTTCACAAGGTTGTGAAGAATCCATTATGGCAGGAAGAAGGACGCTTAGAAAATGTGGAGAGATGCAAAAATGACCCAGAACTAGCATGACTGGAATTCTAATGGCTTCAGTAAAAAGGTGTGCAGAGCACTGCAAGAAATTTAAAGAGGCCACTGTATCTGTGTTGTAATGTTAGGGAGGTAATGAGCTAAAACCACACTGATACACAACTGCTTCCATCACTGTTGCCTTAACTAAGGCATACAAAAAACATCCTCAGACTGACCATGAAAAGGGTCTGGTTCAGCCACAGCTAGAGGAAACCAAAGGTGTCCTGGAGTGATGGAAATCCAGGTAAAATATTGTCTAGCTTCCTGAAAAAAAAAAAAAAATCCAATATCCTGATTTTAGGAATGCGAAGTACTTTTAACCACATTGAGAATACATGAGCTAGTGGGTGCTCCATAGCTCTGAACAAACAGTCTGAAAATGGTGCAAGGCAGGAACATGTGGGAACACACAGTAGTCTCCTGGTTACATGCACTGAGAAGGGATAGAGACAATGATGATACTATCTCCATTATTAGAATCAATTACATTAATGGATATATGAGAAGAGGGAGTAGGGAGAGGCCAACTGCTTCATAGGCATATGAATAATGAGGTGTTAGTGTATTGTATCTGTCATTATAAATCAAAACACTTAAGAAAATTAAATAGCTTCTAATAATGTCACTTGATTAAATTGTGTCCCTCTTTTTCTCTGCTTGGAGCAAAAGTGGACTCTGGGATCTCTGACCCAGCTTTAGAGGTATCATAAATACTAACACCCAACATATACAATTATTGTGTGTCTTGTCACTTCAGCCCTCCATATTAAAATTCCTTCAGCTGAATTTTCATTCCTCTCCTCTTGATACCCTGTCACTGAAGATCTTAGTCTGAGACTGGGATGTAGACAAGAGAGAAGGAAACAAGAGTGTGGGAGAAGTTGCAGTATGAGTCCACTTTTTATCAGACGGTAAGGAATTCAGAAAGTTTTTTATTTAACAGCCCAGCTGCAGGGAAGATCTTTAAATCAGGCTTCACATTATGTTTTACTTGAAAGGCAACCATGACACAAATTTATAAGAAGCCGAGTTTCATTAATTCCAGGGCTCAATACTTCTGAAAGGAAGTACTACCAGAAAGTGAGCAGAAGATACTCTTGCTCTACTTTGATAAAATGGTTGTACAGACACTTTCTTGGTTTTTGTATACCTTCTTCCTGCAGTGGTGTCTAAGAATGTTCAAAATGTGTAACTGGGGACTGATTCATTCAGGAACAGTATTCATGTGGCACTTGTGCCTACAGAACAACAAAGAAGTGCTCCGAAGAAGTGAGCCGCTCAGATACCTTCCACAGAGAAATACTGGTGAAGTCTGAACCTAATGTCAAAATTAGGAATGAAAGGGATCTTTACATCCTTGAACAGCTGCAATGACTTAGAAATGCTTGCTAGAGGCAAAGCCATGCCAGGCAGAAGAGAAAGATCTCAGTGCTGATGCTCCAGATGAGGAGCATACCTAAGTCCATTGGTTCCATAAGGCTTTCATGCATCCTGTGTTGCTTATCAAGCAAACTATGATGAATACTGGTGGGGCTTCTCACCATACATACCAGTGCCCCAGAGCAAGCTGAAAAAGTTAATTGCCTGGTTCAGCGAGAAGTGAGTCAGCATTGCAGGAATGCCTCACACCCTTCCTCACATGTACTTCCACTTGAAGCACATTGACTTGCACTGCAGCCAGGCCATGGAATAACACCCCGGAAACTGGAAAGCGCTTGGCCAGCTCTAGACATGGAAGAATAGAAAAGAATGGTCTTGGCTGCCTACAAGAAAGAATGAAGAAACAAGGAAGGAGATGCTCAAGGTAAGAAATTTTTGGTATTTCAGAACTTCTGCATTCCAGTTTTGGCTCCCAGCAGAGCTGGTTCTAGTGGATAGATATATCACAAGCAGTTTATCCCACAATCCGGGCCATTGTGAAAAATGTTTCCGTATCCTGATCACACCATTTTTATATTATCTCTCATCATGCAGCATAACATCAACTTCTAAGAGCTAGGTTTAGGTTTTTTCCCCCAGAGAATAAGTCACAGAAAACAGTGATGAACTGGAAACACCGTAGCAGAGATCTTGTGTCTCGTTACATTTTTCTTACATTTATAACTAGGCTAAAACAAGAAAAGGTACGTACAGCTCATATTTAGCTTAAAACCTACCTTTTCTATACCTAATCTGGTGAGGGGAATGAAGGTGAACTTGTCTGCTTTAAGACCCAGATCGGTCAATCTATCAAAATAAATTGCTTCTCTGAGCAAACTTTGCTTCTCCCTTTAAAAGTCACTTGCAGTGAAAGGACATGCTTCTGTGTATATGAAAATCACGGGAAACTTAATGAGAAACCCTTCTGCTATAAGGCCTCTCTGTCCACTGCTGGCAAAGGCATTCAGGTGGCCTGGGTTACAGCAGACATAAGCCACAAGTACATAACAGCTTCCCCCTGTGATCAGTAATACATAGCAAATTACTGTAGGTACAGACATATGTGAAATAATTAGCCTAGATTTTGAAGGCAGCCATTCTAGGATCAACAGCATAGCTTGCTGGCAGGAAATTGGATCATCTGATGGGATCTTCTAATCTCCTGAAGTATTTGGTGAGAAAGGAGCTGAATGCAAAGGAAAGGATAACTTCTGAATGTTGCTGTGTCCTACTGCTCTATTTCCTTAAGCCTGAACACCAGCAGAAATACTCAGACTTCCAAATGGCTCAGTTTTATGGGTGGAGCAGACAGGGACAGCTCTGTGGCTTTGCATTTGCTGTGAAAAGGTAATCGGGTAGGTAGAATTTATGTCCAAAAACCAGGAGTAAGAACAAGGATTTCTCACTGTTTACCATTTTCACCTATTGCATTTGCTTTTATTCTGTGAAGTGCACTTTAACCTGAGCTTAACCCCCATCACATACAGCTGACCTGCATGCTTTTTTAAAAGAACCCACCAAATTTGAACTTTACAGCCAAATTTTTGACTGTCTGTGCAAATACAGAATTACAGAAGTTAATACTCATTTCAGCTATGCTCCACCGGCTCTGCTAGCAATGGTCCTTCAATGATGCAAACTGCCAATTATAAGCATGTGTGTAGTTTTCTCTAGGACTACAAGGGACTGCATTCAAACTACAAGTGATTTTCTGAAAGGTCCACTTCAGACTTCTCAAGGAAGCCTGATCATAAGTGGGAAACTACTCAATGCGCAAAGCATGAGATGTTGTCGTGGTTTACCCCCAGCTAGCAACTAAGCACCACGCAGCCGCTCACTCACTCCCCCCACATCCAGCGGGATGGGGGAGAAAAACGGGAAAAGAAGTAAAACTCGTGGGTTGAGATAAGAACGGTTTAATAGAACAGAAAAGAAGAAACTAATAATGATAACACTAATAAAATGCCAACAGTAGTAATAAAAGGATTGGAATGTACAAATGATGCGCAGGGCAATTGCTCACCACCTGCCGACCGACACCCAGCCAGTCCCCGAGCGGTGATTCCCTGCCACCCCCTTCCCAGTTCCTAAACTAGACAGGACGTCACATGGTATGGAATACACTGTTGGCCAGTTTGGGTCAGGTGCCCTGGCTGGGCATGAGAAGCTGAAAAATCCTTGACTATAGTCTAAACACTACTTAGCAACAACTGAAAACATCAGTGTTATCAACATTCTTCACATACTGAACTCAAAACATAGCACTGTACCAGCTACTAGGAAGACAGTTAACTCTATCCCAGCTGAAACCAGGACAGATGTCAATATTTTTTAGTCAATCGATACTTGTGGGATACAAGAAGTAGTTGTTAAAAAAAAAAAAAAGACTACATAATATTAAGATACAGCATGCAAAAAAACTGAGAGGGTGACGATGTTGCCATGTTCAGTCACCTCTCCAATGTGAAGGTGGAGGGACAATATTACAAAATTATGTTCCAGAGGTTGTTGACACAGAATCAATATTTAGTCATGAAGATGAAAAGTGTTTACAAATGCTTCCAATGGATAGGATTATCATCTGCTAATTAACCTCCAGACCGTTTAATGAGGCAGCAGTGTGGGCACAGAGGGGTGGGAGCAGTGGTGCACAGAGGCACTTTCCAGCCTTCAGGGTAGATTATGGCTTGAATTATGACCTCCCACTGTATCCGTTATGGCACCCCAGTGGTTAATAGGAACCTTCTTTGTCCAGGGGTTGCTGCGGAGACGGTTCCTGTACCTCAGGAAGCAGGGAGAAGAGAAGTTTCCTGTTTTGAAGAAGGTTTAAGAACTATTTTCCTCCAATCAAGCAGCAGATGCCTGAGCAGGAAATGGAGAATGCAGCTGCCAGCTCCACTCCGGGTCAGTGGCTGTGCTAATCAATGCAGCCAAGGTTTACCATAGCCAAAAAGGTCCCACTGATAAGTGGGTTGCGGAGTTAAGGGGAGGACTTGTGGTGGAAGGTGCCTGGAGTGAGACTGACACTGGAGCAAGACCAAAACAAATCCAAACACTAAGAGGAAATGGGCGTTTGGCTTCCTCCCCATGTGTACCTCTCACACAGCACATTGCACCTAGTATATGGCCCTGATAAAAATGAGGTGTGTAATTAATTGTTGTGGTTCAAAACAATGCTTAGCGGTAGCAATAGTCATCATTGCTGTAACCTTTTCTCTTCTTGATGATTCACTGCTGAAGGAGACTTGCATGTATTGGGGGTGTCAAATGCACGGTCAAACGCAGGAAACCAGTCAAAATTTCTCCAGCTGGGTGGGGTTTTTTTTCACCTTTTGCAGATGAAATTTAGCAAGAGTGTTTGCTGACCTCCAAGAGTGAAGTTCGGCTCTGGACCCAGTGAAGCTAGAACTGCTGTTGACTTTGTTTATGCCAAGTCTCAGGCTTTTTGACTCAGTGCCCCATTTTTCTTTCACTGACATCACTTTTAAACCTGCATAACATTTGACCCTCAATGGTATTGTGCCTCACTTACACTTGATCACTTTGAGTCTGAAGCACCCATCTGCCATCCTTCAGCTCCCATCTCACAATTTGATTCTCTGCGATATTATTTCCTCCAGTGCTTTATGTAACAGACAGCATCTGAGAGGGTGTGAAAGAAAAACAAGACTAACTGCAGCAGGTAAATCCATAGAATTGTATTTTCAGCTACTTCTGTGTTTGTTGCCAGTAGACCTCTACTGACATTTTGCAAATACAGGCACCAAGTTCTTTGGAGTGCAAGACCGTCACATCCTGTTGAGTAAAGATAAACATGTTTCTGGACACATCCTTGCCCAAGTTAAGTTACATTAAACCAAGCTTTGCCTGGGTAAGACATGGGCCAAAACTGATCAAGGACTTGAGAATTAGGCACCTGGGCAGCTGAGAAGGAAAGAAAATCTCCATGGCAGCAAGGAATGAATGGGCATAACTGTGGCATTTTATTAGCTCTCAGATTTTGTACCATCACCTACAAATATTTGTTTTTTACAAAAATACTAAGCAATAGAAATCTCAGAAACTTGATGTGTCAGAGAAAACTTGATGGCGCTATGAACCTGAATGGAACCACATAAACCTCCTTCCTGAGAGGACTGGTGCTCTTGCTAGGGGCCCTTTACTGAAAATGGTGAGTGAAACAGTCAGATGTTCGTTTGATTAAGTGAGAGTTAAAGACATATTTAGAGTATTTCACAGTTGTATTCCTTTATAAGGAATACAATCACAGACTGGTCTCCCAGGAACTGACTCCACTATCCTCCTAGCCTCCCTCTCCTAAAGCATTCTGGGGTCTGTACAGAGCAACCATCCTTCAAAATCTAGTACCTCCTGCAGTCTGTGATTAATTCCTCTAACTAGATAATGGACAGTATGTTTTCAGTGTTAGTCACAAATAACTTATAACTGTGATCCCTTTTCTCTTATTGCAAAAAATAGATACTGCCAAAAAGATATGCTACAAAGTAACAAATTGCTGGTACAGGAGAGAACATTCATCACCTTGTAGCCATAACTCTCCTATTCTTCTCTTCCTCTCCACTCCCTTTGTGTTTGTCTTCACTTGTCTTCCTTTGCCTTTGATTAGGATGTAAACTCCTAAAGGCCAAGACTGTGGCTTATGTTTGATGGGTCCTTTGCTATCAGTTTTGATGTAAAGAAGAGCACAAATGTAGAGTGAAGGCAGCGAGCAAAGTCTATCATAAAATGTACATTGCTACTCAAAAATAGGAAGAAATTATCTTTATATGCCAGAAAGTACTGTACCGAATTGCACTGAGATCAGGAGATAATGCTGTCAACTTTGACATGAACAAGCTTCACTTTAGGACGCTTTTAGTTTAGCCAGTCGATGGGGTCCTGGAGGGTAAAGGATTTCATCTCAGTCCCCAAAAGACTTGACAACATTTGTTTGAATTTCTGTCTTCCAAAGAAGGGTTCACCATTAATCTTTGAGGGGTGGTCCTTCAGCTTCCTCCTCTACCAACAGCTCTCAAGAGAGCATTAACTTCAAACTGCAGGATCCTGGAGTGCTACAGTGCTACAGACATAAGACATGCTCCTGCCAATGCACTTTAAATCCTAATACAATACCTCTCTGGCAATGGCTCTTGTGGCTCCCCAGGCAACTGGCCAGTGACAAGCTGTCATGTACAGCACTCCCTACTATTCTGGCTCTGAGCCTCTCAGTGTCAGGCAGGCTTTTGAGCAGAGAGGAAAAAGAAACCAAGAAAGTGAGGGAGAGATGACGCAGCAGTCACTGGAGGATATACAAAGTTCCACAGATACAGGAATTTGTCATCAAGCAGCAATGACATCAGTCTACAACTGCCCCCAGTGCTATTCCATCACAGCAAAGATAAATATCTAAAAAGTGTTTATCTACCAGTATTTACGATAGGTGGCTATTACTATACTCAGCTTATCACAGCTGCCCACATTTTACATTTAATTTTATCTGCCATCCTGAGGAATGCATGTGGTTATTAACATGTATTCACTTTCTTCCATCCTGCTTTAGTACATTATTTCACTTTTTGTGACATGCAGCACCAGCTTACCCATGAATAATTGAAGCGTTTATGTACAATAATGTTAAAGCAGACCTGACCAGCATTAATCCATGCCAACATAACAGACTTTCCCCCATATATTAAGCCTTTCACATGTCCCAGGCACCCTTACAGAGATAATAACAAGTAATTAGCTGCCCTGTGTATTCTGTCCTATGGATCTACGCACTTGGGCTTTGCCAGATCACCAACTGGGATGAGCACTGTTGAACCACCTCTCCCTGTCCTGTGGTTTCCCAGGTGGCATACCACCAGCTAGAATGCACCAGGAAATATCAAAATACCATGAAAATAGGTGATTTCTCAGGCAACTAAGACCAGATGCCTATAAAGATTTATAAGGTGATGTTGGTTCCTGAAATTATACCTACTAGGAAGTAGGAAGTGTAGTTCGATGTCATTTGCGGGGCAACACCCCCTCCCCCCAAATGCTGTATTCTTAGTTTGATACCAGAAAATTTCTTTTAGTAAGGCCACTGACACCAAAACAGTAAAAAAGAAACACCAAAACCTGAAACTGAAACCTATAGACCCTAAGGAAGAAGAGATAGCAGAGTGAAAGATCATGAAAAATGCCCTGAAAGACTGCTTATAATGAGGCAGACTTCATCTTGAAGAACACCTCTATGTAATAACATAAAGAGGCTTAAAAATAACAATTAGGATGCATAGGTTGTGTAGTATGATAGACAGAGTCTCTAGAACTTCATTAAAATGGCAGAGTGCTAGTTTATGTTACAATGATAAAAAATAAGACTCCAACATGCCACATAGCTCTGATCTAATAGGGCACTTAAGTATATGGAGTAGCCCTACTTAAAACAGATTATGCACTGGCTTAGATTTAAGCATGTACTTACAACATCTGCTGGATGGGGACCTATAAGCCTAGAACATTCACCTGAGTTTCAAAATTCATCAAACTTATTAAATGGATAGTTGGATTATGTTTTGACGGAAATCCTTTGTTAAAAGTCATCTTATTATTAAAAATCAGTTGGAATTATTTAAAAAAATATATGCTTCATTTATTTCAGTAATTGAGTAATGAAAATAGATATGTCCATTTCACTTCAAGTCAGTTAAGTCAAGGATTCTCCCTGGGGAAGATGATTCCTCTGTGCTGAACTCTGCTTGCTTCAAGGAGTGTTCTATGCAGTATGGCCTCCACCCTTCAATACTCTTCATTGCAGTACATGCTTGCAAAAGTGGATATTCCTCTTTTGGCTGCAAAAGTTTGATTTGACCCTTCAGCATCTCCTGAACATGTTCACATGCATTCACCTTCCCATTCTTCCATTTGTAATACAGATAATTCCCCATTATTTCTGAAGAGGGTTAGAGAATAAACTGACAAATTTCAAGCAGTTCTTTTATGGTTCTTATTTGCATTTAGCTATAAAGCTCCTAAAGCTTTTCATCATTTCAGTACAGGAAATTATACCCTGGATTGTCTTTTAGACTGTCAATAAAGACAATACAAGCCTTTTGCTTACTAAATATACTTTCAATTTTCTTCTTAGATAGCAATCACTGCATAGATGTTTGTTTCTTTTTCCCTATTGCACCCAAACTGTAGCTTAATTGCCCATGCATCAGAGTCCATGGGGTCCAAAATCAGTCTGAACTGCTCAAGAATACATTCCTTGGTGAACAGCGCAATATCTCGTAGCAGCACATATATTACATTTTTAACCAACACAAACCAGTTCAAAGTTCAAACCAATCAGATCTGATGAAAGAAAGGAGTCAGCGACTCCTGGAGGTACCCTGGCACCCTGCCCTTTGCGGCAGGAAGCGGATTTGAGAACAGGCAGACAGGAACTTGTGAGAAGCACTCGCCGCCCCTCCACAGCTAGGTCACAAAAATAATCATGGGTAATGCCTGCCCCTCAGCCAGACTCCAAGCTACTGGCATAATGCTAGGAGCAGGAGTTGTCCCCTTGTCGTTAAGTATAGGGTTCTGCTGGAGTATTTAGCTCCTTTCACAGAAAACGGGAGAGAAAAGAGTCATTCTTTGCTCCATGAAATTTTTCACAGATTGGTTGTTTGGATCAAAACCTATGACGTATCACAGTTCTTTGCCCTACAGCAGACCAAAAAGGATTTTGAGTGAAATGCACATTAGAAATAGCACAGCAACTACAAGACCACCTGGTCTATTTGCAGAATCTCTTTTACAAAGGCTTTGTTTTGCTAGTAACATACTTAACCAATGTTTTTCCATCATGTGCCTAGGTATGAGAAAACCTTGCTACCTAGACTATGTTTTTCACGTTATTAGGAAAATGCCCCAAATTCTGCAGCCCACATTTCAGTTGTTCTATGAATACATGTTTCTTTCCTTCCTGCTGTCCCTTCCCCTAATGCCTTAGCATTTTGCAGCTGTTTAACCAAAAAGTTATTCTCCTGGAAAACATATTTAAGGAATTTTTTCCAAATCACCCATACTGTGCTTGATTTTTTAACTTGTGCTTTCTTTTCCATTGTGTCACATACAATTTTTCCCACGCTTTGCAAGACCATAAATCTGTATTCCTTAAGCTGCTTCAGATGATGCTTTCTATTAACATAAGTTATTTGTGTTGATTGACACAGACATCAAGGCTGCAGGTGGGAAGAATAAATCAGGGACCAGTACATGAAGATGAGAAAAGGCCGAATGACTGCCTGTCATAGGTGGCCCAGGGAAACCCATTTCATTCCACACACCAGGGCACACACCAGTCATGTTATGCTATGAGGGAAGATACAGGCCTTTCCATCTCATCCGTGTCAGTCAGAGTAGTAACGAAAGAGCTGCTACTGTGAATTTATGCATTTCCAAAACCATACAGGATTGCAAATGCTTGCATAGAGGTGTAATGATACAACCAGGGTCCCCTAGAGAACCAGAACCTAGCATTCCTGGATACCAGCCTCAGTGGGAGAGACTCAAGCCCACAGAAAGAAGGGTTGAATTCCCATTTCCCTCACTGCTTGCTTTTTCTCTTCAGAGATCTGTGCACTAACGTGCAAGGCACTCTACACCCCATCAGTCACAGTGTGACAGCATCGAAAGGTCAGGAAAAAGAGCTTTGACTATACTACAGAGCATCTGCCAGCAGGATGATGTTAGTTATTAGGTATTTTGCAAAAGCAGAACTAACAGCATCTAAAATGAAGTTGCTCTGGATGGTGTTAGCAATAGTCCAGATTTCTGTGGGATTCAAAATGTCAAAGCAGGACGTGACTGCTTCACATACATCCTGGCCTGGACACTGGGCAGGTACAATGTGCTGCTTCTTCCCCTCCCCAGCTTGCTGGCATTCAGGGCTCTGGGATGGCTGCGAGCAGCCGTCCTGGCCTGGGGAGGAATGGCCCCTCCCTGACTAGGGAAGCGACCCTTGGGGTCAGCTCAGCCCTCCTGGGGTTTCTTTGCCAGGGGAGGAAATTTGCAAAGTTGTGGTGGGCAATACCAGCTCCGCCGGGAAAGGTAGCAGGGCTATATTATGCCTCCATTGAGAGGAAGAGGGCGATCCAACCCTTGTCTGGGGGTTAGTGCTGCTGCCAGCCCGAAAACGGGGAGAAGGGCCCAGCCACCGGATGCCTGCGTTAACTTCTTTGAGCCAGGAGCTAGTTTATGGGAGAGGGGAAAAGACAGCAGTCTGGACCTGTCTGAAACTGCTCTGAGCAAGCGTGTTTTGTACGCGAGAGACCGTCCGTGACTTCCCTGCACTCAGACACCGCTTCCAGCAGCAGGTGCTGTCGGCTACGCAGGGATGCTCCGGGCCGGGGGAAAGCGCCCGAGGCGAGGCGGGGCGGGGCTGGGGGGGGGTTCCCCGATCCTCGATCCCTGTGGGTTCCTAGGCTCGGGCGGTCGTGCCTCACGGGGGAATGGAGCGGGGGTGGGGGGAGGAGGAGGTGGGGATGCATGGATTGAGGAGGATGGATGGAGGGGGGGAAAGGCTGGAGAGGAGGGAAAGATGGACGGGGGGGAAAGGATGGAAGGGGAGAGGATGGATGGAGGGAATGGAAGGAGGGAGGGGGAATGGAAGAGATAGGGAGGGAGGGAGGCAGGGAGGGAGGGGAGAAGGCGGGAGGGGGAATGGAGGGAGGGGGACGAAGGAGGGTGCAAAGAGGGGCCAAGGGCGGCGGACAAGGAGCGGGGCACGCCACAGGGGGACGAAGGACAGGGAGACCCGCCGCGCCTTTAA
>NW_010972438.1:74367-194315 GCF_000737465.1 Haliaeetus leucocephalus
GCGCGGGGCGGCCGTGATGCCCCTCCGCCTCCGGACGTCTTTTCCCTGGGGCCAGCAAGCGCCGGGCGGGCTTCCTTCCTCCGGTACCGGCACCCTCCTTCCCTCGGGCCGGCACACCCCGCCTCCGGGGCCGATACCACTGGGACGGCACCCACACACACCCCCCCCGAACCCTCCGTCCGCGCACTGCTCCTCCGGGGCTTGCACCCCCGCCGCCCCGGCATCCCTCCTGCGGGGCCGGCAGCTCCTGGGCCGTGCCACCGGGGCTGGCGCTCTCCTCCAGGCACCCTCCGTCCAGGGCTGGCCCGGCGCTTCTCCCCGCCCCGGCAGGTGCTCACTGGCTCCCCGCGGGGCACCGCGCACCCCGGGGCTGTCCATGCCCCGTCGCTCGCCCCGCCGGGATGGGGACAAGCAGCAAGCCCGGGCGAGGCGGGGCGTTCCGGGGACAACCGCACTGGGAGATCGGGAGTGCTGCGCCTCCGGAGGGACGCGGCTCTGTACCTGCTCTGCCCTCGGACACGCTCAACGCTTCGCAAAGCCCCCGGGAATTTTGCTGTGACTTTCTTTCCGAAAGTGTGGTTTGGGGGGAGGTAATGGTTTTTGCTGAATTTTCTCTCCAAGGCAAGCCCAAAGCCTTCTTCCTTCCTACTGTTAACTTCCCAGAATTTTTCCTTGATGTCAACTGGGAAGGTCAAAGAGACACGATGAGAAGGGAATAGATATTAAAGACAAGACGTTCAACAGTTAAACAGTAAAAGAAGTCACTGGAAAATTGGGGCAAACTTTAAATTCTCTACCAACACTTTCTGATTTTCAGGGGTGACGCATGTGTGTAAAAAAACATAATAATCCAGGAAATAATTATTACTAACTCTGGAGTTACTTAGAAAAATCTAATGCTGCATCTAGAATTAAAGATGAACAGTCTCTTTGTGTTAGCCCTAAAATTTTCCACTGTGTTTCCTTGTTCCAGAAGGTGAATGTTGCTGGGCACCTGACTTGCATGGGTACATCCTGAAGCCCAGAGATTTCACCGCTAGATACCTTGCCCTACAACTATCATGTGTTGGAAAACTGTGAATCATTGTTTGCCAAAACACAGGAACATAGGATTGGAAAGGATCTTTTAGGTCAAACCCAGCCCTCTGCTGTTGTATCAGCATGTCATACCACTCCTCTGAGTTTAAAGCAAGAGGTTCTCTTTCCCCTCAGAGTGGGGAGTAAGACACTCTCCTACCCAAAAAGTGGTGACACTTCCATTCTATTTTCTGATCCTGCCTGGACCGGACTCTGTCCCTCCCAGGAGACAAACTCATTTGAAAGTTAAGTGAGCCAGCCAAAAATTGCTTTAGCCATGATGCTCCAACCTCTCTTTCTTCATCTCTCCACTATTTAAAACAGACCAGCTCTAATCTGTTCCTGTTGTCAGTGGAAGTGCAGTGTAAGGAATATCAGATGTATCCATTCATATAGACTCACATTTTATTAGCAGTTTTCTTTTTCAGGAATGTAGGGCTGAATGGGACTACCTTCATTACCAAAAGCAGTACCTGTTGTTACAGAACTCACGGTCATATTACTCCTTTTATTAATTAATCAAATTATATCTTAAACAAAAACTTTTTAGGTAGCTCTCCTGCTATTCCTCTCACAAAACTGAGAACCTTTTACGATTGCTAGTTCTTCTAGTTTCTCAACCAGATTCATCGCCATTTATTCTTGTGATTACATTGTCCTTTTGCTTAAAAATAGTTCTTTTCCTCCTCTGGTGTTTACCTCCAGGTTGTATTTATAGAGTGCTCATATCCCTTCTCAGCCTTTGTTTTGTACATTCACACAATGCAAGGAATGTCTCTCCCACCAGTGCAAAGCAGAACTTCCTACTGAATCTGAAGGAGAGGGGTATTTATTAACTGGCACAAGTCAGGGAACAGCATTAGCAATCTTTGTATTACAGCAAGTAATACATAGCACCAGTCAGCCCAGTTGTATGTGCAGGGATATATGGCAGCCTTGATCCCACAGAAGTTAAAATAATGACAGACAGAAAACAGGAAGGGAGATACGGATTATCCTCAGAGATGTAGAACTGATATGAAAAGAAAGATGAAGCAATCCACCCAAGGTCACAGGAAATCGGTGGTAAGAGACAAGAGGCAGTCCCCCATCTCCCAGCCTCATACATGGGACCTTCCAGCCTCTAAGCACTGATTTGTTTGCCAGGTGCTGAAATGATGCTGCCCATAGGAAGAATGTACAGATGTTAGACTCCAGATTGTTCAGAGGTGTAAGCAGACTATATATTCTTTCAGCTGCTACTGAAAGTGATATAGGAAAAGCTGCCATATGTACCTGTCAGAGAATTTTAACTGACATCTTCTTTGGCTTCTAGGAAGCAATATATGAAACAACAGGTGAATATAAGCTGTCTGCTGCAGTGTGAACTTCCTGTTGTGAAATCACAGCCAAATTGGAAACATCACAAACACTTACAGTTACATAAAAAGAAATGTATGCCAGTAGTTTAAAACCAAGATTATTTAATTGTCATGTACATGTGGTTTTTCATAGTCAGGCCCCCCAGCCCTACCAGATTTGTATGTACAGTCTGCTAGAGACAGTGAAAATGCTGGAGAATTTTCAGGATCAAGATATTTTGGGTGTTGAAATTCATCCTTTTCTGATTATATTGTCTTTAGATTTTTCCCCTTCCCCAGCAGTGTTTCTCTGTGGGATGTTATGCTGTTGTATTATATTTACAGATGGCTGCAATAAAGTTATACAGTAAGAGAAATTTGTAAGCTATTGATCTGATATCCCAGAGTCACATGCATTGATCTAATCATAGAGGATGGATTCCAGTAACTGTACAGAACAGCATTTTATTTCTGCAGAGTGGGATGTGCTCTGACAGCCCAGTTGTTAATATTTCAATTAAGATTTGTAAGAAGACAAAATTCCCATGGGATAGTTACTAGTGACTATAGGTCTGTCTTCACACTGGTGGAGGCTTCTTGCTATATACAGAGTGCTTTTGATGACACATTTGAAGAACATATACTGATAAGAGAGGATAGATGTTTTTCAAAAGTATCAGACTTATGCAGAAGCTGAAATGCCATTTTCATAAATGTCTGAGGCATTTAGGAGCCAGTGACCTGCTGGCTTTGAACAGGACCTCAGCTCTCAAGTGCCTAAAACCCCAATTCTCAGAAGACACTTAAGTATCTAATTTCTGTTCAAGTCAAAGTGGGAGCTGATACCTAATCTGAACTGAGGTCCCATTTGAAGGGAAGACTTGCACTCCTACATCATTAGAAAATCCTAGTCTAATTACCTTTTCCATTTCAAGTGACCCCCATGCAACTGTTTTCATTTCTTATGTAACTTTTGTCATTTCAGACTTTTCTATGACAGTGTGAAGTGATGCATTTACATGCTGCAAAACAAAGGGAACTACTATCACAGCAAATATTGCAAAATTAATGACATCTCAGTTATTTACAGTACATCCTGAGGTCCTACCAGTGACAGCACTGGTGTTTTATGAGTTGAACCCCTCAAAGACATTATACTTTCTTTGTAAATTATGCTACCTCATCTGTTTAATCTCCAACATATTGAAGCATGTTATACAGCTTATGCTTGGTACTTAATTCAGAATGACATTAAAATGGCTTATCTACATAAGCAGCTTAAACACACCCTCACACTGTCTGACTTGGACAGCTG
The DNA here is from genome assembly GCF_000737465.1 of Haliaeetus leucocephalus. Lineage (NCBI taxonomy): Eukaryota > Metazoa > Chordata > Aves > Accipitriformes > Accipitridae > Haliaeetus > Haliaeetus leucocephalus. The sequence continues at coordinate 78,100 of NW_010972438.1, forward strand.
GCAGAATTGTAATTACAGGTTGGAACCTACAGCTTCCTGTACTGAAAATGTAATAAATGAGTTTTAGGAGACTCTCTGCTTGGCTTGCCTTACATTCCTGGCAGCATTACTATAGTGGTTGGTGCCCATGTTCTGGCCAGGTCCAAAACCAGCTCTTCATCTGCAAAGAAGAGCTGTCCTTTTCACTTACAGTGAAGCTCCATGTGTTATTTTGATAGGAAGCTCTGTCTACCATTCTCTCAGAACAATTTCTTCTCTAAGAAGTAAGCACCATGGTCAAAATATAAACCCATGTATTAGACAAGCTGCAATAGACACAGGTACAGAATTTCCTCTCTGTCCTGCTTTGTAAGAACTTGGTGTCATTTTGGTAGCTGAGGTGTGGAAACTTCTACCTATGACTGTACAGTGCAGTCACACTGTTTCCATGAGTTTCTGGGTTTGTGCAGCACTTGACACACATGGCTTTTGTCAATGGTATGAGCTCTTAGACAGCATTGTCATGCTGTGATGTGAGAGGGAGCATGAGCATGATGGCTGCTAGTATAGGATAGGTTCTTTGTTGTTTCATGTCGATGCCTAGTTCATAACATAGAAATGCTACCATGAAATAACTTCTATCCTTCCTGGTCCAAATAATTTTTATGTCTATAATAAGTGTTTTGACAAGTGACATGTAAATGAATTCCTACATTTACTGCTATTCTTAAGGTTGCTTACTCTCATTTCCTCAATAGTGGGACTTTGCTTGCCTCGAATGGGGAATTTGATCCCAGTCTTTGGAAGAAGTTACAGATTTTCTTGATAAAGGCAACTGTATAGATGCAAAGAGATACATTGATGTTTGTGTAGTATTTTAGTAGCGCATTCTGATTTAAGAGAAAAGCATTTAGATAACAGAATTAAAGTCTGGGTTAATTAGACAGAGGACTTGCTAACTGGCAGCGAATCTCTGCAGTAGTTATATCTGTAACATTATCAAATGGTGGTATGCACAGTGCTGGGACCAGGATTATGTTGATAGTGTCCAACGTTTTCCTTGGTAGGAAAGCAAATAGAAAAGTATCAGATGACAAAGTTCACTTTATAATGTAAAGATTGGTGAAAGGGTAATTAACAAAGTAGGCAGGGCAGTTATATGTGGATCATTAAATTGTCCTACTGCAATAATGAGTTCATTTGTTCAGTTTACCAAAAAGAAGAATGTACCAGGACATAGCTGTAGGGAAGTATATGTCTTCCCTAGAGAAATACTGAATAATAAAAGGGTCTTTAATCCAGTGGAAGAAACAATAACAAATGCTGGAGATAGAAGCCAGGCAGCAATAACTGGAAATAAGGGCTTTATTTTAAAAGTGAGCAATTCATTACAGGAATAAGATAAGGATGATACTAAAGTATATAGTCCACCTTTTGCTGACTTCAGACCAAAGCCTTATAGAAGACAAGTTTTAACTTTATTCTGATATAGCTGAGTGAAATTATACAGCTCCTGATCAGAGCTGAACGAGACTTTCTGATGCCCTTGTCTGGACATTGTCCCTCTACCTCCTGTTTTTTCCATTGTGAATTTCAATCCCTTCTTCCTGGGCAGAAGCAGTGCCAGACAGAATTTGTACTCATTGGTTTCCACTGGGATTCTAGGTTTGGTGCAGTCTCATCCTACTGTTGCAATGTGGTCCCTCCACCTGGGTTGTCACTTCCATCCAAAAGCTTTGCAGGTCCCTGAACTATGCAGTGCATTTCTGTCCTCCGTCCTTAATGTCTCTCCCATTTTAGCATAGAGTTAATGCCAAAGGCATGAAGAAAACACAGGTCCACAAAAGTTTGTCAGAAAAAGATACTTTCAGCATCTTAAGAGATGCCTGAACTGGATTATGGCACCAGTCAAGGCTGGAACTAGTATCTGCACTGTGGAGCTAAGTCATTTCTTGGGCAACCATCAAAGACCATGGGCCTGGGACATGTCTACAAATATCCCCACAAATGTGAAACCTCCATGTTTAATTAGGTCTTCACCCCAAAACCAGCTGCTTGATGGGGGTAGTGGTATTGGTAGACATGGTCCCTTGTAAGCCTTAATTAAATTCTAGGCTAATTCCTAAATCGGGAGAACTTTTTAAAGTGGGTAGTTGCAGTGTTTCAGGCAATACCTCACTACAAAATGTTTATTGTTTCTTAAGAAACACTTGAACAGTGGAGGCCATATGGGTTGATTGCCATTCCAGGAGAGCTGCTAGGCTACTGTTCACTGCTTAGAAACTTGGAGGGGAGGAGGGTAATGTAATTTCATATGGGCCATGGCAGGAATGAAACCATGCTGAAGTGCAGGTTTGCCTGAAGGAAGGTGGGTAAGGAGAGGAAGCGGTCCTTGTCAGTACAAGGAAGCACTGAACAATAAGGGGAGGAGCAGGCTAAAGAAATTCCTATTCCCCAAGAGTTTCCTTTTAAGCACAAGGTGGGTGTGTCTCCCTCCAACATAAAACACATCCTAAAATAAACATGCACAATTATTTGTGAACATACACATTCCTTATGGTGCAATGTTGTTTTGTGTCCATTTAGAAGTTACAGCCAGAAATTTTCAAGTGGCCCAGACAGCAAAGGAAGCAGAAATTGAAGCAGAATGAAATTGTTGTGATAAAAGGCAAACAGCAGTGCTTTCTTGTCAGCAATTGTTTGGGTTATTTTTTAAACAAACACTTGTACTCCTCCCACTACCTCCAAAAAAAGGAAAATAATTGTTTAAAGAGCCTTGTGAAAGGCAAGATCAACACACAGAACAGTTAGAAAAAAACTATGGAGGGAATCAGTTGTGACCAGTAGCTGGCACAAGTGGGTAAGAGTAGGATATCACATTGCCTATTATTACCATACTATGAACAGGGTCCATTACCGTAAGTTCTCTTCCACTAGCAATGTTACTGAAGGTAGCAGAAGGAAAAACTCAAGATTACTTGATTCCTTTTGCTGTAGAAAATTATCACTGGAGAGAAAGTGGGTAACTGTGTTTAAGCCTTTTTTTTTTTAACTTGATGTATGCATGGTTATTTTACATAAAGGAAATGAGTTCATTACATTATTTTATTTCAGATTTGTTTATGAGACAGAGTTTGGGAGATCCTGGCATTCTCTACAGTCCAGTCTTTTTCTCATTACTCAGTGTTTCAGTACAGACACCATGTCTGACAAGGACAAGGATGAGAGTGCAGAGACTGTGCTCAAGCCTTGTCACATCCCAGGAACGGAGTAGATATATTTGTGTCCTACTCTTGGATAGACATTCCTAGGAAAAGCCAGACACTGCAGGAAGTGGCATAGTACCTCCAAAGTGATGTTTCTTCCTTGGAGTTAGCCCTAAAAATGCCTCATTATGGTGGTAGGTGGTCCATTACTGATTTCTGTTGGGAAAGGTGTGAGGACTCAGTTTTAGCTAATAAGAATTTCATGCATTTTGCTACCAGAAATTTAGTTTGGAGTGTTCAGTCATTGCAACAACTGATTTAAAAATGCAAAAGGTAGATCCCCCTGGTGAGCCAGGCTTATGAGATACTCAACCCACTTCTATTCCCTCCCTGTTTTTAACTGCCAACTGTTGTCAGCACACTGCAGCCTTCAACTGCTGCAGACTTGCTGCTGGCTGCCAACAGAAGTGATGGTACTTCAGCAACGGTGAAGTAAGTGTTTGGCACACAACGTTTCCAAAATAATCTGTAGGGAAAGATTAGCTACCCATTCTGTGATTTCAGTAATTAGACAGATGCCCTGCAGCTCAAAGCAGCAGTGGGTACTGTGAAACAAGAGTACACACTACAGTACTGGAGAGTGGTGAATATGCAGTTCTCTCTCCCTCCTTTTCCACAAGTTGTTTTAAGCCTCCCACACATGAAGCTGGATCGGATAAAACCCCAGATACAGAATAATTCTTAATCAGCATATGCAATAAGGTGCCTGATTAGAAAAGACTTTTCATTCCTTCTGGGCTCAGCTGAGACCACTGACTCAGTTTTGAACTTAGATGAAATCTCTTTGGAAGTCTCATAATTCTAGAAAGACTGTTTTCTGCCTACATCAGAATGCCAAATTGTCAGCATCTTTCTAAGTATTGGGAGAAATTTCAGTAAGGTTAAGAAGATCCGGAGAAACAATCTCTTACATCTCCCAGAGTCTAGCCAAATATGCCAGTATTTGTTCAATACAAATTACTCCAGTTGGACTAAGATAACAATAAGAAAAGTGCCATGACACCAAATATCAGAACAATCAGAGAATAATTTTTAAGCAGTTTGCATTCAGGATTACTTTTTTCTCAGTATGGTGCACAGCTGAATTTTAATTGTCTTCACTTCCACATGTCAAAAGTCTGCATTCCAAAATACTCAAAATATAACAGCACAGTAGCTACACTTCCTGAAACTTATACCATGATTTAGGATAGAATTTCGCATAGGACTCATGTCCCAAATGGTGTCTCTTGAGATGCTGTTGCCTTATTTCCTGTGTGTAGGGCATGAAGATTTTGCATAAAAAATTGTTACTGTCTCTCTCATGGTGAAATAGTTTGTCCTGTGCTTTTTCTTACAATGGAGAGCTCCCCTTTTTCCACTAAAATGTGTTAATCAAAATTATAAAAAGTATTAGAGATTTCTGATTGATTAACCATGTAATTACCTACTGATGGCTAGGAAACATTAGTAAGAGCAAACCCCTTCTCTTTACTTATTACCATCTGTATCCATTTGGTGTGCTGGCTTCTTCACACCACATATTTCATCTTATCTGAAATCTCATGAGGGAGGATCCCTATTGTTGCCTATTTATGCAGCCTTTCAGCATTTCATTTAGTTATTTAAAGAATATTAATTTCAGGACCAAGACAGCTGGAAATGGCTGTGGCATGTAAACTATACTGTGAGTAAAATGGCCATATATGACTTAATTCATATAGCTTCAATCTAGCTTATTGTCAATCTGCTTGAATTCCCCTACATGTGTGTCAGCACTTCCACTGGAAATAGTTTAGAGACCCTGACTGGCCTTATTTTGCAAGATAATTCACTTTTTAAAAGTATATTTTGATATTCAGAGAAGATTGTACCTGCAAGGGGTCCTGTCATTTACAGGAGGATGGAGAATCTTTTGACTAAAGAAAGGACTGAAGAAGCTGTACACTGAAAACTGAACTTAAGCTTAAACCAGTAACTCTCTTCATGTTTTGGGTTGAAGTATTTCATTCAGTGCATTATAGCTCAGCTGCATAATTAATGTAAAGTATTAGCCAAGCTTTTAGCAAACCATCTTATCCCTCATGATTATATTGTTTGACAAACAAAATGTAACTTCGTTATTTTGTTATCACGGTAATGGCAGATGGGAACACTGTGTGTCTGGGCACCAAGTGTTCACTTCAGTTTGGCTGGGTTGAGTTAAACCTTGATCTGTTGGTAGAACTAATTTTGTTCAGTGTTAACGTTCTGCAAACTACATATTGAAATTAAAATCATTGCTACAAAGTGTTTGTACTGTGTTATAAGAACAGCTACTATGGCTGAAAGGCATTTCTTTCATTGCTGTGAAACACTTCAGCATCGATGAATCGAAGTGTTCATACTTAATCTTAGGGCAAACAGATTTCTGGGGCAGAACCAAAAGGTCTCTAATGTCATTAGTACTTCTGAGTGTAGGAGGTGTTACCCATCTGTGGGTATCTGTGTATGATATATCCTTGGCTCTGCAGCTGTTCATCTTTCCCCAGGTGTGCTAGGGCTGCATCTAGTTCAATTCAGTTTTGACCTTAAACCGTGTTGCCTAGAATAGCTACAGTGCCACATAGAAGCACAGTGCATGTGCTTTGCTCCTTCGGTTCTCTTTTCAGAGCTGAGCCTTTTATTGGCCGGACTCCTTCTGCATTAGAATTCACTGGTCTAAGACAAAGTCTACTGTAGGATATGTTCTGCTGGCTTTAATAAGAAACCAAGATGACTAACGTGGCTTTTCTCTCTCTTCTCCAGAAATCACAAAACCACCACTAGCACCGAAACCAAAGATTATTGGTCATCTTTCTCCAGTAGCTGTCTCCAAATTTTCTCCTTCACTGCCAAGGGCTGATATTCTTCATAGCCCGAACTCTATGTCTAGGGGTCCCAAACCACCTATTGCTCCCAAGCCAAAATTCTCAGCTGACACTGAGGGCAAATCCAGTGTTTATACCAACAATAACTTAAATAAATGCTCAAATGGGAAACTGGTATGTCTTGATGGAGAGCTGTATGAAGGAAACCAATGCAATGCTGATTGCCCAGAATCTGAGGCAGAGAATGAATACATTGTAGTTTCTGAAGCTCAGCTGACCAGCAAAGACTGTAATGACTTGGAACATGATCATGATCAGAACCTAGACTGCTCTATGGAAAATGAAGTCTCAGAAACTCTAGAAGAGGTAGAGAAGGAAGAGGATAACATTGCTAATGATGAGGATACCAGTAATCAAGAAGTCACTGAAGATGAGCATCATAACTCTTCAGATATTGCTGAACCAGTGGAAGCAGACTCTGAAGAGTCAACCAGAGACTGTGACCAGTCCGAAGCACTTTGTGAGGAGTCCTCAGATGCCCCTGATGGAGATAATGACGGTTCCAAGAATGTAGATGAAGATGAGGATGTTGTAGGTGATTGTAGTGAAACCAAAAACAAGGAGGAAACTTCTAACAACCTGGAACTGGTTAAGGACAATGGTGATTGTAAGACTGACGGTGATAACATTTTGAATAGACATGAGGAACTAATGGGTGATATCTGTAAAGATACCATTGTAATGCCACTACCCGCAGGTGAATCAATCCCAGGTTGTGAGAAGGCAGGGCAGGAGGAGGAGGAACTGCCTGAGATTTTAGAAAAGGGAGATGCATGTCTAGCACATGATGCTGACCACAATGCACATGCAGAGCTTGATTTGAACATGGAAGGGGAGTTAGAAAATGATGACTGTGCAAGCCCTGACATGCTGCCTGATGAGGCCAGTGAAGAAACAGCACCTGGCTTAGAACCATGTGAAGATGAACCCAATGCTGAAAAAGGTTTAGGAGAGTCCATCCATCAAGCAGCAGCTGAAGAGGAGGAAGCAGACTCAGATGAGCACAATAATACAGACACAGGAAATGCCAGTGATGACTGCCAGATCACTGAGAGGCAAGGTGAGGAGAAGACATCAGAGGTAGCCTGTGAAGCAAGGAAAGACACTGGGAAAGGAGAAGAAGAAACTGTGAATGCAGAGAATATGGATGATGGCTGTCAAATTGCTCCTTGTGAGAATGAATGTGGTGAGGAAATACCCATGGAACATTCAAATGAGAATCTTCAAACAGAAGGGACCTCTCTGAATGAAGACAGTGTGATCTCTGATAGTCTACCTAGTAGTCCAGGGATGGAGACAGAACTGGAAGATGAGACTGTTGAAGACCATCGTGAAAGTGTTGTGGAAACCTCTAAGTCAGTTGAGCTGCAACTTGAAGACAATGAGGTGGAAGCAAACAGCCTCAGCAAGAGTGTCCCAAGTCCACCTCAACAGGTCCCACTTGAGGAAGAGTTAGAAGTCTGTAAGCATGGCAAATTGAATGTAGAATGTGGTACCAAACATGTCTTGCATGAAAATCTAGCAGTCCCTGAAGTGGTCATTGTGCCTGAAGAATCAGAGGAAAGAGAAACTAGCAGTGATTCCCTAGATGACCCTTATGTGCTTCCGGCAGAAAATGAAATTGCTCATGATGGGCAGACTGATTTAGGAGCTGATCACAGTAAAAGGGATGAATTAGGCATGGATGGTGAAAACAACTTGCTGCCCATTGATCGTAAAAGCATTGTCACTAGAACACGGTCGCTCTCTGGGAAAATGCCAGGCTATGTCCCAGAAACAGTTCCAGAAGAAACTGGACCTGAAACTGATTTACTGTGTTGCCGCAATGGCTCTGGGACCAAAGATTTAAGCAACAGTTTATTTTCAATGGAAGGAAAACCAATGGAAGCCAACAGGGCATTACCAACCAAGTCAAGACGTTTCATTTTATATCCTCGATCTTATTCTGTTGAAGGGAGAGAGATGCCTGTCTCTGTTTACAGAGAAAGTGATGGCTGTGTACTGGATGATGGTAGAATAAAAAGGACAGAAGACAACTTATCTTTGCCTTGTGTCAATGGTTCCTCAGGTAGTTTTTCCCAGAGAAATCATCTTTCGTCATGTGGCATATCTACTCCATCCTCAGTTGTTGATATACCACCTCCTTTTGAACTTGCCTACATCACCAAAAAGCCAATCACTAAAAGTTCCCCTTCACTTTTGATAGAGAATGACTCACCTGATAAGTATTCCAAGAAAAAGAAATCTTCTTTTAAGAGGTTCCTCACTCTAAAATTCAAGAAGAAAACTGAAAGTAAAGTCCATGTAGATGTTAATGTTTCCTCTTCAAGGTCCTCATCAGAGTCCAGCTATCATGGGCCTCCGAGGCTGATGGAGCTGGACAGGCGGAGCCTAAGTAGCTCACCTCAGCTAAAATCGCATGTGGGGAAGCTTCGTGCATCTGAGTCTCCTTCAGCTATTCTTTTCTATAAGGATGGTAAAAGAAAAGGAACGCCCAAGTCATTCAGCAGGAGTGTGTCAAGGGTGGAGTCCTTCGAGGACCGGTCCAGACCTCCTTTCATGCCACTTCCATTAACGAAACCTAGGTCCATTTCTTTTCCCAATGCTGACACATCTGACTATGAGAACATTCCTGCTATGAGCTCTGACTATGAAAACATACAAATTCCTCCTCGAAGATCCACCAGAGCAGGAACTTTTACTGAGTTTTTTGAAGATCCCAGCAGGGCATTATCTGCTGCTAATGAGAATGACGGCTATGTGGATATGAGCAGCTTCACTGGCTTTGAGAACAAGCAGCAAACCACAGACCAGGAAACAGAAAGGTACTGTAATAAATTATTATGTAAGACCTGCTAGCCTTGGCCAAACAGGCGAGGCCTCCCCTGCTAGGTATCGTAGGCATATCCTCCATGTTGCTTGGCTTATACCCCCTCTCAGGAAATGCTTACAAGAAAGATTAGAAGAATACGATAAGCCTTTATCAGTGAAAAAAAAAGACACCAAATTAACTCTTTACCTTGTAAAAGTATACTAGCAAGTCCAGTGGATCTAGATCCTATGGTTTACAGATAAAACCAAAGAACATTTTAAAATATTTGGTTTATCCAATGTATCTAATTTTTTTGGCTTGGGGGGGCGGGGAGAGCTTGCTTTGTTCTTCAGTAAGAAAGGTTTCTGACTTTTTGACTGAATGAAAAGAGAGCCTATTTGCTGGACGGGGTCCTGCTTCCTTTTTTCATTCCTGTCAATTTCTCAAAGCAACAATATATATATAATTTATCTTGCAAAGTACATAAGTTAAGTATAGACAGAAAATCCCAAATCATGAACTAATCAGACTAGACAATTAATTTTAAAAGTTATTTTAAAGCCTATCATTATGGCCCTTTGACAGAGCAACTGATTTATAAATTAATTAAATAGCTTTGTCTGAAATCGTATGCATCGCTATCATTAATAACAATCTTTCATCCCATTCAATTAGATTATTTGCAAACAAGAAATGTCCTTTTCATAGTTACATAGGAGCAATGCACTTAAAACCTTTGAATTTGAATTTGTTGTCAGATTATAGCATACAATCAGTGGAGTGTAGAGACGTAAATAAGAAGAGTGTTTTCCATTAAGTTCATGTTAAACAGGTAATAAGAAAACAAGGTGGAAAGCAAATGAATGAAAAGGGGTATCTTTAATGCAGTTGCACTTTGTTAGAGCTGTGTAAAAAAGATAAACATCTTAAAAGCAAGGTTTTCATGTCCATTTTCATCCATCATTGTCCTTCTAAAGATTTAATACTCCTGTTTCTTTGCAACATTTTTTTTTCTGGTCCTTTCCCCTGTCATTCTGAATGGAACAAAGTGTGGGCATTTCACACATACCTCTCTCAATATTTCAGACTTGGGAAGTAAAAGGACTTTTCTTTAACACCTCTGAATGAGTCTTGCAAACCATTTCTAAGACAAGAATGATGTACAGTGCTTTGTCTTTCTGAGAGAGGCGAGAATTGGTGGGTGTGAGGGAGGCAAGTATGACATGGGCAAAGCAACTGCATCAGTGCTTAAGCTGTGGATCCAAACATGCCTGAAGCTGAGGGGTCTGGGACACAGGCCTGTGGTTTAGCTCTTTGGAGATGTTGGCTGCCTACAGTGTTGGGAGCCTCAGTGGTGCTGACACTGGCACATGGTGGAGTACAGTGCAGCTTCACAATGCACACAGCCACAGCCCCAGAGTAGTGCTCAGCAGAAGCTGTTTTAGCAGGGCCTGACGGCCCATTAGTCACACTGCTTTCAACGGTTTGCATTGCGCCCAGCACACTGACGTTTGCTCTTGGAAAAGCTGGCCAGTTCTTTGTGTCCATGAAACGCCGCCCATTTTAGGTAGTTCTTGAAGAACCAAGTTAAAAATATTAAAACTACGTCAATTGCTGTGACTTGGGCCCATTTATGAACTTCCTGTGGAAGCCTGTTGTTTCAAAGGGAGAGCCAATCCAAACTGGTTCAGGAAGTCTCAAGGTCAAGGCGTGAACATAATTTTTCAGTCTGCTGCTTGTTGTGCATGCATTTTTTGCTGTTGGGGGAAAAATGAAGGCTAGGCTCCTGAACAACCCCTTTATCAAGATAACTGAGGTGGAGGGGAAGAGCACCAGGCAGACAGCAATATACATACATTGCTGCTGAGGTAGCTATTATTTGCTGTATTTGTCAGGATGTTTTGGACAAAGACATGCCTGAAAAGCTTTGATGAAATGTAAATGGGTAATACACATCCAATGGCATAATATACTTGGAGAAACAGTGTATGGTCTAATCATAAAGCAAAGCAAATTGTACAAGTACATGTACATGAACCTATTTACACATGCGTACATGATGTATGGACATGGACGGTTTTTTTCCTGCTAAAGCAGTTCTGCCTAAAATATCTCTCAATGGATTTAAGCTTTCTAATACGAATACCTATCAAACACAGCTCTACCACAACTACACAGGGATAAAAATTACTTTGAACTCCAGCCTGCTCATATCCTGAGGCTTATTTCAACCATTTGAGAGTACAAGTGTGTTGGATTAAACCCTTGCAATACGTGAGACTTGAGCCCATGAACTTCTCTTTGGTGCATTCACCTGCAGAGCACTGGAATTTAGCATCTGCTGATACCTTATGGAATTGCAACGTTTTTTATGAATGGCCACGTACAACTCTTTTATTACATTTCAGAGAACAGAATGTGAGAGTGCTATAAAAGATTATTATAATCTGGGAACCCCACTACTGTGTGTGATTGGGGAAAAGCAGGGCGGGAGGGGGGCTTACAGAAATTGACAGATGAGGAGATTCACTGTTTAATTTTCTTGCTTAAAAGGAAGGACCATGTGGAGTAGATTTAAACCAATAATTTCTAATTAGAAGCAATCAAGTTTATAGAAAAAGTCCAATAACGAAAATGTTCTAGAAATATATCTTTACTTAGAATTACCATTGCCAGAATAGAACTGGCAATATTGCTCCCTGAAGGGCAGTTATTGTGTATCCCCAAAGTTTAGCTATCTGGTATTAATAATTAAACTCTGATTCGGGTGTATGACAATATAGATCATCATTAACCTTCTGTACAGTGTAGAAATAATGGGACATAAGTGGAACTGGACAAAATTCCCCTGATCTTTCCCCAGTCCACATAGCCTGAATCAGACTCGATTTTCATTTGCTTTTGAAAAGTCCCTTTCTAGCCACCCCTCTTCTCTGAAGAGTTGCACTACAAAGTGCAAAGCAGCACAAACCGATTGTTCAGGCTGAAAGCAAGACAGCTGCGCCCCACCTCTGAGACAGTACACTGTAACCTATAGCATTGCCTTGACCCTCAACAGCTGTAAGTTAGAGCAATTTCACCAAAGTTACTGGCTAAACTTTCATCAGATGAAAGTCAGTTTCATTAAAGTATTCTGGCACACGTCTTAAAGAATAGCTTCACTAACCCAGCTTTACCTTCAGAGCATCAGCCATGCATATGGCAGTGTGATAAACCTCAAGGGGATGGGAAACAGATACCTCAAACACTCGTTTCATAGTCTACCACAGTATCACTTCCAGTGCTTTTAGGGGAGACGGAGAGAGTCTTTTATCAGGGTTTAGATAAGGTCAGGAAGATGGCGTAGGTTGGGTGTTTTCAGAATTTCATTTCCCCTTTTTGGTTTCTACTTAGGAGTCCATAATTTGGATTTATCAGGTTTGTTAAGTCTCAATCCTTCTTTCTGCTAAGATGCTCAAAATCCAGAGAGGAAAGAAGATAGGGAGAAGACAGGACTAAAAGGAGTACACCTGCAATTCCACAGCTAATCCCACTGCAATGTTGAATATTCCTAAGAAATGAGCTAAATGCCCATGTTGCTGTTACCTGTATATTCCTATATCTTTCTACATAAAATGGTCATTGATACATACTAGATGAACTTCAGTCTGATTATTGTACTTAACCAACAGCAGGAGTCGCTCAGACTTTGACTCTCAAGTGAATTCTTGGGGGCCAGTGTGGGGATTCCAGTGCTCTGTGCAATTACACCAAGGTTCATGGTAATTCCTAGTAAGTCTCTAGAAGTGCAGTCTCATGCCTGTAAATTACTCCCAAGGCTCTGACTTTCCACTGCTTTTCAAGACATATGGCACCTATCTGATGCTTCTCAGCTTTAGTACGATCAAGAAAGCTGATCACCTCTTCAGCATCCTATTCCTTTGTAAATGTGTTTTATTCCCAAGGGATGTGCTTCTTCAAGAAGATGGAGAGAAAATTGTCTTCAGTAGAAAGTCAGGAAAAAGATGTGGTTTATGTGTGTCAAACAAGTGATAAGTTTCCTTTAATTTGGCCAGACTGAAGCAGGAACACACAGGTGCTTAGAGACTGATACAACAGTGCCAGCATCTGAAGTGCCAGCATTGGAAAGGATGCCTCATGGGTAAGCAGCTATGTTAAAAATTTTGTAAGCAATCCTCTGCACATAGGCATCATCAGTCTGGGCTTCTGCCAGGCCCACACCAAAATCACAAGGACTACGTCAGCACAGACCAATTCCAAAATGTATACCAAAATCATACTCTAGTTAGACAGCAATAGAACCACTGCCTATGGTTGATGGGCCATAGGGAATGCAAATCCCCCTCCCTTAAAAGGAGAAAAATGCAGTGGATAAGCAGTTACTTCCCCCTCCAGTGAGTATTTAGCTGTCCCCTTGCCTCACCACTGGATTTATTAACCTATGTTCTATCAAATTATGCCTCTCTGCTCCCTGTAGGTCATCAGTCACTGATTAGCTCCAAGACTGCAGCCAGGGACAGTCCGTATGACTGCCTATTCCCTACCCTTCTGTAACATATGCAAAAAAAAGCCTAACAAAAGCTGAGGATAATAAACACCTTAGAACATGAATGCTCTATCTAAAAATGGTCTGAGTAACATGCTACTCAGACCTTCATGGGCCCTTAAGCTTAAGGTGAAATTTAAACCATTAGAGTGAATTTCCTCCAACATAGCACAAGATGTCATGCTCCTGGCTATCTCTGCTCCTTCTAATGAGAAGTACATATGTTTTATAAGAATAAATCATGAACTCTTAGAGAGGCACAGTGTGGTATCTAAGCACCGCATATGAAGGATAAAGTGAAAATCTGTAAATGTAATGGAAGCTTCAGTATAAATAGTTCACACACCAAAATAGCAATGACCAAGAAAGGACAATCAGTGTTGTCATATTTAAAATAGTAAAAGAAATATACAGGAATATTATATATATTTTGCCATAATTGTGAATCAATGTCATTTATATAACCTCAAGGAAATTCATAGTGCTTTAATTTACATAAAAGACCAGCCAGTTTCCAAATAAAAAGAAGGTTCTTAGAAAACCCAATACAGCAATACTGCTAGGTTTGTCAAAGTGGCAGCATGTCAGAGGTGCTCAGATACTGCAGTGAAGGACAAACAGGCCAGCAGGCAAAGAGATGCTTATTTGCGGAGAAACACTCATGAGGTTAATAAGTGTACCTGACATGATTTGAGAATAACTACTGAAAGAATCCATCAGCTCTTTATCAGAGGCTGAAGTGGAATTCAGCTCCACTCTTTATCTGCATCTTTAACGTGTTTAAAAATCAGACAAGCACTTGCTGAAGTGAGGCTCAGTAAGGGTGCCAATTAACCTGCAAGGCTGTTATTTAATGCTCAGAGTAGAGAGGCACAACTTGAAAGTTTGATGCATAAAAGGGCAGAAGCAAATGTTCAGGACTGTTCTTCCTATGAAGTCCAGCAGAGTGAGCTGAATTAAACCTGCATGCAGCTGCACCCATTAAAGCAGGGGGAAGCTGAAGATGCCACCTCTTCATTTTTTTTAAATTAGTTGAATCAATCAGATTTTCTTCATCAATTTATTCTCCCTACTCTCCTCCATTTTCTTTTTCTTTGAATTAGTGAAGACATTTGAAACAATTTAACTTCTAAAGTAGGTCAAATAATACCCGCACTACAGAGTTAATCCCCAAGCATGATACGACTGAAGCCTGTAGGAGTGTCCACCTTCAAATGATTGCCGTTGATCATAGCCTTTGTATACTTTCCTCATTGTCAAAAAGTTCTGGAGATAAGTATTTTGTAAGGTTGTGGCTCACATATTCAATCTGTCATTCAAGAAAATGTAGCTGTAACTGTGGTTCATAAAACAACTCTGTTCTCCCATTAGAAAAGAAACCAGAACTGTTTCTAAAAGGGTGGTTTTACTGCCAGTTCAAATTCACACAGTTAAACTCATTCCAAGAGTATGAGAGAGCTGGAAAGGTTTCTGTAAAGGGTATTAGAAGAGTTTAGGAACTCTCTTCACAATTGGTTAGAGATCCCTTTCATTCAAATATTAATCAGACAATCAAAAAAGACTTTAAAGGACTTTACAGAAGATGGCTGAGTTTAGAGTCCGGCCCTACAGATCTCTATTGCTTGTAAGCAGAAAGCACTTTTTTAATAATAAATGTCATTACCATTCTTTTCCTTTAAAGACTTTTACCCTTTAATAAGAGGGTAAGTAGGCAAAACCTTCCTCCCCTCTAGTGATCACTGGCCCCATGTGCTGTAGTCACAGATAGGTGTGTTTGTAAAAGTCTATGTAAGAAAATGGGTGAGAAAGAAAAAGTGCATAGAGTAAAAGATGAGATAGTCTGCATGCTAGTGAATTAATTGTAGACGTCATGCCATCCAGTGTCTATGGCTGAACTATGTAGCACTCAAAAGTCCTTAAATACAAAACACAGTCTGCTTGGAAGGTTACTGTCATTAAAACATGAACATAGAGATGCTAATTCCCTGCTACGTTGAGTGCAGTTGTGAATAGCTGAGCTTGGCCCTTCAGACAGTCATTCTTCCATAGACAGTTCAAGTTTGGACGCTCAGTGGACCTGATGCTGGGGGTGCAGATTTTGCCTGTGGTTCTGTCAGGAACATTGTGTGCAGAGTTCTCTGGAGCATAGAATCAAGTTTTTTGACAGGTTTCAGTGAACGCATCTTGCCAAATGCAAAAACATCTTCCTGCTACTCTATCTCTTGGGGTTTATACTGCATTTGGAAGGAAGTCCCAATTTGTGACCTGATTTAAGTAATGCAAATGGCAAGAGGTAAAACAGTCAGATACAGTGATTTGACCAAAGGTCATTGACCAAGTAAGGACTTTTCAGTGTCTTCAACGAGAAAGCAGGTAGATGTGCCCTCTGCAGTTGATAATGCTGCTTTCCCAAGTAATTCTTGTTGCAAGTTGTGTTTTCCCTGCTATTCCCGGGACATTAACACTGCGGATCCCACCACACAACCAAAGTTTTGGGGAGATCACTGGGGAAAGGGAACAAAAAGCCTTTTCAAGACAGTTAATTGTAGCTGCACATCAGTTTTGCTGTTATCACTGAACTCCCAGCCCCAGGAAGGAGTGGTCCTTAAATTTGTGTATTTGCTGATCCCATATAGCAACTCTACTGCAGATCAAAAGTTCCGCAGGAGCACTCCCTCAGGGTGTGGCAGGTTATTGTCTGTGTAGGACTTGTTTCTCCCCTGATGCCTGATTCCTGCAGCAGTTCTACAGTGCAAAGGCTTTCTGTGAAACGAAAGGAGCAGGTAGAGTGGGTTCAAGCAGGAATCATCACTTTGGCAAAGCATGTAATTTCTGATCAGAAAAGGATTAGGGCTTAGTAAAGTCTGAGCAAGTAGCACAAGCCGGTGCGACAGTGGTTTAGCATTTGAAGTGTGCCGGTATGCAGCTGGCAGGAGAATCCTAACAGCAGTGTCACCATTTTGAACAGCTGAGAAATACAGCTGTGGTATTGCATCAGATGAGCACAGAGAATGCCCACTAGAAACTCCTGAAGCCTTTCACTCTTTGGATAAATGCAGCAGCAGCAATACATACAGCTAAAGCACCTGATTGCTTTTAATACAGATGCAACCTGCCCCTTCCATTGATAACTAATTCAGTTGAACTGTGGCCCTAAAGAAACCATAAGGC
This sequence comes from Haliaeetus leucocephalus, assembly GCF_000737465.1. Classification (NCBI taxonomy): domain Eukaryota; kingdom Metazoa; phylum Chordata; class Aves; order Accipitriformes; family Accipitridae; genus Haliaeetus; species Haliaeetus leucocephalus. The sequence continues at coordinate 94,762 of NW_010972438.1, forward strand.
TATGGCTGTTTCTGCCTCAACAAAGAGCAAACAAGGGGGGAGAATTCTAAAGAGAGAAGCAAAAGAGCCTCATACACAAGGAGGACTTGTGAAAGGAGAAGAAGTACCAAATTTCCAGATGTTTCTGAAATTTTCTAGAAGATAGAGACAGAAGAAAGCCATATGATTTGTTAGCTGAAGAGCAGGTTTTGCACTGTAATATGCTTGCCCGTATGCTGCCCATATCAATACTATTCTCATCCCAAAGAGCCGCCCGGTTACCATCATTTCTTGTTCAGGGTAAAACTCAAGGAGAATTTTGTCAAGATAAAATCAGCTAAAGCTTTGTTTTTTCTGCTTGTCCCAGCTAGAGCTGCTCAGTACAGGCATGGCCGTCAGAGGATATCCAAAAAAGATACCCATTTTCAACACTGTTCAAACTGACTTTTGGCTTACTGCTGTATACAATAATAGCAATGCTGCTGACATTAGTTCATGCTATTTTATCCCGCATTTGGAGTAGAAGTGAGTTAACTCTAGACTAGACCTGGAGACAAACCTAGGCAAAGCAGGCTTTCAAGGCATCTGGACTTAGGAGGAAAATTAAGCCCTGAGCTACAGATTCAGCCTAGATTTCAGGTAGTTGTTTTGGGAAAGATGTTCCCATCCTTTCCTTTTTGCTTTCTCAGAGAAACAAACCCTAGCTGCTGTTCAGTTCCTTTTTCTTTGCCCCATAAATCACTGCTCTGTGCCTACACTAAGCTAGCATGCACCCGTAGCACTGATGAGAAGCTTTAAAAGAGAGAGAATTCCCTTCTTATAGGTCAAGTGCTTCCCAGGGCTAGTGGTAATGTTAATTATGGGGGTAGCACAGAAGTGGTCTACTAATGGGGCTCAGGTCCCTTAAAAACCTGTATGGGTCTATTGTATGGAATTCTGCTGACAGTTATTAAGCCAAGGAGAAACATGGTGATCGTAAGCATTGTGAGAGGTTTTTTAAAGAAACAAATTATTTTTAAAAACTTATACATACATAAATCTAAACATAGCTTTTCTTTATCTCAGTGTGGAATATGTACTGGTCTCTGGATCTTGTAGATGGGAGAAAATCCCATAAAAATGCTGTAAAAGAGGGAAGGAGGATCAGGGATTAAGCCTAGAAAGAAGGGAAAGAGACATTTTCACTTGTGATTTGGTGAACATAATGGAAAATAAAATCTCACAGTTTTCATCAGTTGTTGCACTTTGCAGCATAAAAATCAAAGAAAGTTTTGTACGTTCATTGCAGAGCAAGGGATCTCAGTATTATACCATGACTTCAGGCTGTGCACAGCCTATTGAAATTCTTGACAATAGCCACAGCCAGCTCTGACATGAGTCATGTCTTTACTTCTGTTTACTTTAGTATTGTCTGAATTGCCACAGGGCGTTAGAAGGTGATAGCGGTTAATGCAGGACTTCCAGCTGCTCAGAGAAGGGAGCAGTCTGCGGGAGATAACCCCTTGCTGTTCAGGTCTGGGCACAAGGCATGCTTCACCTTGTATTGTCAGGCATTAGAGGGATGCAGAATTGTCTTTCCAAGACAGAAAGAACAGAAAGACAGGTATTAAATGCTTTTTGATGGCAGAGCTTTTCAAACAAACACCTTTGAGAAGTGTCTCTGGACAGTATCGGTGATGTCATATTGATAGTGAAGGAGAGATTTTAATACATTATCCAGATTTAGGTATCAATCTTACAGTAACTCCATGACCACTCTCGTGTTTCCTCATATCTATGGAGCTGTTTGTCCTGGCTCATGCTGGGGATGCAGGTGTGGGGGGACAGTATAGGTAGTCAGGAAAGCAATATGCTCCCCCAACACAGCTTTGCATTGCACCTCACCATCCTGCACACACAGCAGATGCATCCCAGCATAGCCTCAGAGGGCTGCCTGCCACTGCTCAGCCGCAACATGCTGGTTTTAACTCTGGCTTTGTCTATGCGAAATCACAGTCCCATATACCTCCCAGGAAATGGTCCCAAGTTCTCAGTAGATGTTGGCTTTATTAGCAGCTGGACTCCATTCTGATGGCCACTTTTCTGATCAAATTACAGTGCAGAGAAGGAGGAACGTGTACACATGGCCATCTTCATGTCCTGAGGGTTTATAAGCCTGGGTAGACTTCTTGGTCTTCTCTGTTTCCATTGTATGAACCAGAAATACATTTCAGTGGAGTTACACAAGAGTAGAGCTTGCTGTGTATTGCACACTTGCCCTGGATGATGTTTATGTGGCGCAGAAGTGATACTGGTGTGATTTAAGCATTCCTAGCACCACACAGAAAAAAGCATGTACTGCAGACAGGCTGATGAGACTGCAGATTGGCAAGATGCAGCTCGTTTAAGTGGTCAGGTCTTTTACTGTCAATGAGTGTTCTATGCATGCCTTTCTCCTCTCCTACACCCACCCCAAAACCTTACTGAGAAGATTTATTGAATGAGAGATTGCACATTACAATTCTGCAGCCTTTCCAGAATCCACTGTTCAATGATATGGGGTGTATCTCTAGATTAGATTTGTAACAAAAAACAACAGAATGCTATTGCATTTTAAATGCAAATCTAATCTAGTAGTTTATGGTTTGTTCTGCCACCCAGAAAAGTTATTTATAATGTACAGCGCATTTTTAATTATTCTACAAGAATTCTTCTTTTACAGGACCCAAGGGGTGTTAATGTAAAAACTGCCTTAAAGATTTGCTGTTCAGTGGCATACAACAATTAATTTTATCTTAATCGACCAATTAGAGTTAATGGATGGAAGAACATACTCAGGAGGAACCATGTGTTTCGCCAAGACCCCTCTTAAAGAGCTTATAAAAGGACCCTTTCACTTGGCTGGGTTAATTAGATGCTATCCTTCCAAGGCCTAAAGCAAGCAGATTTAGACCTATCATCAGTGAACACCTTTTGGTGCTTTGTCTGACTCACGTTAGGCGAGCTTTATCAGTATCACTGGGATGTCCTCAGACTTCCTTTTCTCAGAGGAAATACAGCTAGGTACTGATGAACTGAGACAAGTGATAGTTACTTGGATTTGTGTTCAGCAGTCTCCATCCAGCCATTCTCAGCTGTCTCAAATTAGATACCTCTTCAGTCTGTTGGCATGTTGTCCTTATGTCTCGAACACATTTAGTAAATTTGGGCCCAAAACTTGGGTATTAACCCACTACATCTCCCTGATGGGCCCTCTATGCAGGTGGACCTATTCAAGAATAGCTAGTTTGGTGTGTCTGATGACAGTTTCTCAGTGAGGCTTGTTGACCCTCTTACATTTCAGGTATCAGACTGCATTCCTAGTTCTGAGAGTTGGCTAGAAGAGCTCAGAAAGGTCTCTTCCTTAGCACACATGCTGTCATGGTTTAACCCCAGCCAGCAACTAAGCACCACGCAGCTGCTCACTCACTCCCCACCCCACCCAGTGGGATGGGGGAGAAAATAGGGAAAAGAAGCAAAACCCGTGGGTTGAGATAAGAATGGTTTAACAGAACAGAAAAGTAGAAACTAAGAATGATAATGATAACACTAATAAAATGACAACAGCCATAATGAAAGGATTAGAATGTACAAATGATGCACAGTGCAATTGCTCACCACCCGCCAGCCAACACCCAGCTAGTCCCCGAGCGGTGATTCCCTCCCCCACTTCCCAGTTCCCATACTAGATGGGACGTCACATGGTATGGAATACCCCGTTGGCCACTTTGGGTCAGGTGCCCTGACTGTGTCCTGTGCCAACTTCTTGTGCCCCTCCAGCTTTCTCGCTGGCTGGGGATGAGAAGCTGAAAAATCCTTGATTTTAGTCTAAACACTACTTAGCAACAACTGAACACATCAGTGTTATCAACATTCTTCGCATACTGAACTCAAAACATAGCACTGTACCAGCTACTAGGAAGACAGTTAACTCTATCCCAGCTGAAACCAGGACACATGCCTTCAGAAGTAATGGACTGCATACAGTACAATACATCTGTGAAGTAAAATCTTCTGGTCCTTAAATATATAAGGACAATATGTGAGCCACAACTGAGCACCTCAAAATCTTTCCTTTAAACTTCCTGCTTTCCCATTGTCAGGCTTAAAAAATCTGGACAATGGCAGTGAAACAAAAACACATTACAGTGAATACACTCAGGGTAAACAGCCACAGTGAGAGTGACATATAGTAAGATGGCAAAACTGTAAAAACATATTTTAAACTGTGTTGGACAAACAATTTTTCTTGCCATTTGACTGCAGTTCTAAGGAAAAACATTGCTTCAGTGGCAGCAAGAGAAATAAAATATGTGTGCCTAATTGAAAATTCCAAGGGAAAAAAAAAAACCAAACCCAAAATAAAGGAATTCTGTAGTACCCAGCATTTTTTTCTGATTGTTTCATTTGCAAGTAGAAAAAAAGATATAGATACTGAAGTAAATTCTGAACTAAAACATACTTTTGTATTGCAGAATTAATATGGTTTTGATTTTCCAGAATGGGGGGTGGGGTGGGGTGGTGGTCAGATTTAATTAATAGATTACTCCCAGCCAAATGTGACAAATCTACACATTTTTAATCATGCCAAGCCTGATTTTTCAACTAAAAAAGCCTCAGCCGAGCTAAACTGTAGCCAACTCTATTTTTAATCTGGGAACTGGAACTGATGTCTTAGGAGACAGAGGACAGCCACTTTCATTCAGCCCTACATATTAGCAGTTAAGCTCTATTTCTCTCCTTCTGGAAATATTCTGCTTTAACAACTGGCTGAATCTCTGAAACACAAGAAAATTCAGTTCACTTGATGTTTCCCATAAACGTCAGGAAAGAAAAGCCAGATACAAGGTCTTGGTTAGTTTAGAATTCCAGGAGCTCCGTTTGTTTTCCTGGTAAGGCTGGAGGGTAGTTGAGTCTCAAATCCGATATGTGCTTTCAGGTCCAAAGGGAATCCCTGCTGGAAGGACAACCATGAAGATAGGATTCTTAGTAGGGTCAGTTCCTTTCATGTGTCCTCAGATCTCTCTGAAAACTGATAGGAAAAGCTGCCAGACCTCCCAGCCCTTCTGATAAGGAGGTATTTATACACACCCAGCTTGCAGTTGCTCAGGAACTTTAAAACCCAAGAGACTGGGCACTGCTTTGTTTGGGACTGGTCTTTGTGAGGGGGAGAGAAGCATTCCTGACACAGTCTCCCTCACAGTGCCTGAGGTCACTGAACCTTGCAGCACCAGCACTAAGAAGCACTATTACAATGATGCAGGAAAAAGGTGATTGCATTTTTCAATGTTTTCCTACCCCATGACCAAATGACAGGACAAGCATATGCTGGCCTGAGAGCAACAGACAGCTCAGTTTTCAGCTTGTGTTTCAAGGGATCTGCTGTCTAAAACTCCCCAACTCTTTCCTAGTAGCAAAATGATGTTGGGGATCTTAGCATGAGGCTAAGACACATTTAGTACAAACTATCACTGCTTCAGAAAGTCTCTGTGGGAGAGATTTAGGCCAGGGCTGACCATCTATGAAAATGGCCCTCAAGAGTGAAGGACGTTTTGGTCGATGGCAAGAAAGGTTGTATAATCTGTACAAATTCCTGTGTGGCAACACAAACAGCTGGAGTAGTGCTGACAGCGGTAAGAGTGGAGTTTGTTAAGTCTCACTCAAGCCAAAAATACTTTGTTGTGTTTTCTTTTAATAGGGAATATTGTCATCTAGACAGGTTTCCTTCTGACCCTAGCTTCACTGCATTTTTCCCCTGGTTTGTTCCCAGACTGGCTGTATGGTGTTGATAAAGCAACTGATCCTGCTAGTACAGGGAAATGACAACTCCCCTTCCATCTTAAGAGTCCTGCAGGGCAGCATGGTGTTCATTATGTTGAACTTACTGTGAGTATTCTTCATGGAAAGTATGGAATAACGAACTGGCAATAAAATGAAAATAGAACATAAAGACTCTGGTTCCAAGTTTTAGTGACTAGGTTACACTGCCAAAAATAAACAAAGAAAGGATAATCAGGAACATACCCCTGATTTTTGATCTACGATATGTGCCATGTCATCAGACAGTTTCTTTTTGTGAAATGTATCATCTTTTTCTAACTGGATTCAGAACTCATAGTCAGAAAAATATTGGTAAATGTGTCATAGTCAGAAAAGTGACTATATAAGTGGAATCTGGATGAGAAAATGATACTGTGCCAGATGCTTATTTGTGGTTCATTGGTATGCTCTTTTGATGTGTACCTCTGAGGATCTGAACAGCTGTTTATGATTTGACTGCCCTGATAATTCAGGCTAGCACCTGAAAATAGAGCAAGCTGAAACATTTTCCAAAAGGGAAGAATTCACAAAAGCATTCTATGTGGACAATGTATCTGTTTTGACAAAGTTTAAGGGAAACTCCTATATGCTGTAGCCCAAGATATAGAAAACCCAGTCTCTGCTTCTCCTGCATCTGGTTTTCATCCCAGATCACTGGGAATCAGTCAGCACTGGGAGTTAGATTCTGAGTTTCTCACAACCCAGTGCCTAAAACACCAGCCATAGGGAGAAAGAAATACCCACAGGTTTTGGTCTCAGGGCAACCAAAAATGCACACAGTTCTGCTTAATTTTAATCTAAAAAAATAGAACATCTGAAATAATTTATTTTCAGTTTTCTGAGGCTCAAAAATAAATTTCTAAGCTACAGATGTTGCAGCAAATTAAAACAGTTGTCTCCTGGTAAAGTCTTCTACAAACTGAACTAACAGTCCAGATTCTGCAGTAATCAGAGTTTGCCATTCTACATATAGCAGATAAAATACCTTTTTCATCACTGCTTTAAGCTGTGAAGGAGTTCAGAGTGTTTGATTTTCAGAGTCTATGTAGAAGTGTCTCAGATGAAAAGCTGCGTGAATGGGATGACAATTCAACCAAAAAGCTTCAAGGCATAAAGAGGAGCAATACTATAGCAGGACGCTATTTTAAAAGGTATTTGAGGATTTTTCACATAGATAAACATGGCATCACTTGAACCATGAAATCTGTGTGACAGGCCAGGGACTTCAGAGAATGGGACCATGATGGAAAGTTGGGAAGATTTGTTGGAAAGTCTTGGAGCACCACCTACTTAAAAATACTGATTTTCATTTCAGTGATACGTGAACAGATTGTTTAGGTCAGAGAACAGCATACCTGCTGCAAAACATCATGCTACACCATATGGTATAGGGCCAGACAAGATCTTTTCAGAGTGGTTAGAGTTACGTCGTGACCTTTCACAGTGACCTTTTTTGCCAGTGTTTTCAACACCACAGTTTGTAAAGCAATGCCTGTCTGCCAAGGGGTTGTTGAGCATATCAGTGATTTTGCCATATCAGCCAGCTATTTCCCCATGTCAGTCATGTAGCCAACCCACTGGGAGTGGGTGAATCACTCAGGTTACCACATCTCTTATTCTACTGGTGTACATTCATTTCCAGAGTAGGGAGAGAACAGACATGCTTTGATGCAGCAGGCAGAGGTCATCTGCAGAGAATCACAACACAAGATGGTAACAGGACATACCTGGATACTTTCAAATCTGTAAAGACAGTAGGCAGCTTCACTGCATTTTCCATGGCTCATATCGATACTACCTTTCCTTGCATTGGTCTCCTCTCTGATCCACTGTATGATATACTGGTCTTCCTGCCCATGGTGCCCTCTGAAAAGTAAACAGCACAAAGTGGTTGCAGAATACACTGCAGGGGTAAGCAGGACTGTGCACACATGAGGACACACTGGTGTGTGTATACCCCCCATGGCTCCGTGGCCTTGTGCAGCCCACATTAAAGCCCAGACTATGGTGTTAAAACAATTTAAGCTGATCTATTCCACTACTGCCTAGTCCCATCCTCCTCCTTGACCTTGGCCATGTCCTCTTCCTCTACATTGTTCCAGGAGCTTGTTTGACTCCATTCAGACAGCTAAATGGGCAAAACCTATTCACTTTTCTGGTGCGGAGCTAGCTTCAGGTTGAGGACCCAGGCCATGCACACTAGCTTTATTGGTCAAATGGTAATGGAGGCACAGCCTGACTCTCCATACTACAGCTATGCTGCCAGATCTCTGACTATAATATACCATACAAAGAGAAAGAGTTTTGCCCCCTGGAAAGTGAACCAATAAGTGTGGAGCAAATCCTAAATCTGCCTGCACATAGAACACTGTATTACAGAGATAGAAGGAAGGTTAAGCTACAGAAAATTGCTTGACGAGGGCCAGCTCTTGTCTTTTGTAGTCTTGCTTCAAGCTGTCATAACTGGGCCATGGCTTCTGGCCACATCATTACACAGGCTCCCTGGGCTGACAGTTCTGATGCCACTTATATTGCTGGCTGCTTCTGCTTGCCCTCAGAGCAGAAGGCTGGGCTGCACTTTCCATGCTGGTCTGTCTGCTGAGCTCTCTGCAACATCAGCAAAGTCAATGAGGGTGCCACTATCAGTGCTAGTTTAGCCTGTGTGGGAGGTGCAAGCATGGGGTCATTTGATCTGGGGGGGGGATGGAGGAACACTCTCAAGCTCTCTCGAGGAATTAGGAAAGCTCTATTTAAAATGCTTCTGAGGCTTGTTCCTCTACCCATATCGGATTGGGGTGCTGTTTCATAACAGAGCTTATTCCTCTGCGTATTTCTTGTTCCCCACAGTTTATAAGGCATATTTTACTCCTCTTACTCCTAGGTCAGGAAGTCTGCTACAAATTGTGTGTCTGTCTAGGCATTAATACTTGTGTGTTGCCTTAATACATGTGGCAGAGGGAAGTTCTAGCCCCAATTAAAGAGATTCCCTGATACCTTTAACATATAAGCATTAAGGTTTCAAGCTTTGGGACTTTTTTTATATCAGTATTCCAGTTCTGGAGCTGAACAATAAAGATACAGGAGTGGTAAACATCTGATTTCAAGCAACAAGGTTTTGTGTACCTGTGTCATTGTTGTAATCTTCCTGTCATTTGAGTGCCATGAAAAATTCTCTTTCCATTTTCCATTAAAATCAAGCAAGCCTCCAGATGAAAATAGTATTTTTTTTACCTTCTCACATTGCTCTAGCCACTTTGATGGACTTGGCTGTTTTGAGGCAAATGCAGAATGCAGATCTTAGGGCTTGAATTTGAAAGGAATAGGCAGATAGGTTTACAATATTTTGTCCTGAAAAAGTTCAATATCACTTTGGGACCCCACCCAAATAAAAATTCTTGAGTTTAAAATTAGCACCTGAACTTCATCCTATAAATCCACCTCATTATGGCTTTTTTGCCATAAAGTTTACTTCTGGGGTTCATAAAGTTTACTTTTGGGATCCATTAATAATTTGAAACCTTAAAATCATTAATCAAGTCTCAGAAAGTCTGATAGAGTCCAACCAAACTAATGTTTTGATTTATCCTAAATTGAAGCCAGTTGCATATACATGTATGCAATCCTGCATGGGAGCTGCTAGTTCATTCTTTCTTTTTCTGGAGAGTTGGTAGCCTGGGATGCAGTTTGACACCTTATCAGCATCCACTGTTCCTATACCTCTCCCTTAACTCCTCTCTAACCTCAGTACTATTCTCAGCCTGAGGCACATGTCAAATGAAGGGTTTGTGCCGAGTTACTGCAAGGTTAATTCTTTGATTGCAGGACAGAAATATGTAAAGCACTGTGAGATCCCCTTGCCAGCTGCTACTGAAGGCACTCACACTGCACACTTGGGCACTCTCGTACTGCTGAATCTGAAAGACTGATGTTACTGCGTTGAAAGGGACACCTTAAAGCCATACATTACAAGCGTCATTTCCACCTTGGAAGTGGCAATTACAAATCACGGGTGTCCTATGGTTCCTAATACCACTTACAAATCACAGGTGTCCTACGGTTCCTAATACCACTTTTGAAATCCATGTTCTGCTCTTGTTCCCCATGTGTATAACCAACTGTTGTTCTACTTATGCATGAATGAAATTGAAATCAGTAATGCTATAACAATGCTTAGAAATAATTCTCTTATTTATACTCATTATCATGCAAGGTGTTTGTAACCTCACTTCTAAGCAAGGCAGCACTTGCAAGAAACTCATATATTGTCTGAGTATCATAGCAGATTCAGACTTTGTGAAGTATTAGTGGTGTGTTACTGCTACTTCTCCTAATTTAAGAATAAAATCTGCTTTTTTAAAAGAAAGAAAAGAAAAACAGAACTGTCATTACCTGCTTTGGAACTGTCATTTTCTCTGTTATTTAAAAGGCTTTAGGAATACTAAGTTTAAGTCATTTATCAACACAAATCCAAACAGCTTAAAAAAATCCACGAATGTTTCCCACTACAAAACCAAGCCCTCTGTCTTCCACCAGTTCTGCTGTCTTTTGGAATCAGGTGCCAAGAATTCAGATTTCTATTAATAAGTAGATCACTAAAAATTCTGGCTGCAGCAAGTGATGATTGATTCAAGTTCAGTTTTGTGTTGGCGTTTCACTGACACCATTTCCAAGCTGGCATCCTCCTTTGAGTTTTCACTTCTACTATCACTTAAGAATTATGCTAAGCTGGATCTTCTGAAAGGATTATAATGAGTTGGATCCATTCACTGCTGTTATGATCACATTTGCCTAATTGACACCTAATCACATCTCAGTCCAGGCTAGATTCCAGAATCAATAGTGTTGTCCCAGCTGTTCTCTGAGTTTCAAGACTATATGTGCAGAAGTACAGAGCAGCTGCTGTATTATACAAACCTAAAGACACTAAGGAACAGGACTTCTAAAGATATTCTAGTTCTATGTAGCTCAGTGTAGTCAATAACGTCCTTGTGCAGGCACGAAACACATCTGGACCCAGATTCTTATCTATTTAAAACTTTAGAACTATTTATTATGCTTGTAAGACAGCAGAACCGGTCCACCAACACTGAGCATCTCCAGGAAAGTCCACTGTGTGTTACAAACATGCCTTTGTTCTGCCTAGCTCCATTTGCGAAACTCCCACAGAATGATTTATGCAGACCTTTTTCTGAAATGCCTATCTGCAATTTTTTTTATAAATTGCAATTCCTTGGGCAAGTAGTACTGCCTAAATCTTCCATTGTTGTTGTTCTTCTCCAGTCTGTGCCTTTGTGCAGAAATCGTGCCAGCTTGGCTGCTTGAAAGCAACTGAGAGCCTGTAACTCAAGAACCCCACCCCCAGCAGAAAACAGCAACACTAGCAAACATGACTGTTAAATGGTTCCAGGTAGATTTCTGTATCTCAGCTTGGCTACAAGAATGTAAACATTACTCTGTGCCTTAACTTAAATAAGCATGGGCATGATCCTGGGGGTACCCATCCCTCTTTGACGTAAGGACTGGACCATAATAGTGAAATGCCTTTTAGTCTGCAGTCAACAGGAAGAACAGAAGCAAAACTGTGCCCCAAGGGAGATGGAGAGAGCAGTTCTGTTTTAGATGCTGGTAGGGATCTACAGTGTCCAAAGCCTTCAGTCTTACCTGTATTTTAAACATGACATTGCTCTGGGATTAACCACTTTACACAAATGACAGCCAAAGCACGAAGAAGTTACGAAACGTGCCAAAGATAATAAAAAATAATTTGTAGTAGGGCAGGGGTTTCAGCTTTGCTTCCCAGATAGTGGTCTCCCCACAGAGGTGTACTTCTCATACTCTGAGAAGACCATCAGATTACTTCATGTCACTTCCTGCAGGAGGTATCTTTTCCTTCTCCTTATTAATGCAGTTGGCTTAAATTGTCACTGACTTATGAGAGGAATAAGTTTTACAGGGGGTTCAGAGTGAAATCAGAGGGTCTTATTCTGCTCAAAGATCACAAGTATGAATATAAAGGGACTCCACAAAAGTCAGGGTGAATTCCTCCCAGTTTTACACCACTGTATCCAAAGTCAGACTGTCACTAAGATAAGTCATTTTATAGAGGAGAATAGGGCAAAAGTGCTGAGTGCTTTCACTGTCAGAAGCCATTTGTGCTGTGACTAGGGGTTGCTCAGCAAATCACTTGAAACTCATCCTGATAATTAGTGGATGTTTTCCTTGTTATCTTCTGTCCCTTGACAGATGTGCAGTATGGAAAGTTTCAACATGATGCAGATGTATGCCCTGCACAGTCTGGGAGGGAAGAAGAGTTTCACAGCACAAAACGGAGACTTTTGTCACTGCCAAGCACTCAGGTTTTCATTTTGCCCCCCTCAGTTCAGGTTTCCAAGCATTGCAAGGATTCAGCATAGCAAAAAGTTACCAGAGATGGGGAACAATATGGTGCTGGAGAACAACAGGGCTGTGATTTAGCAAGGGAAAGAAGAAAAAGAGAAGCATAAGAAGCGCTGTGCTGATGCCTTAAGAAAAACCTCTGCTGGAGCTGTTGGATAGAAGAGTTCTGGGTGCCTGTGAAGCTAATGATTTAATGAAAGTAAAAGCTTTGTGGTGGCTGACATGCGATGTAAATAATGTGCTCAAGGGAGTCTATAAAGGGCAGAGCTGCCTTTAATAACCTATTATGTATTATCAGCCACCCCATTGTACCTTCTGGCATGGTGGGGCATTGGGTGCGGTGCAGCTGAGCGTCAGCCCTTGCTAGTTCATTGCCAGGTCATCTCTGGGGAGGAAGTGTTCCCTGTTTACAGGAAATGCAGGACAAGGGCCGGAGGCCCAGGCTGAGCGCAAGCTGAGGCCGCCACAGCTTACTGCCTCTCCAGCGCGCCTGGGAGAGCAGGGAGGGGGTGTGCCACTTGTCCGAGGCCCAAGGACTCAGTGTTTTGTTTTCAGGCATGTCCAGCTTTTACTGTTGCTTTGTTTTTTCTAGTGGTTTAAAGCTGCAGGACTGGGGAGGAGAGTGGTGCTCACAGGCAGCGGTGCGCCCCAGGGTACATGTGGCTGGGATTGGCTGTGCAGGTTATGCAGGTGCTTCAAAGCAAGAGCAGCCCATCCATCCCAGCACACCTGGGACATGGCTAGTGAAACCTCACTGTCAGGCTTTCTCTTATCCCTCCTCTACTTATACTGTCCCAGTCTGGGCCAGAGGACATTCCCTGAGATGGAGCCCAAACCCCTGTGTGCTGCTCACTGCCTGCACTCCCTTCCAGAACTAGACCTGCACAAGCACCATTGTTCTGTGAGCACCTCCAGGAGCAGTGGTTGAAGGTGGGAGAGTTTTGTCCCTAAAGTTGTTCAGAACAGAGCAAAAGCCTTACACACCTGACCAAAAATCCTCTTACCCTGTCCTATATCCTGCACCACACCAATGCAAGAAAGAGCAAAATTCAAACTGAAATGTTTGTGTCAGGAAGAACTCCTTTCTGGCCTTGGCAGGCAAACAGCTTATGCCTCAGCGTGTGAAATGTGATTATCCCTGTGTTACCTTGCCTTGTCAGGCTATGTATGTTATTAGCAGACATAATGTCTTTCCTGCCCCTTTCAGACTTCAGCTGCAATATTTGCCTTGATGATCTGCCATAACAGGGAACTGACTGGCTGATCACATATTACACTAATAGGCATTTCCTTTTATTGGCTTTAAATGCATTTGGACTTTAATTTCCTTCAGTAATGAGCCTTCCTTTTGCAGAATGAATTAAAAAAAATCATTTACAAATGGATACAAGAAAATAAATAAGCAGTTTTAACACAATAGGGTCATTCAGCACCCCAGTTACCATCAGTGCATTGAGTTCATATGATTTTAATTTTTTGCAATAAGGATGTCACTGTCTGAGAAAGACAGAGTTTGAACTAGTAACTGCTGGGCATGTGGCTTGAAATAAAGCCAGGTATAGGGATACTGCATGTAGAAAAAAGTTGCATTCAATCCATTTGGTCCAATAATAGAGGGTTGGGGGGGGGGGTTCCCCTCCCCACTGGATGGAGGAGATTTTATGTACGTGGGCTTTGCTTAACCCAGCTGTGTCCAGGTGAGATTCTGGTCTCCCTCTTGCATCTAGTACATTACATCCAGTTATGAGCTAAGATCCCTATGACAGACAAGTCAGAACGAGCACAGGCTGGGGTCTGTGCATGGGAAGGTTATGGCAGCAATTTACTAGTCATTTGTAAATGAGCATATCTGATTCTGAGTTGATGTGTCAAGCTCATCACCACTCAGTTGGCTTCAGGGAGGTTATACTTGTAGAAGATGTACCCCACAGAGACAGAACATCTGTTTGTACCTTCCCAGGTAGTTCCCACAAACCTGCTTTGCTGACTCAGGTCAAATAATTGCCAATGCAATCACCAATACACACAGAAAAATATTTAGGGTCATAACTGACATTCATTTCAGAGCTTTGGTGGATCTAGGCCTAACTGAACTCAACACCACTGCCTCTCATTAGCAAAGAGTTGAAGGAATTGTCTTTTAGCAATCCAGAACTGCAGTTTTGCTAATGAATGGATGAAACATCCTAGACAAAAAGACATTATGTACCGCACAAAAGGCAGAGCAGAAGTCAGCATTTACCCCAGAAACCCAGAGAATTCACTTACTTCCTATTCGCACTACGTGTAAACAGTGAATATGGTGAGCCATGTGTTGATAGTTAGTGGCAAAACCGGCTTTTAATAGCAGTTGTTCCACTGTAGGAATGGGACTAAGGATGTGGTTTCTAGCCTCTTCTACTGCTTTCTTCATCTTGTGGTGACATTTTGGACCAAATACTGCTTTGATCTTTACTTGCAGGAACTTTTGAAACCATAAGAAATTTTCAGGAAATAAATGAGGGGGCTCTTCAGCCCTTCAAGTATGTTGGTGGTAATTAAGTTGTTGCATCATCTGATTTGCAGTTTGCAACAGATGCAAAGAAAAGAAATTAGCAAGATCTCTAGAAAAAAAGGTTCTGTCCTTTTTCTTTTTTCTTTTTTTTTTTCCCTTTTCAAATCCTGTTAAAGTTAGTGTCAAACCTTCTCTCTTTCTCTGTCCTGGCACTGACTGGGGATGTGGAGTGGAAGACAACAGGGAAGAGGCAGGGAGGTAATCTGGTTGTCATTAGCTGAATGCTGCCACAATGTTTAAAACCTGAGCAAACCCTGGACTCTGTTTTTGGAAATCATTAAGCAAGGTATCCTTTCCCTGACCTCTGAGTATTATTAGCTTGGATCATCCTTTACGCTGTATATACCTAATGGAGACAAATTATGGGTTTGGTTCAAATATGAACACAGCAGAGGTTCCTTAAGTGCTGCCCTTGTTCCTACCATTCTTTACACTGAAAGTATGTTGAAACCTACTTCCAAAAGAAACCAATTTACTCCAAGGAAGCTAACTCAGGCTGGCTGGTGATGGTGTGTTACAATCTGGTGACTAATGATAAGCCACTCAGAATCTTTCTCCAGAAACTGCATTTTGGAATACTGAAATCCAATTTTAGAAGAAGTCCCCTATCCCTGAAGAGACATAGGAGAATGAAGGAGGTGCTCAGGAATTGGGATGGGGGAATCTGGATGTCCTCACTGGCCACATCACACTTGCTTTGCCCTGGGGATGGGTCCAATCACAGGAGTCTCCCACTGGCCTGCTCCCTCTCATACGATTAACATGGAGGGAATCACTGTGGCACTAAAACTGCACAACATCTGAACCCCACACAAATGCTTACTGCTTCAGGGAGATGCTGAATTGCTCTTGACTGACCAACAAATTTCTAGCACACTTACACCATCTGAGCAGGTTCAGTTGCAAGGCAGAAATATGTTCTAAGCCTGCCCCAACACACATGATCATACCTTATAGACACTGTGATGGACCTACTGCACTGGCAGTTGAAGGGACATTGCCAGCACATCTTAACAGCCTAACCAGCTGCATTTCAGATGTATAAAGAGCCTCTTGATGGAAAGGATGGATACTCCACAGGTATCATAAAGCATAACTGAGAGCTCCAGGGTTACATTAATATAAATACCTCACAGTAAAGAGCACTCCCTTTCTCCCCTCATGATCACTGCTGGAGCATAGACCATGAAGCAGAAAGCAAGTGAGATTTATGAGCCTTTCTTTAGGATGCATTACTTGATGTACAGATTCATTGAAAGCAAACTGCAGGCAATCTGATCCTTACTGGTACAGAGGATTTACATCACTTAGTGGAAGTGACAGGCCTTTCTTTTTTTTTTTTTTCTTTTTTTTCTTTTTTTTGAGGCAGTTGGTGACTCTAAAGGAGGAAACAAGACATCACTTGTGTGTATGGCCAATAGATGAGTGTACAGCCAAGGGTATTTTTGTTGTTATGCAAACAAAAATACATGGTCTTCCTAGGCCTTTGTTATAATAACCTTGGCTGGGTATTTTTGCCACTGTTAAATCCCCCAGTTAAATTTTTACATCTCACTAATGCTGACTGAATAAATTCTAAAAATCCTAAAGAATTCATGTGATCATTGCTGAGGAATGGGGTAGAATTTGAAAGGTCATTTGAAGGATAGGTGTGGAATTAAAAGGGCAAGTATCTCTCTGAGAATTGCACATTCAAGCTAGACAAAATATAGTATTTGTCAGTCTGTGAATCATGTTCTGTGACCTCTCACACCTGTTGTGGATCTCCACAGTGCTCCCTCACTTTCCATGCACATAGCATCTGCGCTCAGACTTGTCCCAGCCTGTGCTATGGAGGGATCATAGGTAGTAGAGACTTGTGTCTCGACTTTATTAATAAAGGAGCTAGTGCTATTACAATGATCAGTTTGGCTTCCCTCTCCTTGACAGCTTCATCCTCCACTCAGTCCACAGATCCTTTTCCTTTGAGGTCAACCATAAACATCGCTATAGGGGCAGGATAACCAGAGAGTCTGTAGACTTCAGAACACCTTTTTCCAGATGTACCAATATGTGTTCACAGGTGAAGGTACATAGATAACTAGTAGAGTGCATCTATATAGCTTCTCCCTACTCCATACCTATCAGCAGCTCTGCTAATTATAAATGTAACTGGAGCTAAATAAAAGACTTTTGTTACACTGCCTTCTCCTGCATTTATTCAGTCAATTTAAGGTTAGACTGTCCCAGAAGACCCATTGCTTCCTTTGTTGTGCTGGCTAACTCATGGAATGATTACAGACAATTGCTGGAGGAGCAGCAGATAATGTGTCTGCAATCTGCTCTCATTCAGCCATATCATTGCTACAAGGAAGAGAATTAGTTGGGGATTACAGTGTCTATTGAGATACTACCAACTCTGGGACTATTTCTCCTCTTATTTTCCACATCCACACTTTTATTGGCATATTCCATTACATTAAAGTTTATTGCTTACAGTAAGTTTATTTAGCAGTGCTTTTAATGAGCTAAAGAAAAATATCATTTAGCAGAATAAAGAAACACAAGGTTTTGAACATTTATGACTCATACATATTACTATATATAATTATAGATTATATATGCATAATTATAATTATTAATTTTATAGAAAATCTTAGCCTTGTTGCAGGTATAGTTTAAGATAATGAATTTGGCATGGTGTTATCTTATATGCACTTAGATATGCCCTGTAAGTCACACAAAGTGCCAGGATCCATTTGAACTCTGAGGGAGGAAGAGAAAACTGCTGTAGCTGAAACCATGTTGTTTCAATAAACACTGATGTTATTATGGCCGGTCTTTAAAGACACTGGGCTTTGAGGAGGAACAAGAGGGAAAATGAAGGTTAGATACCCTTTTGTGACAGATCTATTTATTTATCTATCCACATTCTCAGAGCCATTAAAGGGACATTTTCTTTGCAGGAGTCTGACAATAAACTTAGTGAAAGAACAAATAAAACTCTGCTGTGGGATGTTGTGGTTTTTTTCCTTGCAATTCAGCACAAGAAAATAGTAGTTGCTTCCAAAAAACCATCTTGGTGACTTGTGGCCAATCCATACTGATTATCCACAATGATCAGGAAGGTTTTTTTATACACTGTGTGTATTTTGCTGCCCTCAAACTATGAGGGTTTCTTGCGGTACTGGGTTTCTAGACTTGATGGATTCACAGGCAAACCTTACATACACAGTGCTGTGGGGATGGCAACACCAAGACATTTTGCCTTTCTTAATTGAGTGCTAGGGAACAACAGGTGGCAGCTGAGCTGAGAAATGCTGCAGCGCTGATAGCTCAAGCTACTGTAGGTTCAGTGCAGCAGCTGGTATCAGTTCTGAATAGGCTGTCTGAGAAAAGACAGAAGGTAAGTTCCTAATCAGCTATCAGGGAGTAGCACAGTCCTGCTTGATCTGGATTCAAGGGAAGAAGCAAATGAAATAGCAAGTGACTGGGACAACAAGTAGCAATTTGTTGTGTTCCAGGTTTATGCAAGCAGCAAAGTTTGTAAGTCAGACCACTGAGACTAGCTGGTGAGGTGCATAACTACAGTCTTTACTGCTCATGTCTTCAGATGTACCTGTTCACACTTCACTCCTTCTGTCAAACTCCTCCACTTGTTCCTGCCCAGTCAAGGTGGCAATCACTATGAAATCTGGCCTGCATCCCCAGTTGCAATGACCCAATCACAGATTTGGAGGTAGTTTACCATATTCTGTCCTGTCTCTGACTTTTGTCATCACTTCTAGACCCATTTCATTGTGAAATACAAGGAATTGCTTGGGGTTTCTTATCAGGAACTGCTCAGCCCCTCCTCCACCAGAAATCAAAGAGACTTCCTCTGAAACTCAGCCTCACTTTATATATTATGATGGTTAATGAATTCTTACCCTTAACCAGACTTCCTAATAATGCCACTGACATTTGCAGAAGACACTTGGTCATGAAGATATTATGCTGGAGACATCTCATGGGGTCTGTCCAACTTTTTGACTAAGAAAAACCTCATGATCATCGTGCTTTCCTAGCAAAGTTGCAACCCCTGCTGCTCACTCTTTCAAAGAGGGAGGGAGGGCAGAGTCAGGGAAATGACAGGAGAAAGCATAAAAGCAAAAAAACATTCTTTCTGTGGAAAGAACAAAACCAAAAGCAGATGCCTGAAAAAATTCATACCCATCAGCACATGGGTTACATGTGAGCTTGTATAGGTCTCCTTACCTTAAAAGCATGTTTAGATTAATGGTGTAATTAAGTGATAGATTATTAAGGATGTAGAAACTACAGAAAGGCTCAGCCAGGTGAATAGGGGACTGGGGGCAGATGGGTGGAATATAGATTTTAATCACTGAGCTACAGAGTTATGACCCAAATACACTGCTTAACTTCTCAGGCAGCCTGCCTTGAAGGAGGCAGGCCACAGTTGGTGGAAAAAGAGGTTACAAACTGCAGTGAAGACAGAGAGCTGATGTAACATCATGTCTTACTGGTTAAGCATTATTAGCACCTGGGAATGTAATACCCAATTCCCACATTTGTGAACATCAGGAAATTAAGGCCTGAACACAAACCACTTCCTTTTACAATCATTTCATGACGCTCTTATCTGATTGAGTTGCAACAAATTGAAGCATGAGGTTTAAACACAGCAAGATATTGCATCCTTGGTGTTTTCCTCCAGGCACCTGGCAGTGGGATTAGTGAATACCAAGCTGCCCAGTGCACCTTCACCTGGTGACCAGTTTCTGGGCACAGTTCAAGTCTTCAGGAGCTAGGATTGCTAGGAGACCACAAGAGCGTAGACATATAAAATGGATGAAAGGATGTGGATTCATTGGAGTAAAACATATGCTGGGTATCAGGAAAAGTGTTGTACCCAGGAGCTCTATGACTATATAGAACAGTCTCAGAAGTGAAGACCTGAGTGCTGCTGGAGTGGCTGGAGAAGCGCAGGATGGAGAGGGTGGCACAAACATGCCTATGCCCATCCCATGTGCAAATGAGACCCATAACATTTTGGGACTTCTCTTGAAACACAAGCCAGTGCCACTGGACTGCAGGCCTACGATAAATGAAGTGCATGCAACAGTTTAGCAATATTGCAAGTCTTGCTACTGTATGAGCCTTTAATAATGCCATTCATAATGATTACCAGACTAATATACTGAGGCATTCTTCCCAATTATAATGTGTTCTTACATTAACATAATGTAGTCATTTATCAGAGAGACAGAGAAAAGGAGGGAGGGAGGGAGGGTGGGACTTAATTTCATGTCTGCTGGGGCAAACAATTACAAATTGCAGAAAGGCTGTGCAAGTAAGGAGAGAGACTGACTAAACTATTAATAAGCCTTCTGAGCTGTTCCTGTATCTGCCTTGCTCTTGCTTTCACTTGTGCTGAGGCCCCTTTGTTGTTGTAGCTAGGCAGGCTTTCGGAAGTGCCGTGATGCCGCCCACACTGAAAAACTGCAGACACTAATAATAAACAAGAGAAGACAATGGTGAGGAACAGTGCCGCTGCTTGGCCCTTCGCCCAGCCATGGCAAATGCACTGGGCAGCTTGCAAGAGCTCCTTGACTCTGTGCATGAGGGAAAAGCTGGTGGCATAAAAGAAAGGCTGGCAGCTGCACCTGCATGGGAGACACAGAGTCCTCTTTGCAGCTTGGAAGTGAATGCAGATATGTAGGGAGTTTCCCTTCCGAAAGGAAATATGAGTCTGGCCAGTGGCCTTGGGAGTCTCTTTCTTCATTGCCCTCCCACTTACATTAACCCATCTTTGCCCAGCATCCTGTCACTCTAGCATTGGCTTTGAAGCTTTGGATTTTTTCACATCTGGGATCCCCAAGTGGGAGATCAAAGAAAAATAAGGAGATGAGGCAGTGCTGTGAAAGCAAATGAATAATGTTTCAGAGGAAATGAGAACTAAAGAAATCATATACACTGAGTAAGCCAGGCCCACATTACAGACCGACCTGGTTGGCCAAGATGTCTACTGGAACACATGGAGATGTCAGATTTTGTTTCTCAAGACAACAGACTTGCCCTGTTGGTTGAATGCTGGAACGTACCCCTGGAAATGTAAAAGGCTTGGGGCCACTGTGGTGTATAAGCTGTATATAAGCTCCCAGAATGATACTGTGGCCAAAAATACTGATCTGATCCTTGAATGTAAAAACACAGTAAAGTCAGGTAGGCATAGATGGGTGTTACCACTGGTATACTTGGCACTTCTTTTGCCAGTGCTGGAATATTGAGTCTTGTGTTGCAGTACCAAGAACAGTACTAAAACTGGCTGGTAGTAAAAACTGGTGCTAAAATGGTTAGTAAATTGGATAATGCTAATGTATAATTGGATAAAGTTCAGAGATTTTAGAACGATTAAATGATAGGAGGCATGACACAGTAAGACACCAAGATCTTCACCTATTTCATATATGAAAGACAAAATGAAGGGACAACCTGAATACAGCATGTGAGTACCTGCACAGTAATAAAATTGGGAAGACTGCCTCCAATTCAGCAGACAAAGGTTTAACAAGATCCAGTATGTGGAATTTGGAGCTAGGCATATTCAGATCAGCAATAAAAGACACCTGCAAAGGGCAGACACTGTCTGGAGACCTACCTCTAGTCATGCTTTTTGAAATGCAGGTTTTGAAATAACTAGCAATTTTAATTTTTAAAAAATGGGTTTTTTTCTAAAAGAAAATGCTGGGAAGCCACTGGCCTGTATTACACACCAGATCCAGTACTCTTATCGCATGGCTTTCTCTGGGTTTCTGGAGCTGAATTCAGATTTGTTTGAAACAGCTCAAGGATTCTGGGATCTGAGTACCTTGTGCTTTAATTGATGCCATTGGTATTACAATTATACTTTTCTCATCCTTTTGATGTTTTCCCAGCAAATCTGTTGTTACAATATCTAAGTTCCATTTTTAATGAGCACTGAGATGTTAGTATGATTTTATTACATCCATTTTGACGGGTAGACTAGGGAGGAACAAAGCAGTTCTGGCTGCAACTAAGTATGAACATTTTGCTCCAAACAGAGCCAGAACATTGATCCTCTGGGGAAGCTTGAACAAGTTCAGTAACTTCCCACTGCTCCTTCCAGATCCTTCTACTTGCCTAAATGATTGCTATTGAACCTGGCAGCAAAAAATCAAAGCTTGAGAAATCTCGCTTTCCAAGCCTAGCAGGTCTGCAGGGATTCCCTGCCCCCTGACTGGTTAACTCTGGGCAATGTGTGCATTTTTTATGTCTGAGCAGTAGCGCTGGGAATAACACCAGTGAGCTAGTCTGTTCTTTCTCTCTGCAGTGCCTACACCGAGCCCTATAAGGTGTGCCCAGTCTCTGTGATACCGATGGAGGTCGTCACATCAGATGAGGAACAGAAGAGTTCAGAAGATGACGAGAGCAGCCCAGGTGATCCCAGCCTCATCAACAAGGTAAAAGAACTGAAAATGGGGAATGCGTGAGACCTGGAGAGGGAGAAAAAATTTGCAGAATGTGGATTCTTAACTCTCTCTGCTCTTTGCCTGGTACTCATTTAGAAATGTCAGAGTCATCAATCCTTTACTACCCCAGTGCACTATTAACAATTTACCCCTATAGAATCATATCATAGAATCATAGAAAGGTTTGAGTTGGAAGGGACCTTAAACATCATCTAGTTCCAACCCCCCACCATGGGCAGGGATGCCTTCCACTAGACCAGGCTGCTCAAAGCCCCATCCAGCCTGGCCTTGAACACTTCCAGGGATGGGGCATCCACAACCTCTCTAGGCAACCTGTTCCAGTGCCTCATCACCCTCACAGGGAAGAACTTCTTCCTTACATCTAAATCTACCCTCTTTCAGTTTAAAGCCATTACCCCTTGTCCTATCACTACATGCCCTTGTAAAAAGTCTCCCTCTCCAGCTTTCTTGTAGGCCCCCTTTAGGTACTGGAAGGCTGTTATAAGGTCTCCTGGGAGCCTTCTCTTCTCCAGGTTGAACAACCCAACTCTCTCAACCTGTCTTCATAGGAGAGGTGCTCCAGCCCCCTGATCATCTTAGTGGCCCTCCTCTGGACTTGCTACAACAGTTCCATGTTCTTCTTATGTTGGGGACCCCAGAGCTGAACACAGTACTCCTATAGCATATAGCAAAACCAAAGAACTACAGTCCTAAGATGGACAGTGGAAACAACACAGGCAGCAGGAAAGGCTTGACTTGAATGTCAGCAAAAATGCCTCACTCAGAAGAAGGATTTAGCTGCAATCTTGCAAATTTTAAAACTACATTGAATAAAACAATGACAAATACATTATTGGGACCACTTCTGCATTGGCTGGGAGATGGAGTAAATTATCTAATAGCACTCTGCCATCTCAAAATTCTCTCATCATGGGAAAATGCACTTATATTTGGGTTTATTTTACTGACTTCTGATGAATAAAACAGGTCTTAAACAAATTATGGAGAAGACCATGGAAATGTGACCACAGCTTAAGACCATACAGGTCTGTTTGAGCCTCCAGTAAGCTGACTAACAGTGCAGTTGTTAAAAAAATGGCATCGAGCAGTTTTAGGCACAAATTTGTCTTTGCTTTTCACAGAACTTTGTGTTTGTGTGTTCTTAAAACCTAATATGAGCCTAACAATCTAACATTGTGTCTCTGAGTACAAGGACCCAGTGCATAGTCCATTTGGTATGCATGCAACAAATGGGTATGTTCTTCTGAAGCCTTCCAATTTGAGCCCCAGG
This sequence comes from Haliaeetus leucocephalus, assembly GCF_000737465.1. Lineage (NCBI taxonomy): Eukaryota > Metazoa > Chordata > Aves > Accipitriformes > Accipitridae > Haliaeetus > Haliaeetus leucocephalus. The sequence goes on from NW_010972438.1 coordinate 118,292, forward strand.
AACTAAGGCTACAATAGGAAAATAACAAATCCTGATTTCCTTCACCTCTCTCTGCCATTCATTTTGGCCTGGTCTCACAGTGATGTGGCTTCCTGATTGTAGATGGCTTGTGTCTGGTCATGGGCATGTGTCAAAGCCTGCAAAAGTCTGTGCAGATGCCCCTCCAAAACAAATTATGGCTGAGTAGGGGTCAACTCTGTCAAGGACAAGCATAAGTACATTGATTCTAGGAAGATCAGATCTCTTCAGGCATTTCCAGAATGTGAAGCTTTGTTTAAGGGCAGATATAGAGAGAGGGGAGCAGAATTTTCCCCTTACCAGGACATCAGTTCCTGAGAAACAGAAAAAGAAACTGCAAGCAGAATGACTGTGAAGGGCAAATGAAATTGCTGTTGCTCTAATCTCTGAGGGAGAATAGCTTCCTTTGATTTCCCTGTATGCTGTATCACTTTTAGGTCTACCTCGCAGGGTGCTGAGCTGCCTCTGCTACCAGTGGGAAAGATTGTGGTTTGATCTCCCTGCTGACATGAAACAAATGAAAATTGCAAGCAACCTTATCTTTTTTCCTCTGAGATTCATGAAATTTTTTTTGTTGTTTGTTTTCACACTGTTTTGGAAAGGGAAAAGCCTTTAAATTTCCTACATTCCCTGTTAAATGAAAAATATTTTTCTTTTCAGTTCTATTAGTTAGCTGACAAACCGCTAGCATTTATAGAGCATACACTACTGTGTTATGTAAGCTGGTCAGGTTTCTCAGCATCTCTTAGTTGTGATGCCAGTGGAGCAGTGACAACAAAATTGTGACTTGAGTTCACAAGGGAAATGCATGCAATCACTATGCACTTGGAAGCAAATTCAAGGCTGCTAAAACCAATTTTATTGCCATTTTTGTAGTGTTTTACTCAAGACACAAGGAAATGATGGTTTTCTAAATGTGTCCCTTATTGCATGTCATGCATTTTAATTGTTCTGTTGTGCTGGGGTAACCACACTGTGTAGCTGTCACAGAAGAAGGCAGCACTTAGAGAACAAGCATGTGCTTCAGAGTCTAACTGGAGGTATCCCTCCCACTCTTCAGGTGAACACAAACTAAATGTCTGCACGTGCCTGATAGAGAACATCAGAACAGGTCTGGTTGGTTGCTTGGTGTTTGCTTCCCAAGCTAATTGTCAGCAAGGATCACAGTACACAGGACCAGAGTTCCACAAGCTCCTGGGGAGCTGTCTTAAAACAGCTCCATCTGAGTACAGGCCATATTTCCAAGCTGGCTGATGAATTAGTGCACGTGGCTATTTACCCTGCCAAGAAGCAGGCCAGGAAATTAAGACATAATCTGATCTGCCTGTTATAATTCTGGTGGTAGGAAGATTAGCCACTCTGCAATCTACTGGGCTCTAGCTGCAGACTCTAAAAAGATGTTGGAGCAGCAGTAATTTCATCCCTGGATAAGCCATTTGCTTAGTAAGCCAAGTCAGGGGGCTGTGCTTGTATGTGGGACCAAGAAAAGATCTAGAGATGAAAGTGGCACTGAGACACCTTTAAGCGTCTTTGTTCTTGTAGCCTCACTAGGGCAGGCATCACTTTGGACAGACTAAGGGGGTCCTGGGAACCATCCTATCAAACCCTGTGTGTCCCAGCTGACCCCAGGACCCAATCTATTAAAGGAGACACCTGATCTGGGTAGTCAGAAGCTGCCTAGTATCAGGACTCTCTTGCTACTCTGTAACAGCCTCAGCATCACTGCTGCAGGCTGTGTGAAGCAATAATTAAAAGATGTCCAGGGAAGACCCAATTTCCTAGGGAAAACAGTCAACACAGGGTTCTGACATGAAGGATGCTCTATTAACTGTTGTCTTTCGCCCATACCAGCCACAGAATAATAGTGATACAGGAATCTTCCAATGTCTCATGCAGCCCACACTGCATATTCTCCGTCAGAGACAAGGGCTTCCACTTCACTGTAATTAAGAGTGAACAGGATAAATGTCATCTGTCCACAGCTCTTGTCTCAGAAAGCACTGGTGTCTTTACAGAGGACTGACAGAGGACTGTTTTTCCTGCCCTACTGCTCCTGCCTCCTTTTATTGTCTTCTCACGCAAATATTCTGGGTTCCAAGGGAACATTAGCTGCCCTGTCAAAACCTGTCTCTGTAGTGACAAAGCACAAAGAACTTGTCCAGCTCCCTGATGAAGTGATGTATCTCTTGGACCAAAATCCTCGGGACAACACAGAGTAGCTGTATAACATGAAAGAGTTCAGAAGCACTGTCACTTGGGGAGAACTGGCAGAGGCATGTTGGTCTGGATGCCAAAAATAGTACCATGGATTTCAAAATGAGCTAATCTTGTTAAAACAACTGTTTGGGGCTGGCCTACTAAGAGCTGAATTTGGATTTTAAAAAACACGTACGCACACGCAAAAAAAGAACCTTCTTAGGTTTGTTGGTGTGATTTCTGTTTTTCTCCTTCTCAGGGAAACTTAGTTTAAATAAAGGCATGTAACTGCTTAGATGATAAAATCTCTTCCCTGCATTCAGAGTTATGACTTTCATTTGCATTGATCTGGATTCTACTTGCTGCCTTTCGCTGTCATGAATTAATTCCTGTGCCAGAATGCAAGCAATGTGCTTTCATTTTTCTCACCTGCTTTCTCCTAGCCTGCTTGCTGGAGAATCGCAAGACTTTCAGTTAGTAGCAGAATTTTTTCCTCTGATGTTTCTTTTTAAGGCTCGTTTTTGTAAGTAAATATAATTTAAAAAATTAGCTTTGTACACACATTTCCTGGTATTGTTTCAACAGCTCATCTCCTTTGAATCCCTGTTCTCCTGGGGACCAGATTCACACAAATGTGGCAAAATTTTTAGGGCCTGCTGGAACCCCTGTTCTGTAAACAATTTTAATTATAGCCAATAATATATGTTGAGGTATTTTTTACATTATCAGCTTTATTTTAAAGGGCAAACAAAGAGGCACTTTCATCTCTATTGTGTTACAGGAATTTTTGTTACTAAAAACCTATTTGGAATGGGGCCAGTATAAAAATGTATAAAACAGTATAAAACAGGAGATGGGTTTTGAATTTTTGCTTTCATTCCACTGGGAGTACCTCAGACCCTGAGAAGATGAGCATTTGTCATCAGAATTCGCCTGGTGGTTTTGATTCCTCTGTATAAGACTAACAGTAAAAATTGATTCTTTCTGGTAAAATAAGCACTTGCATTTCCTTCTCTTCAGTCGGCTGGCATATGATCAGAACCTAGAGAACTCAGAGGCAAGGGATGCTGTAAATTTTCTCAACTTTTGTGATTCTACTTGGTTACACTATAAAAAGCTATGCCCTTCACTTACACTACTGATGGAGATTCACTCTTTTTTTTCCTCCTGCTAAGCTGATTTGGAAGAGCTCCTGCGCCATTTCTCATTCATGTGTCTTTTATATATGTTCATTTAATTAAATCCCTCCCAATTTATCAGAAGGTGACACATGGCTTTTCTGTACTGGGGTCTCAAGGTTACATGATGGCATCTGAGCTGCCTACAGAAAAAAAAAAAAAAGAATTAGGGATTCCAGTTAGGAACAAAAAACTTGTATCAAATAAAAGAAGGACTTTCTCTTTATCTCCTACCTCTGAGCCTTCACTCACTAGACAAATGCTCAAAGTCCAGCATATACAACCCCAGATTTTTCCTCTCATCATTGAGGTGGATTCAAACCTGAACTTTGTGATTTCTTTTTACTGCTAAAAACAGATAAATCCATCTTGAACCCACCCAGCTAACGAGCATTAAAGGAATTAAAGGCAAAATGAGCTTAATAGTTCAGATTTGACTAGACACCAACTTCAAACAGAATTCCCTTTGGCAAAACTTAGTTTTTGTAGCAGTCTCAGAATTTCCAGTTTTAAAAAGAAGATCAGAAATAGACACAATATAATCTTGAAAGTCGACTTTTGAGAAGCTCAGTTCCATGGTTTGAAATGGATTAAAATCAACACATGCTGGTAGGTTTCACCTCTTGCTGGTTATGATCTGAGTTTTTTAATTGCCTCGGTAGTTTGAGGAAGATGCTGCACATGCTGGATCATCAGCTACCCCTCCATGTCTTGAGCCTCTCACTTTAGTGTCGGAATCTTCACACAAGAGTCTTCACACAGTTCCTTTCTTGTAGGTACTTTCTAGGGCTGGATCTTCTGGTCAGTTGATCCCTTTTGTCACTAATGTCCTACAACCTCCAATTGTTACAAAACTGAAGGGACCCCCAAGACATTTCTTTTATCACACCTAACCCTCCATCTGGCTGAAGATAAGGAACCAGCAGGGAGGAGTGATTTTTATACTGGATCCAGAGAGGAGAAAAAAACATCTGATGCAGATTAGAGATCAAACTTGCAGGCAAGGCAGAAAGCTAGGTCCTAGCCTTTATGTTCATTGTGGGAAGATCAAGCCTTTCAAGGGATTCACTGAGATGATAGTAACAGGAATGCATCTGCCTTCCTACTGCTACATTAACAGCTCTACTTGGGGCAATAGGTTAGGCTTGGGGAAGGGCAAACACCTGTGGGACAAACCACAGCAGGGAGATGCAGCAGAGGCCCCATGGTGGTGTGAAAATTTTCTGAAGAAATACAGGAAGATGAAGCACCAGTTTTGGGTTCTGTGGGGATGGGTAAGGGGCAGGAACCCATCCACCAATTTAAGAATTCATTTTTCCAGCATCTTGCAGAGAGCTGTGCAGACAGTCCTATCACAACACTATAAAATGTGTTGCCTTGGACTCGGCTTCAAGAGCTATTTCCATCACGCTGCTTAATCCAGACTGTCACACACCTGCTAAACGTATGCTGATCAAACAAAGTAACAGGCTTAAAAATAACCCCAACAGTCAATGGAAGGCATTTAGACTGCAATCAATTGCACAATTTGCACCACAGTGATGAGGCTGAGTCTTCCTTTACAGGGTGCCTTTGGAAGGAGAAAGCAGTGGCTGAGTAAACGAGGTCCTAGGAATATTGTAGCAGTATCAGCTATTCTAAGAACTCTGTTATAGTTAGGAATGACATATAGCAAACCCTACATTAAGCCACTAGGCAAAGGAACAATTCAAAACGCTCTCTTAAACCGGTCTGTAACACAGGAGGGACTTTGATCTGAAGAACTGAAGGGAATCTCTGAAGAAGAATAAGAAAAGAATGTGATTAATCTGGGTGAATACCAGTAAGAATTATAGTCTATAAAGCACTCATGAAATAAATTACTACAAATCCTAGGACAAGGAGTAAAGCCATAGCTGGAACATAAAGACATTTCTTCCATCCAGAACACAGATCTGTCTGCCAGTTAACTGTATGGAAAATGTAAAAGTAAACAAATCTGTATGCAAATACTGTCGAGTTTAGTCTAAAACCAGCAATATGTTACAAGGAACTGTATATAGCCAGCATATGAGAGATGTAATCTTACCCTGGTGGCAAAATGTGAAAGTCTGTAGTGAGGTGAACAGCATGTAACCAGAGAAAAATTGTATAAAAGAAAGGGAATTCAGACCAGATGTGACTGGATTTTATGCCAGTGAAAACCCAAAGCATTCTGGCTAGTCATTTAGGACCTTAAGTTTAATATATCTAATCCTAGCCAGACTGGAGGGGTGCTCATTACCATTATGTGGTGGTGTGCTGGGGGGCGGGGCACGAAGGGGAACTTCATACAGAAATGATTCCTAATGCTGTATTTGTGAGAAGGCAGCACTGGAGGTAAGATGCTCCACCCTTCTCCCAGGTATCAAAATAAAAGGTGGTAGATGAAAAGGGGGGCAGCAACCCAGTATGGCAGATGGATGGGACCTGTGCCCCACACAAACAGGGAACACTAAGCTTAGCCACAAAGGTTTCACAACAAGCAGGGTGGCTACTGTCTCATGGCAGCAGTACCTAAAACTGCCTTTGCTATTCCTCATCCATTTCCACTGGGTGGGGTTGGTTTCCAGACTCCATTAACCATTTTATTTTGCAAACCTTTAACCTTCACATATTAAAACATACACACATGCACACACACAAACCCCACCCCCTTGAAACATGTCCTGGAGTTGGGAATGACAGATTTGTATGCCTTGAGGAAGCACCTAATTCAGACACCTTTCAAGGGACAGCTCTTGATTTATATAATTACACAGATTCCCCAGGAGAGCTGCAATCCAGCTCTTCGAGGAAGGGGCCTGGGAGATAGATGTGGACTGCTTTTCCTTCTCTCTCACTGATTCACAGAGCCAGCCTGAAAAAGTCACTTGTTCTTTTAATGCCTCAGTTTACTGTTGGCACCACTGTGACATCACTGTGAACTGCTACATAGTTCATAATAATTACAAAAGGGACATTATGAAGTCATTCAGCTCAGAGGCTGAAGCTTGCAAACTGCTATCAGCCTCTGATTGTGACTGTAGCAGTCTTGTGCTAGGTACCATCCAGCTACAATGCACCTACGCTGAGGAGTCTGCGAAATAAGACACACACACAGGAAAATGCATGAAGAGATGCAGTTTGTCCATGTCAGCATGGCAAGCCAGTGGCACACACAAGAATGGAGCTGATGCTTCTATGTCTTGACTAGTTATGCTGCTTTTGAAATGCATAGGGTTACTCCCCGAGTACACCAGATGAGTGGCTTGCACAGTACTAATGCTTCAGTTTTAGTAAACTGTTCTGTGATCTACTTGTGCTGCTCTTAGGCCATACAAACCCATTACAGCCCCATGGAGGCAGATTTTCCCCCAGCCCCACAATTTTTTAAGCTGCATCAGGACACCAGTCTGGTTCTGATCAAGGTCCTGCAAACAGCTGGGTCAGCACAACTGAGAGCTGGCACTGGGCTCAGAGGGGAGTGACTGGCACTGTCACCAAAGCATCATCTAATCAAAGCATGGCCTGTTAGGGCCCACGTCAGATGCCTTGGCATTGTTCAGAACAAAGTCTGAGCATATAAACGACTCTGTGTGGAGACATCACCCCTACATTAATGGAATCACTACCATGTAGAGAAGGGAATCCTGCAACTGTTAAATAGCACATTAACACACTCAGCATGGGCCATTAGCCACTTTCCTCCACTGTTCACTACTTGCCCTTTCTCAGCCCAAATGTTTGTTCTATCAGAAGGCACAAAAGGGACATGAAACCTAAAGTTTCTCAGTTTGAACTACCTAAGAGTAGTACTTAACTTCAGCTGTGCTCATATGTGTGCTCTGTAAAGAGCTGCAGGCTTTTAGGTCTTTATTGTTCTAAACAAAAGCTTTCTGATGGTGGTGTGCTTCATTATACATTGGGAAACATCAGCTGTTGGAGAAGGAGAAACTCTGAGCAAGCCACAAGTCATCTCTAGGTCTTAGTTTTCCATCATTAAACTTGGTATCCATTTGGAGGAGGGCTGTAGGGCTCAGTTTGTTAGCCAATGGAGAGATGATTGCACAGTATCACCTTTGCTTCGCAAGTTACGCTGATCAGCTGAGCTGTAGCAATTGTACAAGCTCCTAACCTGGTTCAAGTGCTTTTGTGCTTGCAACCTTTCTGGCACCAGCATGTTTTTCAGGGTGGAGAGAACGGGGAGATATTTCAGTTATATATTGCAATTTCAGACTGTATATTGCAAGCATTTTATTAAGCATTTGGTTTTGAGGAGGATGGGGTGATGAGGTTATGAGACAAGAAGACTCAGTGAAGCAGAAAGCCAAGGGTCCCCACATGGCTGCATGGCTTCCATCTGCTAAGCAGAGGCATGCAGTGAGGCCTGGAGTGCAGCTTCTGAAGTGGGAACTGGGAAGGAACCATACCTCAGGGCTGGGCATAGGACTGGCTGCAGGGAATAGAGATTACTAAAAAGATGGCAGCTTGGCAATGTTATAATAATCGCTTGGACATTGTTTCAGAAACTTGATGCTTGAGGGACCTGCACCCCCTCTATCCCCTATTCCCAGAAGTCTGTCCCTGGACAATGTCTTCAATCTCAGAGTTCATTTCCTGGTTAAACAAACAGCAATTAAATAACACAAGACAGGCAACGCCTAGAGACACTGTCTCAAACTCGCCCTAGACAGGCCATGTGACACTGGGGTCCCTGTGTTTTGTCTCTTGGCTAAGACATATTAATCATAAGAGGAATTACAGAGTGCGACACTGTGTGTATGCCAAGGGAAGGTGGGCCTGTCCCACTGGGGAAATGTACTCCGCTTCTTGGTACAGCCGAGCCAGGCTTGTCCACAGAGGACGTGTTGGACAGCCAGCACTGGGCCAGGTGACCCAGAAAGAAACACACCCCTTTTCATTTGCTCTGCTATGCCTGTGTAGAGAAATGAAAGAGAACAGAAAAATCAGTGCCTCTAGTATGTTCCTACAGCAGTTGGGACAACCAGAAGAGGCACATCATGATCTTCAAGAGGTGTTCACAAAGTGGAATCACAGGGAAAGGGGAAATCAAATATTTGCTTGTAGCAGGAAAGTGAAACTAAAGAAAAAATGTAAGATCTTTCTAGTGCACTCTATTAAACTGTAGTATGGTTCTCCAAAAGTAAGTCATTCAAAGCATGCTCTTTGGCACCCATCAGCAAAAAGGAACAAAGCACTAGGGGACATATACCCTCAGACTCCTGGTGCTAAAGGAGAGACGGATTAGACATCTGAGACTGATGAGGAGTTCACTCTCAGTATTTCCTTTGGCTCTTGCAACCTTCAGTTGCCTCCCAGTAAAAGTACACAGAAATAAACTGAAGATGAAAAAAATGTCACTGTGACACTGTTCATTTCCTATACATGAAGCCTCATTCATTTAACCCATCATCATCAGGGTTCAAGGACTTCTTTTTCACTCGTATTCGCTACTGATCAGATCATAATCCTCCTCGGGGTCCATCACCCCCAGGGTGAAAATTTATGGAGCAGCAAGGGATCTCTAGTCTCCTCACGCAAGCAGAAGCCTTTCCTTTGCTCATGTGTGCAGTCAATACTGACATCTATTTGCAACATGCTTGACTGGCCTTTGGTTCCTCTGAAATAGGCAGTGGTGAATTCACTAGTTGGTGCTTGAATTCCTTGCTTTTGTAATGAATACCTAAAGTTATTAAAACTGGAAGAATCTTAAAAATGTAAATTCTGTTCCATCACAAATTCCTCTTTTAATTTACGGATGTTGGGCAGTGAAATTGCTTCGATTATGTTTCAGTTGACCTTGCTACTGGGATTTTTACACTCCAGTATCCACATGACTGAATTTCAGCTTCCAGCACTACAGGGAATGTTTCATTCTTTCCTACACTGTTTGCAGCTTACTGCAGGCAGAATGAGCCAGAAAATTTGAGAGGGGGAGAAAATCCTGAAATCCAGAAGCTGGTCCCTCTATAGATACAAAACATCGCAGATGGTTCACCATGATGATGGAAAGGGACTTTGAGCAACTCAGATACTTCTTTTGTGTGACAGAACACCTGCAACTCAAGGAAATGCTAATGAGGAGGAGGGAAAGAAAGTAAAAAGTCTGTAATGCATTTAGCTTGAACTGGCTTAGACATTTTTTACTGCTCAGATCTGCTATGTAAATCCCAATTGTGTATCTGATCCATCAAGTGTGATTTGGGAAGCCAGCATCTGTGGGAAGATGAATTTGGGTTTGGGGTCCTATCAATACTTTCTATGAGGGGTCCCAATTAAGCTTTACGTTCCCTGACCCCTATCAGCCTCCTCATGCAGAATTTATGGAGGAAATATAGCTACAAACTTCCCACCTGACAGTTACTCCAAGGGACTGCATCACATGTCAGCAAGTCCCACTCTCTCCTGAGTAGGCTTTCAGAAGCAGGACCTGTAAGCAATGAGTTTCCAGCATACCTGGTCTGGCAAACAATGCCACAAAGTCTTGCTGCTAAGCTCATCTGCCCTGAGTCCACTTTAGGTCAGTGAGGGGTTGCTTTTCTTTACTACTGCTAGACTACTGTTTTAGTTCCCTACTTCACCACTGCTAAATAAGTCAAACTTTTCCCAGTAGTTTCCTTTCACTAAATGTTTCCATGCTTTGGCCAGTTCTTACCATAAATATGAGTCATGAAATAGGAGCAAAATACCCTAATTAGCCACTTGCACCTCAAAGCCATACACTTTGCTTCTTTCACAGTTTTCTGGGTCTTCTAAGATGCCTACCAATTAAGTAGATGCCACTGAGATTTCAAACAATGTTGTCTGCTGGAGTACTGAACTGTTTGCTTTCTGGAGATATTTATGGCCATTTAACTTAGACATTTTGTTTAGCATGCAGTAAAGCCCTTTGCCCCATTTGCTTCCACAGGTCTCACAGCAGTCAGAACAGTTTAGAATATGACCATTTTGATAAAGAACTCCCTTTTCCATGTAATTAAGGGTACTAAACACATGGTATGAGCCTCAATGGCCACGAAGGTAGCCTAACCAAAGATGAGCACTTTCTGCTTCTCTGACAAATTTTGGACCTGTAAAAATCAATAGAAAATTTCTCTCCTTCTTCAATAAGAACACATTTTTCAAACTTGACATCTGCCTTAGCAGCTATTATATTGTACTATACTACTAGTATTTGAATTGCGGAAACACCCTGTCATGGAAAGGACTCCAGGATGCCACACACTGAACAACAAAGAATAAAAGCCTGGTCACTATTTTTACTGAAGGAATATGTCAATTCAAAGTGCTCTCTAACACTGCTTTACTTCTTGGAAGAGGCATCTCTTAATTGTCTCTGGTTTTTGCTGTTGACAGAAAGAAGGCCAGTCCAGAGCTTACCTCATTGCCCAGGAGCTGATGTCTTCAGAAAAAGTGTGAGTTCATTGTTAAAACCTATCTGTTGCTCTCCTAAAACTGAAGCTACACAATCCACCCTTCAGCATTGGTTTCACGGCAATTAATAAAAGTTTGTCTCTTTCCCCAGATATGTGGAGATGCTCCAGCTGTTACGTATGGTAAGTAAATCATTTTAATCACAGAAACCCAATTGCCCTTTTACTTAGCTGCAATTTAGAATACATAAAAGCATTGAAGGGACTGAGGTAAATTTGAGGAGGAATGGCTTACTGTGAACCATTGCAAAGAATATGTCTGCCACTAATCTGCTCTTGCTACAGATCCTCAAATCTAGCATTTGTCATTCACAGGGAAAAGTGTTGACCAACAGTGCTTACTGGGGCTCTGAGACTGGTGTAAGATGCAGAGTAAGCCTAGTGCAGAGAAGGAGATGGTGATAAACAGGGGTGAACCCTCTCTCTTTACACAGGAGCAGAGCTATGAAGCATGGGGATTTGGTTTGAACAGATGCACTCTGCTTCCTTTTAAGCTTCTTTTTTTCCGATAATGCAATATCAGTAATACCCAGTGTGGCCTGGATATCCACACTGTGACACAGGTAGTCACTATGGGCAAAATACAGACTCTGGTATCAGAAACTCATGAGGGAACACACGCAAAGAATCACTTGTAGTGCCTGATAGAGAGCTCTTATATGGTATAAACCCACTGGTGGCTTTGTCCCAGAAGACCTTGTGTCCCTTTAACAGAGCTGCCACTGCTTCCTTGGAGACTGGTACACAGCTTAGGTAGCCTCACTCTCAACGTCTTTCTTGGCTGTTAGTTGCAAGGCAGTAGGGAGTAATAGCCACCACAAAAAGCATGCCCGCTGCTGCTTGGAAAGAAGTTCCCTGAGAAGGCAAAAAGTAGCCCCAGTTTGTCCTTGGAGGACACCCCAAACCCTAGCAGTGGACAGGAACTCTGATGGAGAGAAAAAGTAGTGACGTCAGCATTGTATTGCTGCCTGCTCATTGTGCCTCTCAAGCAAGTTGCCAAAGCTTAAGAGCCTTCTCAGGCTTGGACAGCAGAGGCAGGAGAGCAGCCTTATATATGACAAACACCTTGCAGATGATTGCATTTCAAAAAATCAGAAACTGCCAAGCTGGTCAGCTGGGAACAAAACACTTCAGGGGACTTAGCTGCTTAGCTGGCGTCTACCAATATTTTGATACATCGGTGATAACCTGCCTAGCCATTTGCCTTATCTATCCTGGCTTTCCTCTGATTTCTGCACAGCCAAACACATTATCTGACACTAGTGAGACACAGTTGTAGTTATCCATTGTCCCCTGGAGAAGCCAGGGTGGTTCCTTTACCTGCGGATTACAGGGCTCCTGATCATTAAGAATACCCACAGATCTCCTTACTGAAATTAAGATTTCCAAAAGTATCATCAAGAAAAAAAAGAGAAAAGCCTCTGCCAGTTTCTAAATCAAAATAGAAGAGAAATGTACACAAAGGAAATTACCATGCACTGAGAGTACTAGCCACTCTGCATCTTCATTAGATGCATCCAATTAAAACATTCTTAATGTATTTAATTTTCCATTTCCAAATACATTTGTACTTTGGTACATTATCAACAGCATGGAAATGTAGGGCTGTACTAGAGTGCATGTACAGCGTACTGGATTTAGCGGAGGTGTCTAGGAGAGGCCTCTCCTTTGCATTTTATCCTAGTATTTTCCATATACCTTTAGGAGATAAAAGTGGCTCACTAACATGGCCTGAAAAATCTTCAATATATAGATCCAAATCTTGCAACGCACTTCAGTGCCTTTAGCCACAGCAGGAATAGCTGCACACCCTCATGGCTGCTATAGATAGCATCATGTTACTGTCAAGCTACCTTGCCTATGCTGTTGCTGGGCCAGGAAAGGGATGTTTCAGGACTTTCACAGTCCCTTCAGGACTTACTTTGTCCTTTTCTCCTTCCTCTGGTAAATCCCTGTGTGGTGAATTTGGCTCTGAGGCTATGTGTGTAGATGAGTAATTTATGCATTTTCACAATAATCCTATCTTCTGCCTGTAGAAATCATTTGGAAAGAACAGGAAATGTCATTTTTGCTCTCTTTTCCAAGTTGACAACTTTGACATGGGACAGGGATTCTGGTTTATATCTTTCCTAAAATTTTTTAGTTTAGGAACTAAACTATGGATGCAAGTGCATGCTGCTCTTCTGCTGGATGGACTCCAAACTGTTCGTAATCCCTAATAAAAAGAATCTTCATAAAAATTACTGCTTATAGGTTAGTTAGGGAAAAAATCTGCTTGATTGCTAATTTTATCTGCTGCAGTGCTCCAGAGCTGGCTTAAAGATATGAGGGAATGAAAACAGAGAGTTTTCCTGGCTTGACTCAAAAATGTAACTATTCCCTGCTCTCCTGTTGAGGAACTCAGACACTTTCTAAGCAGAAATGTTTATTACAGAAAATAAGTAACATTACCTGGAGCTTGGCCTACCAGTCCTGGAATTAAGGTTTTAAGGCATGAGGGAAATTGGCTCTGTTTTAATCATACTTAATCATTAGGTTTGGGTCAGCTGGTTAATTTATCACAGAAAAGATACCAGTAATAGCACTGCTATGACTGGGCAAGTTATTCTACTTCTGTCAGTCATCAATTTTAATTGGAAAGACTTGTTTGTTTTTTATATATGTTTCAGTTCTGTAAAGGAATATTCCACTGAATCCTATTTTGCTGGGATTTTGTTTCCCTGCCTGCCCATCCCAGTGGGGTAGAGGGATCTTTTAAGTATTTTGCATATGCTTATTATTTCCTTAATTATGAAAGTTAAAGCACCAAAAGAGGAGTAAAAATTTCAAACTAAGAGATGGGCCTAACGTAAACCCTTGAATGAATGCATTGGTTTGCAAAGTTAAGCCGCTTACAGGTTGTAAAATGTCAGAATCACTGTAACCATGCACTCTTCACTTTCCCTGTCTCAGTTCCCATTGTCTCAAGTTAGAAAGTTCAGAAAGATCTGCATCAATTTTAGGATGAGATTTTGGGTGCACAATTTTGATTAATGATTTTCTTCTGCAGTGGAAAAGTATCCTTCTTGCCCCATCACCAAATGCATACACTCCTTTAGGGGCTACTGGAGGCTTTTTTCAGCGGACTCAACAAGCAATTTTCTCAAATAAGATTTAATTGTTTCTATGAGTTGGCTTTCTAAATAGTGAGGATGTATGAATTGCGCCTGGGTTAGAGACTGAGGGAGAAGAGAGGAACAGGCAGTCTGTTTTCACACTTGACTGCTAGTTCAGGCACTCCTTAGTTTAGAAGAGATCAAAAATCTTTACAGGAACAGGATCAGAGGGTTCATTTCTGTGTTTTATCAGGTGCCTATAGCCCTAGCATACCCCATCTCTGCTGCTATAGGCTGATGTCTGCATGATAGCTACCTACAGCAGTGGCATTCAGAAATAAACTGCACATTTCTCTGGTGCAATCATGTTCCATCTAGAAAGCCACAGTCCAAGCACTGTTACCTTTCCCACCCCAAATACTGTTGGACCTTTATATTCACCTGTTGCCCAGTGTATTATTCCAGAAATCTAGAGAAACCCTTACCAGTTTTACAACATGTAAGTCACTCAGACTACAGGAGTATTATTGCCTAACTGAGGCTTTTCAATACTGTCATAGTGCAAAAAGTTACAATAATCTAATTACTCCTTTTTGCATATTTGAATAGTGTTAGGAATAGTCACAACAGTAAAAAATTGTGCTTTGCTGTGCACTCGCTGTTGACACAGGTCCCACTGGCAGATGTCACAAGCAACCACCAGTGACCACAGAGTCACCAAAATGCCCTCAAGGTACAACACCCCATTCATGGCCAGTTAGGACCAAAGGCTTCCTTGACAGTGATATCTCAGCTCAGGCAAACATTTCTCTCTCTTCCCCATCACGGACTTTATCAAGAAAACAGTTTCTAAATGCTCATCTTCAAGTCTCAAGTCTCATCTTCTTATATAAACCCATATGTTGGTAAAAAAAGGCAAGGAACTAAACCACACCCTAGCTGCTTTCAGAAAGGAAAAAAGGCTTTTCTTAAGCCTGCAGCAGGAGCAGTTTCCCATCTCATTTCCAGGCTTGGCTGGAGCTGCTATTCATTCAGCATAACAGAATCTGTTTGGCCTTTCAGCGGAGACTTTAATAAATTGATTGATTGCCAAAATGATGACATTTCCATACACCCATTCTGCTATTGAACTGAAAGAGTGGAAACATTGTGTTAGCTCACAAACTTGGTATCAGTTGGTGTGGTAGTAGTGATAATAATCTAAAGGGTTAGCTGTTACTTGCCCTACTCAAAGGTAATGCAGTTCTCTGAAGCAGGCAGTTAAGAACTCATTCTGGACTGAGCAGATGGGACTGGCCAGGCCTTGCAGTCCAAATGCCTGATCTCCTGGTACTCACAATTTAGTTTCCCAAAGTTGATTAGTCTTTGCATTTCCTTCAGGATCATTTAGTTCTCAAACTGTCATTCTTTTCTCCTATTTTTCTTCCCCAGTAATGCAGGCTGCACTTGTCATCTTTTTCTTAATACTAGCTCCTGAACAAAAATGCTTCAGGTTGCTTTCTCAGCCTAATGTTTCACACATCACCTTTGAGGACCAAGAGTCTGGTTTATTTGCTTCCCTTCAGCCAGTCTATTTCAAATGACTTTACTTGATATACACAAATCAAACTTAGTGTGACTCACTCTGCCTCAGGATCCCAGTCTGTATGGGATCAAGCATTTGCTTGATAGTGTACCATGTTTGCATTTATTTTGTCTTTGGCTTTTGTACATAAAATCACCTTTTGGTGCATAAAACCCTTTGAAGTCATTATTACTTTCCTCTGAGGCATTTACTGAATAAAGGTACCTAAAAGGACAGCTCTGCACTGAAAAAACAGCAGCCCCAACATCTCCCTGTTCAAAGAAAGTTGATCCTGTTTCCTGGTTTGCATTTTCCTTATAACAATGGGCCACAATTCTTAGAAACACCAAGACCCAGATTTATGCTTCCTCAGCATTGATATGGATATGAATATGATAGGAATAGATATAATGTGCTGGTTCTTCAACCTTTGGAGCAGGTTGGGATCCAACCCTGGACTGGGCATCCCCAAGGCTTTTGACTGCAAAATAAATCTTAGGAAATTAAAAAAAAATCATCTTAGTGCTCAAGTCACTAACTCAAAGGTACATAAATGCAGATTATCATGAAGTCAGGCTCACTAGTTAACCTCTACTTCCAGAATTCTTGTGGGCAGCATGTTCTTAAGAACAAAAAATAAATGTCTAATTTAGGAGCCACTATTACATGTCAGACAAAACAGAACTCCATCTTTCTAATTATTTACACTTCCAGTGAATGATTGGCTGAGCCTTTTTTACTACTGTGAATTTCTTGGATGATGTTCAAAGTTCTGCTGGACCAATCAAGTCATTACTTTCCTAATTAAATGCTTTAGTGAATGGAACATGCTGGCTAAATGAAAAGCTAGCTGTTAGACCCTCTGAAGCTCTTATAAAAGCCTAAAGATGCACTGTTACAAAAGAATAGCCTGCCCTCACTTACAGTAGGCTGGGGTTTTTTATTTATTCATTCATTGTTGTCTTCATCAGCAGTGGGAAAATAGCTATGTATCAGGCAGGGAGAATCTGCAGTGGGAATGTTGAGCCAAAATAGCTTTCAGATAATCTGTATATCTCTTAAAAGGAGAGGGAAGTCACACTAGCACATTTGGCATCAGGACAACTCCCTGGTAACAAGCCCCACTGATACAGTATTCGCAACGCATACTCTACAGCTTGCCAGTTCTGAAACTCATTTGCAGTGTTTTGGATGAATGTGTATTTGACTACATGTGAGTGTGTGTTGAGGTCAGGGTTCCTGACCTAGATTGTACCCTGCAATGGCAGGATAAGAGACTAATTGTGTCTGCTGTGATAGTATTTTCTGCTGTTCATCTGGCATTGTTTCTGCTGAGCTCAGTAATGAGAAATCTGGGAAGATCACTGCTCAGTGCAGATCAAGGGTCACTCACGCTGCTACAGGAGATGTGCCACTTTTTAATTCAGGGGCGACACTTTCACTTTCATCATTAGGAAAGAGGCTGCTGGCGGTAATGAAGATACCTCCAAGAACCACCCATGAGTCAGAATTGGCTTACAGCTTACTGTACAGCATCTCATGCCTGCATTCAGCTTTAATACGGAGACTCTCTTCTCCCTCTTTGATCTCTTCATCCTCCCCTCAAGTGTAATGCCTAGGTGTCCAAAAGAGCCTTGGACTGCAATATGCAGTACCTGTGGAATCCACCTTCATTTAAAAAGTGAAAGTGGTTGTAAAAGCCTGCACCATTTTATGCAATCAGTCTAGACTTCAGCTGTATAAAGTTTTGGCTGCAGTAAAATTTCCTGTTGTTCTCCCTGGCCCACTCACAAAAGGTCAAATACACTTACTCTCCAATATTATCAGTTCATTAAAATATCAGCTTGACTTGGGAAGCAATTACAATTCTAGATATACATGCAAAATGATTTTTGGATGCATGTATGTTTCATTATTTATTGAAAAGTATAGAAGACTGGATGCCAGGTGGGAGTTGTGGAGTGAGCAAGGTAAATATGCTGTGTGCAGACATGATTTCTGCAGCTGAAGTGCCAGTATCCCCATCTGGGGACTGAGGCAGAAAAATGGCCGTGGTTTTCCACTAATGCATCTGCTCTGTACACTCCATTTTTAGTTTTTTTCCTCAGCTTTGTTCCCTAATGGAAACTCGCACATCTCCCCAACCAGAATTCTCCTTGAAAACTGTAGAAATATCCTAGATGAACTGATTCACCAATCAGTCCTTTCCCGTTCTTCAACAGAGTAGATGTATAAGCAGGGAAGCTGATTCAGCCATGACAGCATTAGAGGTCAGAGCTTTGGTTGGTATAAATTTATATAGTTTTTCTCTAGCAGGTGACTGCAAGAACAGCAGATGATTAGCTTCTTCAAAGCACTGCATCAGACTCCTTTTGAGTTAAGATTTCTTCCCCTCATTATCAACATCAGGAATATACTTCAGAATGTGGAAAGCAGTTGAGCTCTATTCTGCTTTGTGCATTATTGCAGCCAGAAGCTTCCTTCCTTCCAGTGAGACAATGCAACAAAGAGCAGGTAGAGACTTTGCTTCAGCACCCAAGATCTCGAACATACTACTTAGACTGCAGGCATTCAGAGCTTTTCTAACCCAGCCACAGAGTCTAGCAATCTGGTCCTTCTAGTATAATGTACACTTTTTGGTCACAGATATACTTTTCCTTTCAGATATTTCTCTTGAACTGTTAAAGTGTGACTTTGCTCTACAACCACCATCTTCTACTAGAAATTCACAATTTGTAGCTCGAAAGCAGGCCTGGTGCTGGGAACATAGTGCTGAGAGCCAGTGAGAAGGAACCTCCATTCCCACCTGCAGAGCAACTGCTGGTCAAACAGTAGGACTATAAATTACTGTTGGCAAAGCCAGTATAATGGTGTTGTACTCCCTTCTCCTTCTATTCTCCTGCTGTTGTAGTCAATATGCAAGAACTAGGATTTCCATTACAATTGGATTAGCATCTTACACACTGCTGCTTTAGAAGATGAACAAATAACAACAGAAAACCAAGAAGGAGGTCTAGCAACTGATCAGCATTTCTTGACAAACTTTAAAAGGTTGTCTTTCAAATAGACCTATCGGTTCAGCTACAGCATTAAGTCAAAATCTTGACTTTCTCTCCTCCAGTCTACTTGCCTTTCTAATCTACACAGTTGGTTTCAGCCTATTGCAGGTGGTAGAACCATCACCTTTTTCCAGTGAGGGTAGAGACTGATTTCAGTCCTATCATTTCCTAACTAGCCCTACTAGACTGGCTGCAGTAGTCCCTGGTTCCCCAGGGATCCATGGGCGATTGGATGAACTGATCTAACTTGGCATATTCAGTTATACACAGAAAAAGCAAACAGATATTCTGGATTCAGACTGAATTACTATACCCTGGATTATTTTCAAGTAGAAGTTAAAGAAGAGAAATCCCCCAACATAGCAAATATATATATATATATACAGGCAGTTTTTTCTCCTGGGTAAACTACTGGCCTGAAGCAGTGGCTTAGCTGACAAGAGATTAGTTTTCCTTCCTTTCACTAGGGTCCTGCAAGGTTAAATGTTCTCAGGCTGATAAAGGTTACTGGCAGCAGGGCTGAAATGCAGAAAGGACCACAATATGTATGGGATGTATCCATCTTGCAAAATGGCTGTTGATATGCATACAGGATTGCTACAATTCGTTTTTGCAGCTGGACTCCAAAGCATATTCAGCTCCATTGTTGGAGAGATTTAATACACAAACTCACTCTTTCTGCATCTGCTCACAAAATCCTGGAAGCAAACCCCAGAACTAACTCTTGTCCCATTAACTACCCCTTTTACCTTTGGATTAGAATATCACATTTCACATAGATGTTGGATCCTGCAGACAACTTCCTTGCTAAGTGCTCTACCAAAAACCTCTGGTTGCTGGCATTGCTGACTCCTTTGAAATACTACCTAGAGATAACTACCTGCTACAAAGTTTTCCAGGTTGCTGATCCCAGGTAAATTGGGCTACCTTTCTGTATCCCTGAGCCAGGTACCTAAATCTTTTTTTTTTTCCAAAACTCTCCTGTAATCACTGTTTCCTCTTACCATTAGCAGGCACTGCCAGCATTTCTAATGCATCTCATCGCAGCAACCAGCTTGAGCCTCATCACCTGGAGATTCTACTCCAAGAGCCAAGCATGTGACATTTAGGCAGTGCTCCACATAAACCATAAGATCTTGTTGAAACTAACCCCACATTCCTGCGTGTCTTGTGCCCTTATAACAGGCTCCAGGTTACAGTCTCCATTTGCAGCAGAGAACAGAAGTTCTTCAGAGGCATTCTTGGGGAAAAATATTTAACTTGTGTGAGTTAGTGATGTGCACAAACAAAAGAAGAAAAAAAAAACAACCAACCAACCTTTGTAGCTGTGGGTTATGATCCTCTTTCTTTCACTTAATTATTTGTAGGGTTTATTTCAGGGATGTTAGGGATTTGGCCATTGGATGACTGCAAAGGTCTTGTTTATGGGTGCCCAAAATGTAATGAAAAGTTTTATGTTTCAAAAATGTATTTTTATAGCGCAATTGCTAACCTTCTGTGTCACCTAGCCAGCTTGGGTTATGCTTTCACATGCACACACAAACACTGGTGCAAGTATAGGCATAAGACAGGAATGAGATCTGTAGGCTCATATGCCCCTGGATGAGACTGAGCTCTGTGGCCATCATGCCAGAGCCTTAAACTGAATGACTTCAGTTCATGCTGTTGTTTTCTAAGAAAGATTTGACCCAGCAGGGAATTATATGGACTCAGTGTTTGGTACCTTCTGTGTTTAGACATGGGGCTTGGGTGACAGACATGGAGCCCTTCAGGTGCCATGATTGACTAGAGTTAGTGAGACTGCAAAAGCACTTTTCATCTGATTAATGGCTTCCCAGGCACTCAGCATTTTCAATAGTGACATAATTTTTTTTTTAATGGATGTTTATAGTGATTACTGTTATGCTGCGGGTTTTTTATTAATCATTAGGAATGAGGCTATCCAGGCAACTGGAATCAAATAATTTGTCTGAGAATTCATTATAATCAAAGGGGCAGGCAATTAATGACTAATTAAATCCACTGAGATGCTGTGGGAAAGGAGTGTTAATCTTGTTGCTCAGCTATGGTGGAAAGTGGACAAATACAGAGCTGTTCCATGTTAATTTGGAAAAGATGACATTTCTGTAACATAATAGGTTACTTAAGCACATCAGTAGTGAACTTACTACAGCTATTCACTTCCCCAGGCACAATAAGCTGAAAGAACCCTTTGGATTCTTTCCCTTTCCCCAGTGTGGATTAATTACGATGACTGAGGACTTTGAAAGGTTGCAGATTCCTTTGAGTTAGGAAGAGCATCCAGAAGAAGGATTGACTGGCTTAGTTGGTTGGAAGGCCTCTGGAGTGTATGCTGGCTGAAATATGTAGCTAGGCTCACTAACACACCAGAAAAAAACGGGAGCTGGAATAGCACAACGTTGGGATTATTTGTTGTACTGGGGCAGGACATGTTGTGGAAATCAGATCTAGATAATTAGGAAACACAATAATACTCTTTCAGAAATTTGTATGATCTTGTTTTACCCAGGATATAGTTAATAAAAAAGCAAATTGACATCATGATCTTTTTTTTACCTAGTTCTAGTGGCTTTTCAGAAAACAAATGCTTCATCTGTCATAGTTACTAAAAAAATATAGTGTATGTGTGACTTTCCTTTTGGCTAGCATCTATTAGATATTCCAGTTGTTCCAGTTCATAGTGAGCCAGTGTGTACATTGCAGTTGACAGTGTTACAACAGAAAAGCCAGGAATGAATCTGAGGAGACTAAAAACTTGCCTGGAGTCAGTTCCTACTGGTGAGGAGAGAGGAATTTTGAAGTTCTTTGCTCAGAGGCTCTCCTGTTGCTTATAGAACCTTTCAGCAGGACCACAGTCATACCAACCAGATCCCCAGCATGCTCAAATCAATACAGCTACCTTGTTTTAATCAAACTAAAGTGGACTATCTAATGTAAAATATGGATTCCCAGTGAAACATACTCTGTTGAGTTGCTCATACCTGGACATGAGCAAGTTTCATGGAAATCAATTCTTTCAGACTCCTCCTTAATTATTCCATGTACTTATAAAATTTAACTAGGCAGAAGCCAGAGTCATGAGAAATGCCATGGTAAATCCCAGTACACCCTGAGGAAGTTCTTAATATTGTCCCTAAAAGTTCAGGGAACAGAACTTGACTTTTTGGCATTAGGTTTCACCATCACTAGATCCTGACAGAGGAAGATACTCAACCTATCCGATCCTGGCTCAGGGTCAGATAGAAACAGCTTGGCATCTTTCAATGAGCTGTGCAACCTTAGAGGTTTCTTTTTATCAAGCCCCTGCTCCCTTTCACAGCACATTTGGCCACATCACATACAGTGGGGTAGGAGGCCAGGAAATGGTCTCTGAGTGGAAAAAGCTAGCTGCCATTTCTATTAACTCATCCAGCAGAATCACCTTCCCAGCAATTGTTAAAGCAGCTGCATTTTTTTTTCCTGATTGCCTTCTATGGGCAGACAGAGAATGTTTTTAATATATCTTTGAAAAAACATTGGTTTTAATAATAACTCACTGTTTGCAGAGTAGCATGTGAAAAAATACATTCACAGCATGGATCTGGCCAGACTGCTCAGACATTAAAGCCTTCCTTCACACTAGATCTTGGGCTGAAGCAGAGCTCAGTGTGAACCTGCTGGAAGAACAACTCCTGGTGTGATGGCCTTACTCTGACAGGATGCAACCAGGGCTTTAACAGCAGCTCTGCTGTGACTAGATGCTTGGGCTTTGTATGTGGTTATGAGTTACCTGACCCTTCATGAGATCACCAAAACCCCCTTTTGGGACTTGTGGTTTTTTCTCACGATGTAGTGTTAGCGTATCCATAACATGTGGTAGATTCTGTCTTAAATCTAAAAGTTGGTTGTTTTCCTAGTAATGCTATATTTTAATAAGTCTTGTGGTCTGGACTACTGACCAGACCACACTAAATCACATCACATCAGTACGGTCCCTCCTGGCTTCAAAGTCAGTGAATCTAAGTATATTCAGCTACAAAGCTTCCATTCAAGTATTCTAAATGCTGAATTTAAAAACAATACTTGATTTGATACTTACTGGAAAAAACTGGCATGTGTAGGCATGCAGAGAATGCTGCAATTCCCTAGCCTTACCTTCACACACAAAAAAAGAAAGGAAGGACAGATAAGGACAGACAGTATTTTTATAAGGAAGGAAGCTTTGCAATCTCTAGTCTGCAGCTGCTGTACCAAAACGAGTCACCAGGAGCTTTCAAGCCTCACAGTTAATGTGGCCTCTCTACTGAGCTGTTGTTTTGATTATTTACTCCGGTTTTCACTCTCACCCCTTTTTTCCTGATCTTTTGCAATAAAAACTCCATGCACTTCATGGCTTATTGGGATGTAGAAAAAGATTAGAAAAGGCACTCGCAGAATTAGTTTCTAAGCAATTGTATATGAATGCCCAGTTTCTGCTCTCATCACAAACTGGGATGCACTTAGGTTTTTTAATTGTTCACTTATTTTCATAGAAAAACTGAGATTCAGATACTTTGCCCATGAAGACCTGACTAGCAGAAATAGGAAATTCAGCAGTAAGAGCCCAACCTGACCCTGATGGAGGAACACACGGAGTCATCTCTTTACAGGGAATACAGAGGAGAATTAAACCTGTAACAGTTCTGCAGGACCATCCTCAGACAAACACTGAATACTATACTAAAGCTTTTCAATTACTTGTACTTTGTAGGAATACTGAAGAAGCAGGTGCTGAAATCATACCCTTTTAATTTTATTGAATGAAGGCTGCTGCTTTTGAACAACAGATACTACTATGAAGATAAACCATCTAGTTACAGTGCCCTAGCTCCTGGCAAAGGCAGCCAGAATGCCTGGATTAGGAAGCTGCCTCACGCTACTCAGCAGCAAAGCATTAGTTATACCTCTGCACAGCATCAGCTTTCCTGCCTTGCTGTGTGGTGCATTGCGTTGCACCCCATTGCCACAGTTTGCATTCAGACCTTGTCATGGTATAACCCCAGCCAGCAACTAAGCACTATGCAGCCACTCACTCACTTCCCCCCCACCCAGTGCAATGGGGGGAGATAATGAGGAAAAAAAAAAGTAAAACTCATGGGCTGAGATGAGAACAGTTTAATAGGACAGAAAGGAAGAAAATAATAATAATAATAATAATAATAATAATAATAATAATAGAATTGGAATATACAACACAAGTGATGCACAATGCAATTGCTCACCACTCGCCTACTGATGCCCAGTTAGCTCCCAAGCAGCAATCCGCACCCCCAAGCCAACTCCCCCTAGTTTATATACTGGGCATGATGTCACATGGTAGGGAGTATTCCTTTGGCCAGTTTGGGTCAGCTGTCCTGGCTGTGTCCCCTCCCAACTTCTTGTGCCCCTCCAGCCTTCTTGCTGGCTGGGCATGAAGAGCTGAAAAATCCTTGACTTAGTCTAAACACTACTTAGCAACAACCGAAAACATCAATGTGTTATCAACATTCTTCTCATACTGAATCCAAAACATAACACTGTGTCAGCTACTAGAAAGAAAATTAACTCTATCCCAGCTGAAACCAGGACAGACCTCCACAAAGCCCAGGCAGCTTTAAATGCCTGAGCTTAGCCACTGCCTGTGAAGAGGGGATGTGTCTGACAGCAGCAGGCAGGGGAAAGAAACAGTGGCTGGTAGGAATCTGCAAAGGGCCAGGGCACCACAGGAGCTAAAGTCTCTCGAGTGTATCCAGGTGCCAGCAAAGGCTCCTTTACAAGCATGAAGCAGAGAAGATGGATTTTGTAGGAATTGGGCTTTTACCTGAAAACATTTCAGCATCCAGAGCTCTGGATGAAGGAGACTTAAGCAATGTTTTGCACACAAAATATCTGCTGGCTGCTGCTGGGATGATTTTCTAATGCCCAGGGATCCAATACAAATTATCACTGCAGTTTGAGATGGAGGCCTTATTCCTCACTTCCAAGTCAAAGCTGGGGAAACATTTTGCTATGCACTCTTAAACAGGTGCCCTAATATGTACCAGAGCTAGCTACATTTTAATATAGAGGAAATTACTCCTGTGCCTACATAATTTATAAATCACTTCAGGATCAAAACCATTTCTAAGATGAGGAAAAAAGGTCTCAGTTAGGTTTCATAGGGAAGGTATAGCTTCTTCCTCTCTTTAAGTTCACATTTGGAGACAAGTGTTGCAAATTTTAGCACAAGACTTGTACACATTGATGTTTTTCATGTCAAGCTGTTGGACCCAATGAAATGACAGGAGAATCTCATCCTTCATTTTTAAAAACTATGTTTCTGGTTAAGAAATGCTATAAAAATGAGACCAGCTACATCCAGAAAAACAGGGAAAAAAGGCAAGGTAAATAAAAAGATACCAAACTCATTATATGCATAACGGTCTGATGGCTTGGTCAGGTGAAATGTTCAATTTTGGGTTGACAGCATTGTGGAATTCAGCTGAAAATCTGTGTGAACTAATGAATGGAAAAAAACATATGCTATGACTAAAGCAGAGTTTAGGAGTTGAGAAATTGTAACGATAATTTCAGAAAAGAGACTTTAAGTCTGTTTGCCCAATTTCTGTATTGTTGTTCACAGGATTTCTATGAAGGTATCTTGAAAGTACTTGGAGAAGAAGGTGAAAATGAGCAGGAAGAAGTTAAACTCAAGCAGGGCTTAAGTGAACTCCCTGAAATTTATGAATTACACCAAGACATCCTGGGACAACTGGAAGAAAGAGTCCTTAAATGGCAAGTATAGAATGGCATGGTTTGGTAGCCTTAACATACCTTTCACAGCAGGTGGGTGAACTTGTCGGTGTTTCCTTGATCCCACTGGCAGGGAGCCTGGGATTCCAGCAGACATGATAGGAGTGGAACCTGAACTACTTTGGCAGATTTTGCATCCAGGCAGGAAGGAAGTAAATGTAGAGGCTGTCAGGCTAAGAAACCAAATACTGAAACATTTACGCAGTGCACAGCCCATGACTCCAAAACAGCCCTGTCAGTCAGTGTGAGGACAGCCTGCTTCATATTCATTATCCTCTGATGCTAGTTCACAGACATCACCAAGCAGCTTCACACTTGTGGCGTGAAGATCACAGACTCATGCCATAGGAAGCAGGAACAACAGACATCAGAATTGGTCCTAAAGAATCATCTGCTTACAGAAATCTACATAGCCACTGCATAGCTCTCAGATAAGGGACACCCCATCACTCCTAGCACTAAGGCAGGGCTCTGCACAGGCTAGGCTTCCAAGCCAAACAGACGCTGTCAGCCTGCTGAGGGACTCCACATAAGCCAAACATCCTTATAGGGCAAGTCGTTCCATGAGAGAATAAGACCATGCCTAAAGACAGACAAAGCTCAAATTCATTCAGTTAAGGAGACCTCTGACCTAAGCCAGGCTGCCAGGCCGTAGTGTATCAAACTGCTGGAATAAGAATGTCTAAGAGAAATTACCTCTGCAGACCCAAGCTGACTAAACCTACAGCAGCTAGCACAGGCCCTGGCCTAGACTGAACTACTCTGGCTCTGACAGCCTCACACCTCCACCTTGCTGGAGTCCAGGAGGCAGTGGCTGATCCTATCGCAGCACTGCCCCTGAGCAGTTAAGGAAGTCGATTAGATCAGGAGAACTTTTCGCTAACAATCCTAAATGCAGGGCACAGCTCTCCTTGTCAGCCCTGCACTTTCAAGTCAAAGCACACAACAAGGAAAGAAAAGGCTAAAGAGAATGTTATATTGGTTCATGTCCACCAAGGGACTGTTACAAATGGCAGAAAGACTTAAAAAATTTCATCAGTGATTTATACACTCATACCACAAACAGAAGTGGTGTTTTCGGCTGGGATCTAAAATGGCTTGTTGCGTCCTAAAGAAGTCATAGTCCTACTCTAGCAGCATCCTGCTTGTTCTCTCAGACAAAAGGGACACAACTGGAAATGCCCTAAGATTCTGTCCAGAACTACTCTGTGACACCGGAGAAAAAAGAGGGCTGTATTGCAAATGCTGTCAACACAACAGAATGACACGTGGCATATGGCTGCACTCATACAGGTTCACAGGTGACTACCACCCTTGAACCTTCCAGTAAGTCCTTCCATGTGCCTGAGCTCCCCCAGACACTCTGTTGCTCTGACATCCCCAGGAACTCATGTTCCTCTCCTAACTATGATCACTCTTTTGCAGTCACAGATTTTGTCCTGTTCTCTCCCTGTGCATGCTTCATAAATATTACAATACTGTGCAACTGGGTGCTGAGACGGATGATGGTAGGGCAGTGCTGAGAAGCGGGCAATGAAGGAGAGCTGAAGATATGATATTACAACTGAAGATGTTGTATTATCCCCCACAACCAGTGCTCAAAGCACTGCAGCAGCTTGAAGGTCTGTTTGGAGCAGCAGAAGCTATGTCCAGAAAGGAGATATTGTACCCACTATGGACACACAGTGCTGCCATGGCAAAGGCACAGCCAAAGGATCAGCCCCCCCATGGCACCCATTGAACAGCAGCCCACTTTGTTGTCCAGTATGTCCATGAAGCACTGCCTCTTCCCTGCGATTTAACCCAGGCTTTAGCTGCACAATATCCTGCACTACTGTGGGTCTAATACAATGAGAAAGGAGTATGGTTCTTCTTTAATTTTTATTTATTTGTTTGTTTGCTGCTTCTTCTCTTTCTGTGGCCTTAGGGAGGAACACCAGAAAGTTGCTGATGTTTTTCTCTCCAGAAAGTCAAGGCTGAATCACCACACAGCATACATTATGCAGTTTGATAGGAATTTGGCTTTGCTAGATGAAACCTGCCTTAAATATTCCCAAGTGGCTACCATAATTCAGGAGTTTGAGGTAAGGCTCCCATGTTTTTTTAGCTGCATTAATGCATGGTTGTGCCACAGGGCTTACTCAAAGATATTTTTTCTACAACTCCTCCAGTGTTCACACAGGATAAAATGGGAGAATAGCTCTGTTCACACATCCTGGTGCTAAAACGGAAGTGAGGTGTTCACATGTGCATGTTGTGTTTCTGTTTCTGTTACCCACACACCCCTGTGTGTGCATACAGAATGTATGTGAATCTACAGATCCGTGACTATATTTTGCTGAAATATATGCACATAATGGAGTAGTTCCTCAGTCACGTATTAACTTATTAAGTTCTTTGAGGATGTGTTAGAGTTAATAAGTATTATTATTACCATCTCTTCATATCGTCTCTTCTTTCACTGCATTTTCATTCCTTTCTTTTATACTGGGTCTGGTCAGGATGAAGTCAGGGTTAGCCTGTATAGGTAGGTGCTTAGCTGCTGGCAGCAATCAACCCACAAGATCTTTACAATTGCATTTCTCTGTATTTTTAAATGCCTGTTAACTGCTTCCTCTGTTTACAGAGGATGTTGTGACAGGCAACACTGAACTGCACAGGAAGACACAAACAGGGTTCTTTTCATCTAGACTCCCTGAATGGTCTGTAACTTCTAGGCCTGTAATCTCTGGCCATGTAGCAAGAAACAGGTATTTTCCAGTTGTGTTAACTCAGTCATCGGTGCTGAATAACTGAAAAACACCATCAAGATACACGTGACAGAAATTCCATGATTCCTGATTACATTTTAAAGTACTGGCACTGTGGCCACTTCACATAATTTCAAAAGCATATACCCATATGTGGATGGGAAAGTTCAGCTGGGCTATACTGACTCTATTGAGCTAAAATGGTTAAAAGCTACACTGCTTTATTGTGGGTCTAGAACCCCTGTTTCTTATTATCTTTATCTGGTAAGAGAAATAACAATGTGCACTTGGGTGGCAGAGGGGCTGTAAGGATAAATTAGTGATCGGACCTTAAAGGTTATTTAGAGTGCCAGCTTTATGGGGTATGGATTGTGTTTTTCTCTGCAGCACATGTGAAATATTAAGGATAACAATTAATTTCAGAAGACATTTGGAAGTCAGCATTTACAAACAGATACCTTGCAGTCACAATTATTTCCTGTTAGCAGCTGAGGGAATCTCTGGTGGTTCACACTGCTCTGAACATGAACTTGGCAAATGCAGGTTTTCTAGTGAAAAGCATCCCTCCAGCCACAGGCCTACACACTTCTGTCTTAACTATCAACCCTGAAATTTAGCTCTTACTTCTAAGAAAACAGATGAGGCTTTTCCTAGGATGAGATCAGCAGGATTTTGCCCTAGAATCAGTGAGCTCTGTAACTTCTTGCCCTCTTACATGCATGCATACACACACAAATGAGGGGGAGGTGTATCTCAGTCCTTTCCTATGGCATTTTTTTAAAGCATGACCACTATAGCCTTCCAGTCTAACAACACAGAATTTAGGGCCTCATCTTGTTTCTGGCACCTTTGACTTGAGTATGGGGGACTGGGAATGCTCAGCACAACCCTGAATGCACATTTGGTGATGGTAATCAGCCAGTTAGAGGAGTAATGCAGTAACAAGAGACATCTCTGCTGTCTTGGAAAATGTTGTCTCTTGCCAGCCTTCCTTTAAACAGTTAGATTCCTGTTCTCATTTTGTCCCTTCACAAGTGGCAAACACTTCAGAAATGTTTATCAATGAACACTGAAACCCTGTGAAATTAGACTGGATTTTGGACTTCCACCTTGTAAGGAACCATCTGGGTTTTGTGCCACTCCTCTCGGGTACTGTAAGGTTCTGTTTCTTGGTGCCTCTGGCGATGTGGAGACTTTTGAGGATTGAGTTTTGTGGCTTTCTATTGTTTTTGCAGCACTGTTGTGACACTTAATAGATATACAGCAAGTTTTCCTATTTTAATTGAGCCCTTACAGAATAGAATCATTTAGGTTGGAAAAGACCCTCAAGATCATCAAGTCCAACCATAAACCTAACACTGCCACTAAACCATGTCCCTAAGCGCCACGTCTTTGAAATACCACCAGGGATGGTAACTCAAACCACCTCCCTGGGCAGCCTGTTCCAGTGCTTGATAACCCTTTCAGTGAAGGAATTTTTCCTAATATCCAATCTAAACCTCCCCTGGCACAACTTAAGGCCGTTTCCTCTCATCCTATCACTTGTTACCTGGGAAAAGAGACCAACCCCCACATCGGTACAAGCCCCTTTCCTGTGCTTCCTTTTCTCCAGACTAAACAACCCCAGTTATCCTCAGCTGCTCCTCATAAGACTTGTGCTCCAGGCCCGTCACCAGCTTCGTTGCCCTTCTTTGGACATGCTCCAGCACCTCAATGTCTTTCTTGTAGTGAGGGGCCCAAAACCGAACACAGTGTTTGATGTGCAGCCTTACCACTGCTGAGTACAGGGGGACGATCACTTCCCTAGTCCTGCTGGCCACACTATTTCTGACAAAAGCCAGAATGCTATTGGCCTTCTTGGCCACCTGGGCACACTGCTGGCTCATATTCAGCCAGCTGTCGACCAGCACCCCCAGGTCCTTTTCCACCAGGCAGCTTTCCAGCCACTCTCCCCGAGCCTGTAGCACTGTATGGGGTTGTTGTGACCCAAGTGCAGAACCCGGCACTCAGCTGAATGTTATACAACTAGCCTTGACCCATCAATCCAGCCTGTCCAGATCCCTCTGGTAGAGCCTTTCTACCCTCAAGCAGATCAACATTCCCGCCAAATGCGGTGTTGTCTGCAAACTTACTGAGTGTGCACTCAATCCCCTCATTCAGATAAATGATAAAGATATTAAACAGAACTGGCACCACTACTGAGCCCTGGGGAACACCACTTGTCAAGGGCCACCAACTGCATTTAACTCCATTCACCACCACACTTTGGGCCTGGCCATCCAGCCAGTTTTTTACCCAGCAAAGAGTACGCCCATCCAAGCCACGAGCAGCCAGTTTCTCCAGGAGAATGCTGTAGGAAATGATGTCAAAGGCTTTGCTAAAGTCCATGTAAACAACATCTGCAGCCTTTCCCTCATCCACTAAGTGGGTCACTTTGTCATAAAAGGAGATCAGGTTAGTCAAGCAGGACCTGCCTTTCATAAACCCATGCTGACTGGGCCTGATATGCGGCAACATGCAATTGAGTTGAATCTAAAGAGTAAAGGTAAAGAGAAAAATGCTGCTATTTTTTCATGTGTGTGTTAAATCAGATCACGACCTCACTTTATTTTCTTGTAAACACTCTCCGGACATTGAGTTCCAACTCAATCACAATACTTGCTGTATTTTGCTCAATTCCTTGTCTTGAAATAAGATACTAAAAAGTTGCAGGCAGAAGAAACTTTCAGTCCAAAAAAGGAACAACAATGACAAGCCTCACTGAGATCTGATACCTCTGCCTTCTGATGCCACCCTAAAATCTTTATGGCTTACCTTCTAAATGGTATTCACTTTCCTCCCTTTTCCCTCTGAGTCCAAACTATTTGTGAATGATGCCATAGGAAATAAACTGTTTACGGTACTTCTTTATAGTCACAAAGACAATACCCTCTGGCAAGCTGGGTAAATTGGGAATGGTTCAATGGAATTTGTGCATGCAACTGGTAGCAAACTTTCATTGTACGTATCAGGTGGAGATGACAGTTTGCTGCTGAGCTCACACATCCCTGATCTTTGTTTCCTTTCCCTTTCATTGAGGACAGCAGAGCTCTGGTGGCAGCCCTCAGAGTGTGAAACACCAGCTTTTGAAAGTGGTGCAGCGTGTCTTCCAGTATCGTGTGCTGCTCACAGGTCAGTAAAATCACTGTCAAAGCTACTCAGTGGAAACCCTCCCATGATGTTCTGTGCCTCCATTGTGCCACATGTTGGTGCCAAGACAGCTAAAATAGGGCTGAAGCAGTGTGGAATTTCCCGGGAACTTCAATATGCTTAGTACAGGACTCAGGAAATGTCAGAGAGCCTGGGAAGGAGCGGGCACTTCTTCAGCACAACCATGCTGAAAGGTCACAGAAAAGTGTAGTCAGGTGGTTTTAGCCATTCCTTCTTGGCTTTTTCCTTCTGTGAATTAGGAGAGGCAGAGTTCAGCCTCACTGCCAGCAAACAGGTTTGATTTTAGTTATGTCAAGGGCAATTACCAAAGACAGTAGGGGACTGTAGTCCCCAGCAAGGGGACTCTGCATTGCATCCTGTATGACAGTGGCAAGCACCATCCACTTGTACTCTATCAACAAAGCAGTTGTACCCAGTACTGCACCCTAAGCCCTATGTACAGTACACCTAAGGCTAGTGATAAGTTTAAGTCAAAATCCCAGTCCAATTTCTCTGCATTGTAGGAGACAGAGATCCAAATTTACATTAACAGTACATTTACAGATTTTACATTTACAGTAACATCTTCCCTTTACATTCAGGACCATATATATCACTCCCACCTGGAGTCTCTCCAAGGGGGTTGTGTTCCCTCTGGTGGCTCATTCTCTGCAAGCCACAGCAAATCTAGCAAGTCTGAGCCTGTGAGGGGAGCAAGCTTTCTGAAGCAGGATGTGGCGCCTAGAAAGAACTGTGAAGTTTAGGTTTCTAACAAATGAACTGGTTGGGGAAGGAAATGGTGAAATGTAACAATGAATCTCAGTGTTGTCCAGTAATTTAGTCAGATCAGAACACAAAAGAGCAAGGATCCATAGACATAAAGATGGAGAAATGCTTTGGGAGTATGTATATGTGTGGGTGGAGAGGGATGCAAGATGAGTTATGTGTGGGACAGTAAAAAGGAATCCATAAACCTTGCCCATACTCAACAGCTGATGAAGGGCACAGCATATTAGAAGGGACTCCTATAGATGCAGCAGAACAAAGTGACCATATGAAATTTTTATTCACAGCACAGATTAGCAGCAGTTTCATCTTGCTTCAGACACTTTGATCAAGGATGTAACTCATTATTCACAGCTGGTTTTGCTTTTTTAGTACGAGCAATACAAATGAACACCGGGTGCCAAGAGTAGGCCTTTTTTCGTGTCTGACTTGCTTCCCTCTCTGGGTGTGTTTACATTAAGGACAACCTTCCAGACTTCCTGGTTGCAGTACTTAGTAGTCTCACATGATCCTTACAGTGTTTTTAGTGCATGCACACAAACACTGCATCTAAGAAAAAAGACTTGGCATGTCCCTGTCAGAAATACCCCCACTATGCTCCATTTTCTCTGCCCATTTCTGTGGTCCACAAGGTAAATTGCAAACATGAAGCATGGTATTTTGTGAGAGAGCTGGAATTCAGTCCAACTCCAGTGATTGGATTCCATCTATGCTTGAAGCAACTTAAGCTCCTCCTTGTCCCAGGTACTGGCACTAACTGGGAAAAGAAAAGCTTTCGTGTGTAGTGAGATAAGGTCTTCTGGATAAAGCTATTTCAGAAAATAGGTTTACTGCTTCAGTTCTTCACCTCAAGAAACCAAGCCCCTCTTTGCCTGCTAGGACAGAGTAGGTCTGGAACAGTGCAGTCCTTCAGATTCCCTAGACAGCATAAAAAAAAATTAGAATATGCAGGTGTACTTGTGTGTTCATAACTGGCTGTTTCTACCAGATAAGGAAGGGTATTTTATGAGGATATTGGTTGCCAATTACTGCACTACAGCCAAAAGGAATTGCCCACTCAGTTAAATGTCCATAGCCAAGGACAGAGCTTGCAGCTGTGAAAAGGAATGCTAAATATTGCCTGATAACACCACACAACCCCTTGCTGCCTGCCTGAGTACCAGCAGATGCTTTCCTGAATGCATGTAAAAGCCAGGTAGATTTTGGGATGCCAGGGAGGGCACAGCACTAGAAAGAGAAACAGCTATGGACAGGACATTCAAGGGAATGGATATCCATGCACAGCACCATTCTCAGCACAGAGGCCTAATTATTGGATGCAGAATTTAGGAGCCTGGATTCATCAGAAAGATAAGAATGAAGTATTTCAGGATTAGGCTTTTCAAATGGTGGCACTTAGATACTACAGTCATTAAAAGCATAAAGACACAGACAAAGAACAGACAGACGATCAAAGGCAAGCAGTCCAAACAAAACTGACAGGTTAAAGGTTTGAATATAATGCAAATATAATTCCTGTAAACGTAAGTCCTATTGTGTGTATTTTACAGAACCTCAGAATGAGACTGAGTTCTGTAGTAATCATTGAACTCTGCATGTACAGAACCAGAGTCTCCTTCCTGTGTCTATAAAATGCATGTAATGAATTTACTATAAATATAGAAAATCAGCCATTACAGCTAACCCCATTCATTCAGATGGGAATATAGAATTCATTAGAAAAACAATTATTTGTAAAGTGGTGCTACGCAGAAATTCTTTTGGCTGAGAAACAAGAAAATATTTTTGTCACTCTCTGTTTAGTTGTTCATACCTGCCAAGTTATGTGATGAGTGAAAATCTGTATCAATGCTCTTGCATTGATTCTCAAAGCAGAATGAAGTAAAATATGAGTTTTGCTTTGGAAAGAGGCTATATACACTTAATTATTTGGGAATAAAGTGATATGGGACATTACTGTGGATGCCCTATCCCTGGAAGTGTTCAAGGTCAGGTTGGATGGGGCTTTGAGCAACCCGGTCTAGTGAAAGATGTCCCTGCCCATGGCAAGGGGGTTGCACTAGATGATTTTTAAGGTCCCTTCCAACCCAAACCATTCTATGACTGTAAAATTAAGATTTTATGTTTTAGCTAATAATACTACAAATTATGTGGATTTGTATTCTGATTACTGGATGTCTGTGTTTGATTATTTTCTACAGATTACTTGAATAATCTTTGCCCTGATTCTACAGAGTATGAAGCCACACAAGGTAAAATGAAATGGGTAGAACAAAAATTCTGCTTTGCTAACTCTGCTTCCAAAGAGGTACAGGATCTATACTGGTAATATATGGAAGAGGATTATTTTCAAGATTTTCTGTCAATAGGTTAGATGTAAGATCTGTAAGAACTGATTACTAATTTAGACAAATTATTTAGGGCAAGAAACCTATCTTTTTTTCATTGAAACATGTGGGCTTCCTATAGTTTTGACATAATGAACTTACAGAAGAAGAAATTATCATCTAGACAAGCATGGTGCAGATATTGTAGTTCTGCCCCAGTCAGCGAGGAAATCCTAGTCCTCTTTGGTTCTGTCTATATTTGGCCTGGTCATTGTAAAGTCAGTTGGGATGGCTCCACCTGCTTGTGTGTGTACCATTATCTATGGTATGCCTGCTGTGCTTTGTGAACTTTGGAGAAACCCAGGAGGTTTGAATTGGGTATCTGTATTCTGGATTCCTTAAGCCTAAGTAAACTTGAAAGACATTGCATAAAAATCAGTTCTGCATAATCAAGAACAAATCTAGATGTTCAGCTGCTAACACCATCCTTTCCAACACATCAGATGGATAAAACAGAAGTCTCTTACTCCCACTGAAGTCAAAGCAAGGTTTAGCTGTGGCTTCAGTGGGAGTGGCTTCCACACTGGAGTAAGCAGGAATAACACTGTATTAATGAAACCAGTTCACCTCTGTTACACCCAGTGTAAATCCGAACCAACTCATAGCGGTAAGGCCTGCGACTGACTGAAGGTCAGTCTGTTCTGACGTAGAGTCTTGTGCAAGATTTAGGACCCTAGTCACTGACAGTGGGACTACAGCTATACCAGTAATTTAAACAAGGCCAGGGCAGACGCTCGAGCCTTGTGGCCACAACTGCCTATCTCGTTTGTGGTTAGCACACGCTTGTCACATTTCTGGCCAGTGATGTCTAGCATGCTCCCACATTACACCCAGAAACAGATAGGATGCCCTGTTCTACAGGGGAAGAGATCTGAGATAAGGACCTGAGCCATGTTATGTCACTGCTCTCAGGGCCAGCAAACATGCCCTGGCCCAGGTTATTTGCCAATGGGAAATGCTTTGGGTGTTAATTTATGTCAACATTTCATACACATTTCTGTGAGAAAGGGATGACCTGTCCTCTCCCTCGGCAGTAAGGGGAAACAGATCACCTTAGATTGCCATGCTTTTGGATGGCTAAAGCTGTGTTACATAAATCTCTCCCTACCACAAGCTCTGATTGCCAAAAATCTGCAACTAGAAAACATCACAAAAAGATTTTGTGCCATGCTAGGTGCTTAAAAGGGACCTTGTGAGTTCTCTTGGTCAGCACAAATATGATGCAGAGTTTTGCACAAGAGAATGATGAAGGGAAGGGGAAATAACAGCACTATGCCTTGTCTTTTCTGGGCAGTTTCATTCTGAAGGTGCCAAAGAAGTTAAAGGAGCTGCTGCTGGGGATGTTGTTTGATTTTTTTAAAAGATGCCCTTGCAGACAGAAGGAATTTGGGTTATTCTCCTACTCTTTCATGTTATTTATGGCGTTTGTTTTGCTTCATCCCTCAGCTGCCTTATTCGTTGTTTCTGAAATCACAGACCGAGCCAACGACAGCATGCTCCAAGCGGTGAGTCCTACCATGACACATGCTCTCCTGATCAATAGTGTCTTTTCTGCACATCTGCTGAAGTGAATACATATCTCTGCTAAATTCTGAAGCCTCCTCCAGGGTGATACTCAAGGGTTTATACAGATCTGACTTACAGTATTGCAGATACGGAGTAGGTTTATGTCCTTTAGTGCAGCTGTGCAAGATGTAAGTCACCACAGCAAGCAGCACAGTTTTTTTCCCTCTTGGGGTTGCTGAGATGGTGTGTGAAGCAATGACATGAGAGACGGGAATTGTCATGGTTCTATTTCTAGCCTGGGATGTTTTTAGATATGAAATGTTGAAGACATCACAATTGTACTGTCAAAGATACATTTTGAACTCATTTATGTAATTTTCCACAATTCTGGAATCCCATTTTACTTCAGGAGAATAGGTGATGATCTGTTGTCATGGCTTGAGATCATCTCTGCACAAAACCAGAAACCCACCAGTTGGACTTCATGTTGATCTGTAGTAATTTCACCACTGGCTTCAGGAGAAGCAGGTTCAGAGCTTCAGTCTCAATTTGTAGCTATCAGATGGGGAAAGAGGCAGATCTCAGATTTTAAAAAATGCAAAGAATTTAAGAAGGTACTCTAATTACAGAACAAACTGAACAATGCCACTCAAGATTGAGCATTTATAACTTGTCATGTACCTTGTTGAAGTTCTAAGCAATAATTTAGACTTGGCATGTACCTGGAAGGAGGAAGATTTCTGCTGCCACTTATCAACTCATCAAACTACACTCCAAAAATCTGACAGGAGCATTGAATTATGATCTACGTTTTCTGCAGAATATCAATGATTCATTATTAGCTTTTTTGTTTTGTGATAAAAACACTCTAGCAGTTTTTCCCTGGGAAAAATTAACCCAGGATTTTCAGACACATTGTGAGATTAGCTATCTTCACAGCCTTTTCATCAAGTAGGAAAACACTATTCACAATTTACAGATGTGCAAACAGAGGCATAAGGCATACCATCACTGCCTAGCATTAAGTCTATCTGTAACTCTAGGAGACATTCACTACTTGAACTAAGCAGGGTTTGTATTGCTCTCTGAAATTCTACAATCTAATAGAGGCCCTGAGATGCTAAAAGCTATAAATCATTGTTGCTATTAACAGCTGGTGAATTCCTTGGGGAGGCGTTCCTCCTGCATAGACATAATGATAACATGATGGAAGCTGCAGTTCACTGCTAAAATGGCCAGAGAAGGATTTCAGCCACCCACATCTGCAATACTAATTGGGTGGAGCTTTGTTTTCATTTTTTAATCATAGTTTGTGAAGGATATTTGAAAAGAAAATGATGATAGTTTTAAGGAGAATGAAGAAAACTATGTAAATAGGGCATTTTAAGGGAACTGTAGGGAAACTATGCCTCAGCTGCCCATATTCCCAGATAAATCACTGTCCTTCACATGTGATGGCTGTTTGACTTCCTACAGGAAATGAGTTTGATACTTCTCTGTCCATTTCCTGGTGAACATGTGTCCATACTGCAAACGTCAGCATTACAACAGGCACCTCTGCCAGCAGTCCTAAGAAAAGCTGAGGTGTATCCGAGCTGGAGCAACTTCTCTCACTCTTGTAGAAACCCCAATGAGTAATACTAGAATTGGCCATGAGTGTGCTCACAGGAGGGCACTGCCTTTTCTGTGGATGAAGAACAGGTTTCCATTGTGGAAGCTGTCAATTTGACAAGTTTTGCTACGGCTAAAATACCCTTTAGTGATGGGAAAGTCCTTTGCAAATGTCTTTTGCAAATGTCAGCTGTCCCATGATCCCTGGTATTTCCTGTGCTATTAGTTTATAGATTCTGCTTCCATTTTGCTGGCCTATAGTATTTTAGAAGTGACCTGAAAAATTCCATTTGTTACTTCCTGCATTGCAAAAGAGATACGCGATCGCTGGAATTCTTGAAAACGTGTCAACTGCCAGTTATATTGCATGGTCACAATGCAGCCCTGTGCTGGTCAAGGCTTGTAGGTGTTTCCATATGTTTGATATGCGGTTACTGATTAAGAACTAAACCTAGTATCATGCTAAACAAGTGTAATATTTCACCAGGACAGTAACATATGGAGGTACTTCAGGCTTGTCTCAAAAAGCAAGCTGAGAGAGGTACATTAATTGTGTTAGCTGAAATCCAAGGTAAATTAGCCTTGACAGACCATCATGTTGACATGGATGTGCTCCTTCTGGTATCTGTGATAGCTTTCTTAATTAGCTGATTCTGTAGACAGCACTGATTTGTATCAGGCAGATACATTGTACAATCTAATGGAGTCTAACTAAGCCCAGGGGTATCTTAATGCCAGTCAATGGAGCATAGGAAAACAGACCATTATCTGTCATAACAGAAAACTGTAGTCAAAGGCTGACAGGTCTGAAGCTATATCAGATATGGTCCTTAGTCTGTAGTTTATCTGGGTACATAACTAAGGATTTAGGATACAATAGCTAACTTAGACAAGAGACTCCTAATTTTTAGATATATTCTGGTGATGACTCGTTGCTGCTGTGCAGCCCATTCTACTGTTCTGACCAGATAAAACCACAGCTGAATCCTGTGTACAAGCCTCAGTTTTAGCAGCCTCACCTGCTAAACGGAAGGAGATTTGAAAAGACTCTAGCAATATTGCAAAGGTACAGACATCCCTTCTTTCTCCTTTTTATATTCATCCAATACCATCTTTTTTATGAGAGCACAGACTTAGCTAGATCAATCTTATTTACCATCTTTGTAGATAAATTCATGCCACATGCCAGCACCCACTGACTGACTGTGCTTTAAGACCAGGTAGGCAGTTAATAGTATCAGAGTTTGATAATGAAATTCCTGATTTTTGCAAAGCATTAAAAGAGAGATGCAGCTTCATTGCCTGCTTACTAGTTAACCTTCTAAATCCCCTATTGCAAAGCCATTAATCCATTATCACAGAATATAAACCTCCAGATAATTCTAGCAACAGTTCTATAGTATTAAAGCATGCTTTGGATTATCCGTGTCATGCCAGTAATGCACAGGCCTTTGGAGCAGATACTGTACTTTGTCTCTGCTTCCAGTTTATTAGTTCCCAGATCAATAAATTCAGCAAAGAGACCACTGTATAAATATCATATGGAGTTAGCAGGTCCTTTTGAAGGTGAACTGAGCTATCAGAGGTAACAGGACTGTAGAAGGCCACAGCAGATGTGAATGCAGATGATGAGGTTTTATAAAACCTATAAGGCTGGAATAAGACTTTCTGGGCATAAAATCCCTGGGTTCACATCTCTCTGAAACCTAATTCTGTAATACCACTTCTAGAGAAATAAAATGGTGAGGAGGGGTGAAGGAAGGTTTGCCTGCTTGTCTAAACAACAGTCACCACGCTGTCTCCTAAATGCTGTTTCTCTCCCCCAGGAAAACTTGCAGAAGCTGGTACACATTGAGCACAGTGTGAGAGGGCAGAGCGGCCTCCTCCAGCCAGGAAGGGTGAGTGCTGCAGGCAGACCTACGCTGATAAGGGCATTGTTTCCAGCCAGCTATGTCTCTGATTGTGTGGATGGCCAGATTTCAGGCGTCTACAGGTGTTGTTTACTGAGCTACTGTGATAAAGAGTTGGAGCACTGCTTTGTGTAAAAAGCCATCACTCTGGCAGTGCACAAAGAGATGTGCCGAGAGTCTCATCAAGCATTGCCCCTACTTTTACACAGAAAAGCCATTTGACTTTTCACTCCAGCTGTCCTCAGCCACCCCATGTGTAGTGTGTTTTGATGGAACTGCTATTTTCCTCCCTATATACTCCTGTTGAAAGGCTGCAACACTAGCAGGAATCACTTGCAGCCTGGAAAGGCTCAGAGTTTTATTTGGCTGGGTAAGAGACTTAAATCAGGGGAAATTATTTGTTTTCAATTTTTTATTCTCACCATTTCCCAGTGGTGCTTTTAATGGAAGACATCATTTTTAAGCAACAAATGAATAGAAACGTGGGAGAGTGTATAGCTCTGTCTTCCCATCCACATCAAATGCAAATTTCTTCTCCTGGCTTTTAAAGCTGCCCAGTTTCCTCAGCTCTAACCTGCCTCTACACTTCAAAAGATTTCTTTCTTGAGTTCTGCAACTCTAAATTTCCCTTCAGTCCACCAATATCTTTAGCAAAACTCATGAAGCAATTTTCAAGGCATGCATACTTGTAGAGCAAGAATCCTCATCAGCCAAATACTGCAGTCAACCCCTATTTATTCTCTAACATCAGTACTCTCACTTGCCCTCACCAGGTAAGGTTTTAACAAATTCTGCAAAGCCCAACATACAGAATTTGTGGGATTGCTCTCTTTGATTATAAATTGTTCTAGAGTGGAAAACTGCACCAGATTCTGTTCTCCATCCAAAAAAGTAGATGACTGTTAATCCACTGATGTTATTGCAATCAAGTTCTAGTATGCTGGTTTAGCTGCTTACATACATAGTCCTATCTACATACATAGTAACAATACAGACCAACAAAGTATTGTGTTTGCAAACATGTACAGATTATGTATGCAGGCATAGTTATGTAGGTGTAGTGTGCTGAAACCCAAGGTTTCACCTTTTCTTTTTGGTCTGTCTATTTTAGAGGATTTTTAAACATGAGTTCTTTTCTGAAGCCCATTACATGTTAGCTTTGCAATCAGTGACAGTCACCTCAGAGCACAGTCCACAGTACAGAAGCAGTGGGCTGAGGACAAGTGGGTTTCTAACCATTTGGTACTGATACAAACGCAAGCCATGAAGAGCAGCAGGGCTAACGCAGGCAAAGACTAAGCCAGTTCATAAGGAGTAAGGCTAGAAGCAAGTGTTATCTATCTCTTCCTGTGCTGATGAAAGCAGTTAGAGTAGCTCTTTCCCCAGGAGGAATATTCTCTTTTCTCAGTACGATTCAGAATGAGAAGTGTCAGGATTACAATCTGCTGTTTTCTCCTTCAGATCTTTGTTAAAGAAGGAACGCTGATGAAAGTCTCTGGCAAAAACAGGCACCCTCGGCATTTGTTCTTGGTAAGATTTCTTTTATATTTTTACTGTCTCTCTCATATCTTCTGCACTTGCACAGCCCTGAACCGTGGCAGAAACTTTCAGGCTGCAAGTCATTTAACCATCAGCAGCAATGTGGTGAGGGAGTTTCTGTTGCTAACAGGACTGTAGCCCTTTTCACACGTCCTGTTGGCCCTGCATACAAGAATACGGGCTGCGCAGCCCTCCCTTTGTGCCACAGCTATGTACAGCCTTGACTAAGCCATAATTCTGCAAAGGAGTGCAAGTTTCCAAGGTGATCAGGAGGATGGGAGCTCCTGAATACTTTCAGCAATTAAGCTTCACACTTGAAAGTCCAACCCTAAGGCCTTAGGAAATCTGATTAGAATCAATAGAGAACATCCTACTGCTAAAGTTTATGAAAGCTTTCTTTGGACTCACTTGGGAGATTTGTATCCTTGAAGCTCAAGGACTGGGTTTTAGTTCCTGCTGTCCACATCTATGTAAATTACCTGATAACTGTGTGCATTGCCTCGGTATAGTCCCTCTGAAGACACACTTCCAGCTTCCTGTTGACTAGAGCAACAGTTTTCAATGATGCTTTGCAAAATTCTTCTAAGACAGTTAAGAAAAATGAATCCTTCATCACTTGGCTGGAATACCCTTCACAAGGGTCCGCAACCCTACTGCAAAAATTGCAAGTATTTGCAAATCAAAACAGATGAAAAACCACTGTTTTGGAGATACGCTATTAAGACTTATGCTTTCTGTTTTGCATTATACACTACATTGAGCAATTAGAGAGTATCTGAGTCTCCAGGCTCCTGAGCTCTGTTCTCAACTTTTCAGGTAGCTTATTGTGTAACCACGGCCATTTTTATGCATTTATCAGTGTGAAGGGGAAAATAATACTTGCCTATGTCTTAGGAGTTTTTTACCTGCTAACCTGTTAAAGTCTGAAAAATTCTTTAGAGACCCCTCCCAGAAAAGAGCCATAAAGAACTGAGCATTACTGCTGCTATTAACATTAAAGTACTGTTTGCAGAATTTATTTTACAATAAATGGCTTATATGCCTGGAATACATACTTGCTGTGGCCTCTATAAGTGCTGACAGCTTTTCACCCTGGGACCATTGTGAGGAGGAGAGATGGCTTATTACCGAAGTTACACATTTTGCCATTAATGCTTCTTATTTCTCCCTCTTATTAATATTTCCTATTTGTGCATGAGTGGATGCACAAGCTTCTTTGCCTCCTCGATCATGTATTGCAGTCATAATCAAAGATCATATGGGATGGGACACAGCACTGGCACTGCACTTTTCTGATGGCTTCATTGGTTTCTGTAAAAATTCAGACTTTCATGTACTGAAACTGATGGATTTCACCCAAATCTTCAAATATGAGATTGCTGCAGTGCTGTTTTACTGAGTCAGCATCAATGGACTGTAACAACAGCAATAAATGTCAAAATCATGACTTTGTTGCAGCCAAGGGAAAATGGCCATGCCAGAACCTCCAGGAGCTGGTTTTAAGAAACAGTGTTCTCAGCAGTAGTAACTCTGAAGCCGACTGATGACCACTTCATAACAGATGATACTTGCTTCCTTACTGATCTCTCTTCTGAAACTCTCACCTTTGCTAGTATTACTAAAACATTTTGGAGTTGTGGCTAAAGCTGGGACCAAATTCCAAGAAGTTGTTACCATTTTGTCTTCCAGTGCATTTGTAACTGCTATCATAATCCCCTGCTATGGCAAATACTGAAGCGTCACAAACCTAGCTATTATAACTGATATAAAGAATTTAGAAGGAAGATCAGAAATCAGGTTGGTAATAAACATTGAGAGGAAAATAATTTGAACTTGGGATAAACTGAGATAAATTTCAAGTAGTCCAAAATGGTTGTATCAGCTTGAAAGTCACAAGAGGCTGAAAGTATTACTGGAACAAAGAAAGCACAGAAATGAGTTTCTGGCACTTTCTAGTTTAGGAACTATTTTTGATTCCTGGGGAGAGTTCAGCTGCTTAAACCCGGATGTTAACTGCAAAAAGAGAAGTGTCTCTTGGCAGCTGGAGATGTTACAGTAGCCAATGTCCTGTTGTTATTAGATGCTCTCAGTATTCAGAAACAGCGGTTTTCTCTTCCTTTCAGTTAGAAAGGCAAACTGTGACCAAATGTGCTCTCATGCAAAGTATGTGATGGAGCTAGACTAAAGCATAGTGGTCACTTTTAAGCACCAAGAGACACATAAAACTGGCTTCTTTCCTGCTCTAACACACTGAAGTTGCACCCATTTAGGCTTCCTGTATTATGTCTTCTGTTGGGGTGGGGCGGGGGTGATTGGATCTTGGAAACAGTTTGAAACTTATTGGCAAATACCTGCCTTTGGGTTCAGTGATTTTTTTTACTCCATCTCCTCCACCCTGAAAGCTCCTCAGGTTTGCAGAGCAATGGCATGTATAGCGAAAATGCAGGAAAGCAAGTCACTGTGGAATATAGTAATTCCTGCATTAACACCTGAATGGTTTTGCATTATCTGCTTGTCAATGCTAATGCTGTGGATTCTCTGTTGTGTCACCACCACTCATGCCACCACCACTCATGAATTGCTTAATGGACTGTTTAGCCTGTGGATACATTGAGACAACTACTGCATAGCTATGGCAACATATTTTCATCTTGGCATATAGCATCTTTACCGCATCAGTCTTAAGGCCCTACCAACCATCACTGCCAACACCATTTTGTAACAGCCAAGGCCTGCATGAACATATCTAGCCCAACACATGTGCCATCTTGATTCTGATGCTTGGGGACACTGTGTAGAAAAAACCCAACAACCGAAAACCACAAAACCCCAAGACTAGAATAATCTCCTAAACACTGTCTCTTAAAACCCACGTTTATTTAAAGCCCTTATCTTCTAAGGACCAGATCATAATCCTTAGAAGCCACTGGCAAAACTCAGGTGGGACAAGAATTTGTCCTAATGTATTAATAAAAAAAATTGTTTAAACTGGCTGCTTTTTTTGATGTTTCACACATCAGCTGCCACTCAAAAAGATCACCAGAAGCTAACATGTTACGTGTAGTTTGGTTTAGCTTTGAATGAAATAAGTGTATTTACCTTA
Source organism: Haliaeetus leucocephalus (assembly GCF_000737465.1). NCBI lineage: Eukaryota > Metazoa > Chordata > Aves > Accipitriformes > Accipitridae > Haliaeetus > Haliaeetus leucocephalus. The sequence continues at coordinate 162,447 of NW_010972438.1, forward strand.
CCTACCCAAAACAGATTTTTACATGAACAGCATTTTCTGAAGTTCTTAGTAGTGAACTTACTCTGACTGAAGCTAAGCTAAATCAAGCCCAGGACCTGGAGAGAATTTCAGTGGAAGAGTATACACTGAAGGATAAACCTGAGAATTTAACCCCTACACATCCCAGGAGATGAGCCCACCAAACTAACATTGTAGTTAGAAAGTGCTCTAAAAATTGGGTATGTGCCAGACTCCTACTTGGCCTGTGCATTCAGGGTGTGCTTCGGTCATGTGCGTGCTTGTGCTCTGAATATATGCCCACAAGGAGCATGGTACATGCACAGCCCATATAGGCATGAGTGTGTAGGACACACAGTGAGGGGCTATTGAAGTGCATATGTTTCTGTGGGTGTATGTTGTGTGTATCACAAGGTTACTTGGGCTGGCTGTTTTGTGCAGGCTTATGGTATTGTTGAATTTGGTGTTTCCTGGCAGGATGTTTGGTGAGTTTTGCTGTGCGCCTGTTTCCTGAGTCCTGTCTCTGTTTACAAGGATGTTGGGGCCTCTTTGTAGCACAGTATGGGCTGCTGACGCTGGCAGGCCCCCTAATTGCCCCCCAACCACAGGACTTTGCAACTCAGACACTGTCTCTTATCTCACCCTTCCAAGAATTTCTCTACAAAGGCTGCTTGTGTTGCAAGTGTGGTGCAGGAAGCTGCTATCAAATGGGAGACTGTTTAATGCTCTAGCTGGCAGGGCTGGACTACAGGAGGTTTTGGAGTCAGAGCTTGGAAAATGCAGCCCCAGCACACATTCAGGCTGCTCCACTGACACTCAGGGGGTGTTTAACGCAGACTTGAACAGAACAACACAGGGTCCATAATGAACTACCCTTTAAAACATTCAGAAAAACCTAACACATGGTAGGAGCTTTTAGACAGAGAGTGCATTACGTATGGATGCCAGCAGTTCAGCAGGGCATAGATAAACTTGTTTGGATCAATAAATTTGGACACTGTAGGTTAGAAAACTTGCACTGACCTCTAATGTTACTGAGTTCCCTTCACAACAGAGAAGACTTTAAAAAGGGGGGGAAAAGAGTAGTAACAGAAAAAAAAAAAAAATTAAAGAGCAGATGTATCCTTCTTTCTCTGTGTTATCAACTGTTGCTTTGGGGACTGTGTGCACGCATAGAGCAGTGCAGAATAGGAATATTTGCTCCTATATCAATATCTGAGCAGTTTGGGGACCCCACTTATTCAAAAGTTTTCTGGCAAACAGGAAGTTGGTCTGAAGCCCAAGGACTTCTGGGAACTCCCCTGGGGGTTATGGCAGTCTATCTCTTCTACCACAGATTCCCGAGGGGCTGCAAGATCGACTTTTATCATGGCCCAGTCCTCACTGCTTCAGGGAACAGTATGCACTGTGAAGCAGAAGGATGCATGAAACCACTGGTACTGATGCTAGTTCTGTCCATACCATTCATATAGCTACCACTCTGGTCTCCAGCATAGATGTGGCAAAGGAGACAGCAGTGAGTACAAACCCTTTCTTTCTTCGTGAATATGTGTGCCTTGCTTAGCAAGCTTTGAAATATTTGTCATAATTTCCTTGTTTCAAGCTGTGGCTGATGGGACCTCAGAGTCACAGCCCACTGCTATATAATATGTGGGAGAGAAAAACAGGAGGAAAAAAAAACTCCAATGAGCAATTGTAAAGCAAAGTCATCATTAATGTTTAATAAAATCTTGGTATATTAAGCAGAGCTGTCATGACAACGGTATGCACCAGGGTGTCATCCTTAATCAACAGTAATGAAAGAATGAGTTGCTTTTTAAAGAAATATATAACTTTTAAAATAAATAAAATAAATGGAGTTTGCTATTCAAGAAACTCAGTAGCACATTATGCCAGAATCCTGAAAATCTCTCTTAGGAGTTCACTTCCCTGGGCTTAGTGCCCACAACTAGTTATCTGTTCTTGTGGTTTGAAACAAGCCTTAAGTACTGGCACTGATGAGTGCCAGAGGAAGTCCTGTTTTCTCATATAGTCCTTTGAACATTCAGGAGATAGCAGAATCACCAGGCAAATATGAGATTTCACTAGTATTCTCTTATTTCACATAGTATTCTCTTGATTTCAGCAATAAAGTCTGCCTGTCTTTTTACCTGTTTCCCACCTGGCTGCTAGAGTCCTAGTTGCTACTAGTAATATCAAGTGAAAATAGCTTTCATCTGCTTTTCACTGAAAGGTTTACATTTGCTCATTTTTTTCTACCTTACTCTCCTAGATACTCAGTGTGCAGTAGGTTGTGATGAATTTTCTGGTTATGCATAGCCCTGGTTAAACTGGGAATGATCATGTGGTCAGTACACTGCAGGTGTCACTGCTGACTGGACTAATGTTAGCACAGAGGGTAATTTATGGAGCAATAAGTAAATCACAGAAAAACTCTGTGACAAGCCATTTGTCACCTTGTTCTAAGGAAATTCTATTGTGTTATTGCAAAAGAGTAAATACTCCACTTTAGACTACAGAGAACATAAGACTCCTATTCTAACTTGATAGTATGCTTTTATATCCTCAGTTGAGAAGTGTTATATTAAAAGAGCTTTAAACTCTGCATGAGTTAAGACTTACTAGAAGGACACAGAGAAATACACAGTAGAGTGGCCAGTGCAGGAGAGCATGGGAGTCTTTTTGTTAAATTGTTAGAATTAAATGTTTCAGCATTTTCTACAAAAATATTGGCTGATCCTACTCTGTAAACCCAATTCAATTTTTAAAAGTAGTAAAATTTGAAGTAAAAGTTTTGGGGAAAGTAACTCTTCAGTATATTTTGCCTCATGTTAATGGGAATCTGCATTTTAAAGATGGGCAGCTAATGCACATAAGCCTGATTTGCTGTGAATCAGACAGCTACTTAATGAAGTGGTGTCCACAAGTGAACTCATGACCCTAATAAAGGCAACAACAGTTTTGCTGTTAAGTCCAAGGTGATAAGGATTTAATCCCATGAGTATTAATTCCATGTCATTTTTCTTTAACCATTGTTCCTGCTCTGCAAGAAAGCTAAACTATGACCTTTTAAGAAAACATCCATAAGGCTCCACTTTCTGTTTATTTTTCAGGCAAGCAAATTAGTGAAAATTTTACACCAACAGTTTTAGGTGGTCAGGTAGTACTATCAAGACCCCAAAAATTCCAGTCATACAGGATACATTATTTTATTGCCAAATAATTCTTTAGTTTCCTCCCTTCTTCTCTGTGTCTCTCTTTATCACAGTTTTCCTTCCAAAATATAATATTACCATCCAATTGGCTATATTTGAATGCCTTTGTCACAGAGGAATCCAAGTGAAGCTGGTTTCTGTCTGCTTTTTAATTTCTTGAGATTTTCTGCATTTAAGATGCCTCATGTCTGACATCACAGAGTATTACCTATGCCTTGGTTTTACATTGCCTTTGCACATCTTTGTTCATAGTACCCCAGTACAGTAATTGACAGGCTGACTGAGTTTATGCTTATTGGTACTGATGTGAGAAGCCTGGGAAAGACAACAAGAGAACATGACCTGCTCATTCAAGTAAAGGAAAGAATGCATACACACAAGCGTTACTTTGGCAATGTTAAGGCCCACCAATACTGTTTTTCCTTCTAGAAGTAAGGGGAGGCCAGCAAAGACCTACGAGGTCCAGTTCTGCTGCTTCATTTATTTGTTTGTTGGCACGAAGATAAAAGGCTGCAATAATGTCTATGATTAAGTTAGGCAAACAGCAGAGATCTGATCCCATTTAGTATGAAGCTGTTTGAAAAGCATGCATTCTGCAAGGAGCTGAGAACTATGGAAATATTTGGGATGTTAAGGTACAGGGGTTTTTTTCCTCATAAAATGAAAAAAAGTTTCTCATTTTTGCCCTTCCATTGTCTCTACTGCAGCCCACAGACTCAGCAAAGCTGTCAGATGTCTAGGCAAGTTTTGCTAGCAGTGAAGTACAGTTACTGCTCTCAAATATCCAAACCATTCCTCCCTGAATCATTCCTCCAGACTGTGGCACCTCTCCTCACCTCCACTTCCTTTTTGCCCAGAAAATGGAAGTCTGAGAAGCCCAGCCCTACCCGTGGCCTCACTGCAGCTCCACTGTCAGGGGGACCCTGAGAGAATCAGAGCTGCAGCATTCTGGGCAGTTAGTTGGTGTTGCCAGGTAGTAAATGCAGAGCCTGCCTTCCCAACTTGAACATGGCAGCTGTTTCACCCAAGCTGAATAAACAAGAGCTGATTATCTACTTGCTTAGCCATTAGCAACAGCCAAAAATGGGAAGAAATCAAAGTCCTGGATGTAGACTCCCCAGAGCTTTGTGGAAATGCAGGTCTTGATCTAAGCTGTGTGGCTTGGGCCTGTCTTTAGTAACAGTCCTAGCAGTTCATCAAGTTACTGCTTGTTCTGGGTATCCCTCCCCCCCCCACCCCCCGGAGTAATGGGAAGGCCTGCAAGGCATAGTGCAGATTATTGATTTTGTCTTTCTCTTCATATAGATGAATGATGTTCTGCTGTACACATATCCCCAGAAGGATGGCAAATACCGACTGAAAAACACCTTGGCTGTGTCAGGCATGAAGGTAATACCTCATCTGTATTACAGTCTGGAATTAAAGTTGTATAGTGGGCTGTTAGTGCTTTGCTGGTTTATGTCTCATATCCAGCAAGGGGAAAGAGGGGATGGACCTGTTATCAGGGGATTCCCTTGTCTCTTACAGGAGACAGAAGGAAAAATAATATAAAGCAAACATATAAAAGAATATCTATAAGGCTGTGCCTTAGTATGACAGCCTTATGCAGGCTGCATAAATAATACAAGCCAAAATCAGATTTACCATCTGATAATGAAACTGGAGACAGAAAAGAGTTATTATCCCATTTTGTCCATTCCTCTCTTCATGTCTCCAGCCAATGTATGGTTGTTCCCTACATCATATTCATTAGGGCTTAGTCTGCCTGGTTTTAAACTCCTGCCACTCAAAATTTACATAAGCTTTCGTTTGCCTGGTTTTCATGTGCCCTTTAACTGTTTTCATCAAAAGAATTAATGGGTTCGACAAGCCATTAGCCAGCTTTATGGGGAAAAGGTGTATTGGGAGCTACTACATGCACATAAACACAGTCTCTTCTTCAGGAAATTTCTAAATTGCAGATTACAGAAACTGGACACAATTGTCCTGTTCTTACACTCTTTCCCTAAGCATCCATTGGCACCAGTACCTACCTGTGCAACAGAAGATATTGGGCTGGACGGGTCTTTGTTGTTTACCTAGCCATCCATTACATACCTCCCACAAAGAACCTTCATAACTGTTCTATAGTTAATATGCCAAGTTGTATTTATGTGAAAGAGGACTTGAAGTGGCAAGTCAGGAGTCTGGGGATCTAGGAAACATGCAAGATGAGAATTACTAATCATTAATTCCAGCAGAATGACACGGGTGGGTTGAGATGTTATGAAAAGGTAGGAGGCTGATCAATCTAGAGACCTGATAGTCTAAAACCAACTATGAGTTCCCAGCTGGGGCAGGAATTGCCAAAACACTCTACCATTAAGTGAAAAGAAGTTGCGGAGCAGGTATGTGTTGGGGTACATTTGAAACACTGAGTCACTGGCATAATAGATACTCGTTAATAACAACGTATCAGTACCATGAAGCTATATTTCTCCTAAGTGGCTGTTGCTATTGGTAGACAGCTAATACACTACATGGCAGAGAAAAAGTTTTAGCTGAGCTGTAGCTTTTAAGTATTTTTTTAGCTCTTAAAGAGCCTTGCTGCAGACAGGCATTCATTGAACTGAAGTGCGTCACTGTATGTCTGCATGTCAGGAAGAAAGTTATTTCCATTCGTTCCAAGAATAGCCAAAACTTTTGCCCCAAATGCTCTGACACTTGTCAGACTAAACATTCCTAAGCTTGTCATATTAAAACTGAACACTGATTGATACTTTATCCTTACCTTTATAGTTGGAATAAATTATTTTTTTTCCTTTAGCACCACCACCATATTGAAATAGAGAGCATTCCTCATTACACCAGCAACAAAAAAGACAGAAAACCCTACCTGCCCATCTTTTTGCATTGAAATATGAAACAGATGGCTGAGACATCATACATCCATACCCATTGAGACTTGTATGGTGTACTGGTTATAGACGGTTTAACTCATGTCCATGTTCATGGCATTTGTTTCTAGGTCAGCCGCCCAGTGACAGAAAAAGCCCAAAACGTCCTGAAGATTGAATATGATGAATATTGCCTGACCCTGTCAGCAAGGTACTGTCCCCAAACAGCCATGGCAGAGGGTGTTACATTCTAGTCCTTATCTCTACATTAGTCTAACCAATACCCAAGACTTAACTGGTGTATCATTCTTTTTTAACTCAATTTCGGTCTGTGCTATTGTGACAGACAATGGCTGAGTGCTTGACTATACAATGAAGATATTAATTATAAATGTGAAGCTCATAAACTGTAATTAATTCAACTCATATACTGAGTAAAGATTAGAAGTCAGCTCTTGGTAACATCGTAAAGAGAAAGGAAAGAGAATAAAGTCCGTTACTAAGAAGCCTGAGTTGTTTCCATTATCTTTCACACTTTTTCCCTGTGACACTAAGAGTATGTTATATCTCCCTTTCATAAGTTCACTTGTTACCTCATACAACTAGGGTTGCAAAACTGCTGGAGAAAATAGCAATTGGGTAATATCATGCAATAGATATAAAAGCATTTAATAGTGCTTAAATGACAAAGCCAAAATTAAACCTTACTGGCAACCTCATGGGTCTTCCTACTAAAACGAATTTCACTAATGAGTTTCTGTAGTGCTAGTACTGATTGCAAACTGGGAGTCAGTATCTCTGTCCTGGGATCACAAGCTAATGCCGGAAAGAGATTGTAGGTCAGTTTCTGATCAGAAGATAGCAATAGAAAGACAAGGAGGGCACTTTCTTATTCAAAATCAGAATTTGGAGCTCTCATCCTTCCCAGAGCACTTGCCATCTGTGGGCAGTGCTCATATACCTGTCAAAGCCTTTTTGTCTACTTCCTTTTATAACCAGCAAATGAGAAATATCTCAGATTTTCTTAGAGCTGCATACTCATCACAATTGTAAAAATATACACACAGTACTTCTGAATTACCTGCTGCCAGTTAAAAAAGCAGAATGCATACAGTACTTCTGTATCATAGAGGGGAAATAACTGCTGCATGTCCCCTTTATTCGGGGCAACTCAAGTTGGCAACCTTAGTGAGAAGCTTGGGATGTTCTGCTTGCATTGTTAGGTTGTTTCTTTGCCTTTTGTACCCATATCAAGTCTGTGCTTAGGTAGCCTAAACAAAGCATGTGAGGCCACCGCGAGCTGTGTTTCTTTGGTAGTAGATAGAACCAGGGCCTGAGACTAAAAGGTTGCCCTTCTGGTAGCAGCCAGATGAAGACTGACTCCTATCATAGTGCTGGGATAGAGCCCCTTTCCCTTCTTGTGCTGCTCATTCTGGGACTGATCTGCCATCAGTCACCCAAGAACATTTTTTCCTCTCCTTTTCCGTACTGGCTGGCAGAGCTGATGAGACACTGGTGGGACAGCATGCTCTCCTAATCCCACTGCACAACATCCTTGGCCTGCTACACTTACCAAAAGGAGCACCAAAGACAGAAAAGTACCAGAAGGCTTCAAGTATCCCTAAAGACTGTATCTTTTACCACTCATACCAAGGTGTTGCAAGTCTGCACTGGAGTACAGTTGTTAACAAAAACAACCCAAACCTCAATGCCTTTACACTTGTATGAGCAAGGTGAATGCATTGAGGAAACGTGGAATGAGTGGCAGGGACTAAAGGCAGTAGAATGAGGATCACCGAAGCTCAGAAGTCAGCATGGCTATATGAACAGATGGCACTGTAAAGTCTTTACATCCTGCTGAAAATGGCGCTCTCACCCAAAGGTCTGTGTTATTGGCTTGCAGCGAGCTGGTAACAGATCTGAGCACAGAGCATTTATGGAGAAGGCTCATACTGCTCTTATACCTTTATCTGCATTTCAGAAACATTCTTCTTGGACATGGGTAACCATGTGGTGCCCATATAAAATACCAGAGCACTAGGAGAACTCAGTCAGTGTTACCTCCCTAAAAGGCTAATTCAGAGTGACAGTGATAGCACTGGGACAAAATCTCATCTCATCCCAGTCGAGTTTCTGTGTTCTATGGATGTCCCTTGCTGTCCAGGAGACTGCAGTGACAATTTGACCCTCTCTATTTGCTGAAGGAAGAATATATGAGCCAACACAGATAACTGATAGCTCAGCACAAAGGGCACAGCCCAAAAATTAAACAAGGACCCAATGTGGCAATGGTGAGTCAAGGTCTGAGCTTCTCTGAGCCTTCATGCAACCAATGAAATAGCTAATTAAGAATAAGCCAGTGCCAACTGACATAATTTATCTTACTCATCAGCAGACAGGTGTTACTCCCTCATTTAGACACTAATAACCTGTGATTACTGCCTAGAGATGTTTAATGGAGTAGAGAAGATGTTAAAGGGGCCAGTTAGGTATCAGGCTTTTAATAAAATATTGTCCCTCTTATGTCTTTCCCAAAGTGGCTTTAATTTACCTCACTCTATGGGCCATGATTTCCTTTGGTTTTTTTAAATCATATCTTAATTCTCAAGTGAAGAGAATTTCCAAGAATTAGCAAGAGAAGGGTTGAAGACAGGACTTCTTTTAGTGTTTTACAGGCTGTGATTTGCCTGGAAGATACAGCCATCTTCAGATTTCTTAGAAAGTGTAATTTGATGGGACTTTTGGTAGTAATAAGGAGTGATTAGTAGTGTGACTCTTGCCAGAGATAATCTCATGTAAGCCCCTTGGCTTGCAGAGGTTAGCCTATATGCAGTAGATACACTGGCTCAGTTTCTGCTCCAATTTCTGCTCCAGGCTTGTTGAATTTTACAGAGGCTGGTGTTTTTCAGACAAGGGCTTATGCTCACGGTGCAGAGGAATGCTAAGAGATCACTGATAAAATCTGGCATTTCCTCTCTTTTTGTGCTTTTTTTTTTATTTAAAGACCACAAAAGACATTGTTCTCAGATGTCTTGTTTGGTGGCCTTCATGAGGACAGTGTGAGGAAATCACAGATGAACAGCAGCTGGCAGTGATGCCACTGCTAATTTTTACAACAAAGTCTAGTGGGTAGCTTTAATGTGAGTGGCTGGTATGACTCAGGGAGGGGAGACCACACTGAGTTGCATTCCCTCCTGTGACTGATGCTGGGAACGGCTAGAGCTGTGCAATTTCAGATGCACACAGTTTGAAGTCACAGCAGGAAAACCAGCTAACAGGCAGGACAGCTTATGGCTGTAACACAGCGAATGCACCTGGGAAGTAACAGGCACTAAGAGCCTTGCTGCTTTTCTGGGATATCTGGACTGGCGAAGCACAAAGTGCTCACTGTTTTGCCTTGTGCAAAGGGGGCATCTAGGGGCCAGTCTAGAGAACTACTGACCTCCATGCATAACTGCAACTAGAGGGAATGCAGAACTTCCTTCCCAAATTGCTGTCCTGACCTCTTGCCAGGAGACTGGAGATTGTGTGTGATGGAGCTAGAGGAAAATGAAAGCATTCGCATCTCTACTGTGGGTGACAGACTTCTGCATTTTCCAACGTGCAAATCATCTAAGCATCCCACTGTAGAGATGAGCATAAACACGCTTACTTTGAGCAACCTATGCCCACACTACATGCGCTAGAGTGCCTAAAAGCTAGGGCAGACATGACAAAAAGACATTTCATATTGTCCTACGTGATCTAGGATTGAGCAGCTTATAGCAAAGTCGGAAACTACTTTGAAAAATTTTCTGGCCACTTAGCTCCTTCTCAGTCACAGTCCTAACCACGGATCTACACTAATTATCCCACGGAATATGTCCCAACAGTCAATTTTGTTCCTGGTCAGAAAATTACCAGTTCAAAGCAGTAGTGGGGAAAAGCAAACATTCATAAAGTGAAGCTTTTCTCCTCTGATCCAGAAACAGCTTGTTTCACTCCCTGCTGTGCATGGCATTGACTGCTCTGCTGTATTTCATTCCACAGCTCTTGCTTGGAAAGGGATGACTGGTACAGCTGCATCAGCAGACACATCCCAGATGACTACAAAGCTCACAACACTTCCACTTTCCACAGCAGCGTGGAGGTAAAAGGCGGCCAAGTCTTTTAATGCTTGAAAGGGGAAGGGGGAAGGGAGAGAAAGAGAGAGAGGAAAGGAGGAGGGTTATAAAATGCAGAGTTCCTAGCGGCAAGAGTTCTTACTATTTTCATTTAAACCAGTATGCCAAGCTTAAACAATGAAGCTCATTACAGCTCATAGGCTACCTCTGAAATGTTAATCACACTCTGTGGTCTTTGCTTAAATAGGAGTTCTTCTGGAAGAAGACTGTTTTGTCCTAAAGGGTAACTATTTTGGATGAAATAAAAATAGCTACAAACTTCGTAGATTTTAAGAAAACAAAACTACCCATTAGTTACACTAATATCATAAACATAATAAAGTCACTGCCAGTACAAACCCCACCAACAACATTCTAATTGTACCAGCACAATTGACGTATACTATTGTTATCTCATTAATTTCAGTTGTATTGCTCCCAGTTAAGGGAAAGAATGCATCTGACAAAAAGTAAAAATGCTATTTTAGGTTATGTAGAACCCCAGTTTTACTAAATAAGACTAATTAGCAAAAAAAAGAGTGCTGGTGAGGCCACACCTGGAGTGCTGTGTCCAGTGCTGGGCTCCTCAGTAACTTTCAAGGCCAGGTTGGATGGGGCTCTGAGCAACCTGATCTAGTTGAAGATGTCCCTGCTTATTGCAGGGGGGGTCAGAGTAGATGACCTTTAAAGGTTGCTTCCAACCCAAACTATTCTATGATTCTATGATTTCCATTCTTGGTTCATGAGATCATTGCACCCATGACTTCACTTTTCTTTCCTAGCCTGTATCATCTTACAATTTCACAGAGTCTTTCATTCAAGAGCATGTTAGAAACTCATAGGCAAAGATCACACAGTTCCTGAAATGGAGCTGCTTCTCAAATACAACAGTTGTTATTTTAATTCAGTGTTTCTGTATCCTCTTACAGAAAGTAATTTCTCATCTCAGTTTGTGTGCATTTTTAAGATTGTGTACTAATGGTGCTCTCAGAAACTGTCATTGGGAACCAGTAAGTACCACCTGTGACTGTGGGGTTTGTGATCTGGACACATGTCCTGAGAGAAATGGGCTAGCAATCCCTGTCTTGTCCAACAGAGTTCTCTCCTTGTGTTATCCTGGGTTGCAGCTTGCAATTTAATTCGGTGGTTCTGCTTTACCATAGCTTTATAAGGTTAGGTTATTGTTTGCCCATAAAAGGGTTCTTCTTTACAAAACCACACTGAAAGGTACTTCACAGACACCTAAAACCAAGGTGCCCAGAGGAAGGATAATGGTCTCCTGGGCTGCATTAGAAAAAGTACTGCCAGCAGATTGAGGGAGGGGATCCTTCCCCTCTACTCAGCACTGGTGAGGCCACACCTGGAGTGCTGTCCCCAGTGCTGGGCTCCTCAGTACGAGAGAGACATGGAAACCTTGGAAAGAGTCCAACAAAGGGCCACAAAGATGATGAAGGGACTGGAACATCTCTCCTGTGAGGAAAGGCTGAGGCAGCTGGGACTGTTCAGCCTGGAGAAGAGAAGGCTCAGGGTGGGGGGAGATCTCATCAATGGATATAAATACCTGAAAGGAGGGTACAAAGAAGATGGAGCCAGGCTCTTCTCAGTGGTGCCCAGTGACAGGACCAGAGGCAGTGGGCACAAACTGAAACACAGGAGGTTCCCTCAAGCATCAGGAAACACTTTTTCACTCTGAGGGTGACCAAGCACTGGCACAGGTTGCCCCCAGAGGTTGTGGAGTCTCCATCCTTGGAGATACTCAAAAGCTGCCTGGACATGGTCCTGGGCAGCTGGCTCTAGGTGGCCCTGCCTGAGCAGGGGGGTTGGACCAGATACCTCCAGAGGTCCCTTCCAACCTCAACCAGTCTGTGATTCTGCAATTTAATTTTTGAAGACTTCAGAAAGTAAAAAATTAATCAAGACTCAAACCAAGATTTTCCTTCTGGCCTGGAGGTAATCTACTTTCAAATATTTAACAAGAAAAAATTAGAAATTAGTTAGCATAGCAACCTAAACCAAATCCTTTTTCAACAAATGAAAAAATAATTTCTTTTGCAGCTCTGCTTCTGAAGTAAACCCTAGAAATTTGGATTAATTTGATTTTTCTGTGTTTAAATCCTATTTGTCTGCAGAAGCCTAATTTCCTCATAGGAAACCCTCCTAACAAACAGTCCTTCAAAAGCACAAGAGCTTGCGGTACTTTTGCCAAACACTCAGCTGCTGTGAATTGACAGTGAGGTACCCATAATACTTTGGTGCTGAACCTGAAGTATACACAGCTTCTCAGCATGGCTTATTAGGTTGGGTTCAGTTCCACATGGACTGTGGCTCCCTAGGCTTGGAGCAAAGGCATCGGTACAACAGGTGCAACATGGTGCATTCCAAGAAATAGGAACAGTGAATACATTTTCTAAAGCTGCTTACATATATTCAGATCAGCAATGGAAATCATGAATCAGATTTGGATTGTGTGTGGGTAAATTAATCTCTGGGTTTACTGTTTTCTGTAGTCTCTCTTCCCCAATCGTAGAACTGTCCCAAGGCATAATGGCATAAAGAGTTCAGGCCCTTTTTGATTGAAAGCTATAGAGCTTTTGACAGTTATTATTTCAAAAGCTGTTAATAAAAAGATGGCTTTAACTCATGTTCTTACCTGCAATTTGCATACACAACGAATCAGATCCTTGTCTGATGTGGAGGAATGTCAGTGCCTGATCAATAATAGATCTACATGGATTTTTACCACTTGTGACTCTGGCTGTAATGGCACCATGTACTAATTAGCCACAGTCTTTCAGTGCTGAAGCAGCTGTATCTCACTTACAAGGTGCATTAGGAATTAGAAAATTTGAGGATCTTAGCAGGTGAAGGCAGATTGAAATGAGAGGAGAATTCTATGTGATGGAGCAGAGCTGACTGTGTGGACTTTGGAGGTGTGGATGCTTCTTCATTTTTTTTCATTGTTTGATTTTAAGCTAAGGGAAAGACTTGGAATACCCTTGGGACAGAGGCCTCCTACTTTGGTACCTGTGTCCCATGTCATGATGTGCATGAACTGTGGCTGTGACTTTACCCTCACTTTGAGGCGACATCATTGCCATGCCTGTGGGAAGGTAAGAGCTGTACAAGCTTGTCAGGGAGGCTTTATTCACACCTCTAGGACACTGGCTGCCACTGCTGTAACTTCTGCAGACTTGTGGCAACATCAAGACCACAATCTGACTTCTCACAGAACCTGTTAGTGCTTTGCTAAATTAGGTAATTAGGTTTCTAATGACTCTAGTAGAAACAACAGTAACCTTCCCTTGAGGGTCAAATTAATTCCCAAAGGCTAGTAGTTGAAGGCTTACAAGATAATTGTTGCTGAGTCCAGTCATTATATCTGATATACAGCTACCTCTAGAGAAAATGAAGCAACACACTAAAAATATAGGCTCTGGTCTGGACCAGAGCAGTAGCACATCTAGTCCATGTCCTGTCCCTAATAACAGCTGGTAAAATTATCTTCCAAGAAAAGTGAAGAAACTCAGCAGTAGAGCATGGTTTGGTCAGTGACAAAAGGGAAAGCTTCCTCTGTGCTCCACTGAAGAGCTGCTGCCTTTTGCCCTAAAGCCAAGAGGACCTATAAGCTTTCTTGGTTTTGTCCCTTTATTACTGACTCTAGAGATTTGTTTATACACATAAACCTGCAGTTTTAAACTATGGCTGTCTTTTAGCCTCAGTAATATTTTTTTTTTCAAACTGCCAGTAATTTTTGCTAGCGTGAAAAAGCATTTACTTAATCTTTTTTCTAATTCCACAGAGAAACTCAGTCTGTACCTACACAGGGATAGCAGGAACTTGCAAGCTTGCTTAAGAAAACAATGTTACTAACAAAGCTATGAAAACAGAAGTAATATTAAAGTAGTCTTTCTGTGATTCACTAGTAGGGAAGGTTTAAGTTCCTGGGGAGATGGGCACAGCAATGGTGTGCAACTAAATACAGTGATCAGTTCTGCTTGGCTTACAACAGTGTAAATCTACAGCAATCACATTTCAGTCAGTAGACTTACCCTGCCAGCCACAGTTTTAGGAGAGTCATATCTGGTCCACTATCCATCTTCCTCTCCCAACTGACTCAGAGGATTTGTTTTGCATGTGCATATATATAAATTTAAGTTACATTTATGTGCATCTCTCCTTCCTGGAACAGATTGTATGTCGAAATTGTTCAAGAAACAAGTATCCTATGAAGTACCTCAAAGATCAAGCAGCCAAAGTCTGTGATAGCTGCTATGTGGAACTTAAGAAAAGAGGTAAGATTCCTTCATTCTTGGCAGAACTGACAAACCGATTTCCTGCCTGTATAATGGGGAGGGCTTAGGATCTGCCTACCATGTTGGGTTTTGCTAAAGAGGGTTTCTCATTCCAAGCACGGGGCATGTGAATTGAGATCCCAAGAGTGCCAGGCTATATGGCAGCTAAAACTGTTTTAGCAAGCCAGATTCTCTGAGGGCTCCCCTGGCCTTTTGATACACAGTAATGATAAAAACTATGTCCTTTGAGGAGCGGCTGAAGACATGGGGTTTGTCTAGTTTGGAGAAAAGGAGGCTGAGGGGTGACCTCATTGCCCTCTGCAGCTTCCTAAGGAGGGGACATGGAAAGTGAGGTACTGATCTCCTCTCCCTGGGAACCAGTGACACTGGATGTGTGACAATGGTTCAAAGCTTCATCAGTGGAGGTTCTGACTTGACACGAGGAAACATTTCTTTACCCAGAGGGTGGTCAAACACTGGAACAGGCTTTCTAGAGAGGTGGTTGATGCCCCATGCCTGTCAGTGTTTAAGAGGCATTTGGACAATGCCCTTAATAACATGCTTTAACTTTTGGGCAGCCCTGAATTGGTCAGGCAGTTGGACTAGATGATCATTGTAGGTTCTTTCTGACTGAACTATTCTATTCCATTATGTAATTATAGGTGATAGCTCTTCCCTCTCATTTCTAACAAATTATCCATTGAAGTAAGACAACGGCTTTACAATTCTACGCTGTCCTCATCCATGTTTTAGCTTTTACAAAAAGAAATGCTGCAGTAAAGTGCAGAGTCACTAAGAGCTTTTCTACATGGGGAGTTAATCTGGTTACAGATGAAGGCATGAATTCAAAGCAGAAGAGCTACTGACTAACTAGAACTCTGTATTACTGTCCTACTATAGAAGTCCCTTTTCTGATTTAAATACATATCCAAATCAAAGGTAAAAGGGAGGGCAGGCGTTACATATATATGAACAGAGAATGAACCGGAAATAATGTTCTTGCACAACTATTCACGTAGACAGTCTCTAGAAATAGGTACATTACATTGTCAAGGATAAAAAGGTAGGGACAGATGAAATTTAGTTTTTCCATCCTGATTAAAGAAATTCACACTAGCCAAGCAAACACATGAACAGGTGCTGTCACAACAGCCAAAAAAGGATCCCCAAGCCACTGTGTGTCCAAGAAATGGTAACTTAGATTTGTACTAAACCAATGCTGTGCTTTACTAAGAGCTTCCAGACAACGTATGTTGCCAGAAGTGAGATCATGAAGATATGAACTCAGACAAGTGGGGTTAATGGAGATTGACAGAGACAGAATAACTGTCTCCCATGCAGAACTCAAAGAGAATGGTTCATACAGAAAGAATGTCCCATTAGTGAATCTATCCTGCAAAGGTGTTACAGAACATAGAGGGGAAACATGGGAAAGCCGTTTGCTTAATGCTGATTTTAAATTAGCAGAAAACAAGCTGTGTTTTGTGCTTTGTCAGCTTTCTTGCAGGCTTCTTTCAAGTAGCTGTAGATTATTACCATTAACCTAGGATGCTATGAAATCCACCCATGTAATCAGAATTAAAGGGGTGACTTGAAAGAAAAGCTAAAATAAAAACCAGCTATGGAGGAGGCATTACATTTTCCTTAGTCTGAATGTTCTTAATCTTGCAGAGCGGCCACTAAGTGTGAGCTTCCCTCCAACTTCATCCAGGTGTTCAAGCAGTGCCTTCTCCTCTGTCTTCCACAATATTCATTATTCATCTTTTAAGAAACAGAAGAAGATTCCTTCAGCTCTTATGGAGGTAGGACCAGGCTGCCTGAGAAAGGCAAGGAACTGTAGGGAACTGTGTGCTCATACTTCAGCAGCTATGTTTCTAACTTATTGTGTGCAGTGGGCTTGGCCCATGCCCTGGTCTACTTTCATCACGCAATTATTTTTTTCTGTTTTTCACAACAATGTTTAAAATACAAAATACTCTGAGCTCTGAAAATACCACAGAAGCTTCTTGAGTCCACTGAGAAACCCAATTAGAGCAGTGTACTTTAATTTGCTCATTAGACTGTGAAGTCTTTAGAAAACTAAGATGACTTCAAGGTACTAGACAGTACAACAAGGCAGATCACAGACAATAACGAGTATCATCAGAGCATGATACACTGTTGACCAGTTACCTTTTTTGACAAGACCCTTACTTCTGAAATCTTACTTTCATTTCAAGAGAATTAAAATACCACTTACTTAGGGAATAGATTCTAGTCCTTGGCAATCAATTCAGGAGCATACATGTTTAATGAGGCACTTTCCCTCCAGCTCAAACCAAACTATTTCAGATCAAATGAGTAAAATCTTGATCCCACCAACGTAAACAAATAAAATTCCCACCAATTTCAATAGGGCCAGGATTTCTCCAGCTATATTAGTTTTCTTTCCAGGAACAAGGTGCCAATCATGTTGGTGTAGCCTCAGTAGCGAAGCTGCCCATTGAATTCAAGCACAGTAAGGTACTTTCACTGAAATCTGCAGTTATTTATTGTTCTATTAAAGAGAATAGGGTGCAAACATCTCGCTGAACTCATTGTACAGTCGAGACACTGGAATTTCTTGAGGTTTGTTTATGCTGAGGCAAAACTGAGCCAAAGATACAAGCATGCAATACAAACACACAAACTGAATACTGAAAGAACCAGCAGGCAAAATTTCAGCCCCATTAGGAAAAAAGCATTGCCTTTCTATCCACGAGGAGGCAGCACATGTTTATTAATATGAACTGTCTCACAATAGCACTGTTCCATAACTTTTTCTAACTTGTTTTACCCAGGTCCTGGAGCATTTCTGTTCTGCTGCAAAACACGGCTCTATTACTGCTCAGTCTTCTCTTCTGTCAGTGCTACAAAAGCTGGTTTTGAATCTCTGCCCTTTGTTTCTAAATCCAATACCGCTGCAGTTTACTACTGTAACTAATAACGTACACTGCATTGTGTGTGTTTATAGTTACATCTACTCAAAATCTGGATCTTTAAGAACATTAACCACTTAGATCTTGAAATACTTCTGTGAGAGGGGTGACTTCTCAGAAATACTATTTCCCAAATGAAACCAAGTCATAGTCAAGTGATTAACATAAAGTGATATAAAACCATTGCAAAGTCCTAAATATACCCACATCTTAAAAGTGTTCAGCCACAAGACTGTAATTCTCTTTTGGAAGAATGTACTTTTAGTATACAAAAAAAGACCTGCGAAAAGGGACAAGTTAGGCTTCTGAGAATATAACCGTAAACTTGCTGATCTCTATAATAACTCAACTGCATATTTTCCATCAGAGTTACTGAGAACTAAGTTTATCCAGAAATCTTCAAACTGTTAAAAAGAACTGTAATACCATGCTTATATTTTTTTCTGTCTCAATATTTTTAATGGTCTACTTACGGTTTCATGGACATAGACCTGGTTGTCTGGTGTGATGCGAACCATGCATAATCAGGAGGGGAAAAGCCTTTGGTGTTACAAATCCTGATTTCTCCTATCCTGCTCCAGGTGGCAGCCTCAGGAGAGGGAGCTACCATCAGTGGTTACCTCAGCAGATGTAAGAGAGGCAAAAGACACTGGAAGAAACGCTGGTTTGTTATCAAAGGCAAAGTCCTCTACACCTACATAGCAAATGAGGTACTGTGCAGTTTGACTTGAAATAGTTTCCTATCTGAGTTCCCTTCTTTACTCCCTACAGGCAGCACAAGTAGATGTCATAGGTATAAATGGCAGCTCTCACAACTACCTGCCTTCTGAGACCTGGTCCTAACAGACTGAGTCCCCAGGGAGCTGTCCTTAGCTGAGGGGTGAGCCACAGCCCTAGCTGGGCCTTGGCAGCCCTCTTCACAAACCGCCCTTCATTATTTAACTTCTTGCTATTCATGCTATTATAAACTGTCAATCACTGTGAACTTTAGTCTACATATTTACACCTAAAGACTTCAAGGTCCTTAGGCATTCTCTGATGCACTTGGTAACTGCCAGATATTTTGTAGATAGATGGTGCTATGATCCATTTCTTGTGGGCAGAAGAACCTTGTAGTTTTGCAAGTATAAATAGGATGTATTTGTCCTACTATTACCAACAGGGAAAGAGGCAGTCAGACAGGAGGCAGTCTGAAGAGGTGAGAATAATGCCTTGTGTATTGGCTTGTAAGCTTCTCCTTACAGCCAACAAGGAGGTTGGATATCAACTAGATAATTTTTCTGTATTTTGTCTCTTCCCAGTCCCTTTTCTTATTTTAATTTCTTCTCCTTTGTGAATAGCTGCAATACAAGTAAGTGTGATACAAAGTTTGGTTATAACTGACAGATTTCATAAGCAGAAGCATAAAAATTCATTTTGCTGAAGAAAGGACACAGAATGCAAGAACTGTTGTAATAGCAATATTTGGTACTTTAAGCCTTCAGAACACTTTGCAAACATAAATTATTTAAACTTTCATCACTGCTGTGACGATCACATGAAGCAACATTATCCCCTTTAAACAGATGAGGAGATTGAGGCACAAAAGAGTTCACGATTTGGCCAGCAATTCATACCATTAGCATCAAATTCCATATCCAATACATTTACCTCAGCTCTGCTAACCTTAAAAGTGATCATTTCTGGTTCAACAATAGGGAAAAAGCAACAGATGGCTAATTACACTTTGCATTCCCAGCTTGCAATTTAACTTCCAAAAGCAGAGGCAAAGACAACATACACATATAGAAAACATTACCTAAATACAGTGAGCAAAACTGCAGCTATCAGTAACAGCTAATCTGCAATTCAATTAAGGCTTATTGTTCCCTTTAACTTGTACAAAGCAGTGTCTGGCAAGCAAAATTCATGGACGTTTCTTGGGAGTAAATTAACAATTAATTGCATTACTGCTCAGAAATTTCAAAGCAGCATTTTGGAAAGCAAGTGTGCTGTTTGAGACAGTGCAGATTTCTAAAAAAAGTTGCTAGTGCTATGAAAGGAAATGACAGGGTACCAAAAAGACTACTACTTGCACTCAGCAAAAAAACAGTTGAAAGGAACATAACTGGGAGTGGGTCTCAGGCTTTCAGAACTGCTGCTATACTGTCCCATACTCTCAGTAACCTCTAGTTTGCCTCCTGGATCATCATGTCAAAGACGGCCACTAAAGTAATGGCTAATTTGACCTTTATGGCCATTTGGATGATCATGAAGAACTGGACTTTCAGAGGTAGTGTTTGAGTTCAGGACTAAGACTAGATAAACATGTGCGGTACACAGGCACTGCTCCTGTTTAGGCAAGAGCCACCAGTCCAGCAAAAGATTCACACTACTGCTTTTGCAGCCCTGTCAGAGAGGGGTTGTATCATTATTGGGTTTTCAGAAAGAGCCCTCAAACTGTTACAAGCCTTCTCTCTAAGTTTTGGTTCACTTCTTGTTTGCTTTCAGGACAAAGTTGCCACAGAAAGTTTGCCTTTGTTGGGTTTCACCATTGCCCCAGAGAAGGAGGAAGGAAGCATGGATACAGTTTTCCATCTCTACCACAAGCAGACTCTCTTTTATAGCTTCCGAGCAGAGGATAACAATTCAGCACAGAGGTATGGGGGTAGACTTCCACACTAGCTAGTGTGCAGGTCCAAAAGCTTATGTAGGGCTTTTCCCTCTCCATCACTTCAGAATGCCTTTATAACAGAGGAAACAAACTGCTTTCAGAGTGTTGATTAAGCACAAATGCATGTGACTGGCCTGGGTTAAAAATCAACCTGGTACTTTTCAGTTCCTTCAGGAAGGAGAATATGCTCCCTTGTATAGGTAAAGAGGAGGCTGAGTCTCAAGAGTTATGCCTAGAAGTCTGTCAAATGTGATTACTGTACAGAAACTTCTCTGATTTATGTGTTCTATTTATCCATCTCTTAGTTTCCTCATTGACAAATAATTGTTTAGATTTCCCATTCTAATGCTACTATTTCCACATAATAAAATAGTCATGAAATTAGTAATAAAAATGCCAGCATCTCAAGACACACAGGGAAGTGAGTGAGTGTTTATGGCAAGTTTTGTTGCTTTTAAGCATACTTCAGTGGTTGCATCTTTCCTGTTCTAAGACAGCACTTGTACCATCTTTGAGATTTTACAATAAATTCCCGATAAAGATTGTACTAGAACACAAGAGTCCTAGTACCCAATTCCTTGTTTTAATCACAAAACTATAGTTCCTCATTAGAGCTGGGATGGCAAATACAGTCCTCTTCAGGCTTTACATTCTTAAAATACTTATTTTTCTTAAAACACATATGTTCTTAAAATGCATATAATTTTATATGTACCACTTTTTCTTTCCTGCCTTTTTAGGTGGATTGAAGCCATGGAAGAAGCATCCATATTATAGCAGCTATCACTCAATGGACTTGGAATAAATTCTCAGATTTCTATACATTTCCAGCAACCTTCTTCTGTCTTACAAAACTGAACAGTGTATTTCAGGCAAACTGGCTACATAGACTGGATATGAACTGTTTCCAGATTGCTCTTTTTGCTTCCTTCTTCTTACATCCGCATTTTTGCAAATGGAAACTTCAAAATAGAGAATATTTATGGTGATCTTTATGTCTGTGCAAGTTCAACCTGTACTATAAGATTCTCCTCTGATCCCACAGTAAACTAAGTCTAACATCAAGACAAGAAAATACATGGAAATACTGAGTACAGTAAGTAACAGGCTCTAGAGCCCTGTCATATTTCATTGGGTTGGTTCTGATGTCTACCATGAAGTGAGAAACAATGTAGTAAACAACAAATGCTCATTTAAAGCACTTTATTATTTTTATTGAACTACAGTTTCATTTTTTTATGTTTCTAAGGAGTTCTGTGGCCTGATTTATTACTCATGCATTAATAAGTGCCAGCATGAAATTATGCCCTGCGTATGCTAAATTGCTTCCACAGAAAATGAACAAACACCACATCCAATTTACCTGGTCTACCAAGACTTCACTGGCTATGATCCAAGATAATTACTTACGATCAATTTATAATTTTACACAGATCACTGTAGAATTTATGTTAAAGGGTTTAATTTCATACCACTGCAGTACTTTGAAATGCACTCCAGTAGCTCTACAAATCCAGACGTTGAATTATCACTTCTCCCTAGATACTGCATCAGACTCAAACCCAAAGGTTATTTTTAATTTATTATAAAACTACAGACAGTTTTTATTTAACACTAGTCTACCTAGTAGTGTTAAGATTTTTATCATCTATTTAAATAGTCTATTTTCAAAGCTCCTGTTGTTTCTGCTGTTCTTGTTATGAAAAGTGTCATCAAAAGTTTATTCCATATAACCAGCACACCATTGGAAACATGTTGGTGGGCTCAAATGCACTTGTCTGAACCTGCTCTGCTGGAGTGCTTTGGAACTCCTGAGACTAAATGCATCTTACATCAGACTGCTCTTGTGCACTACATCTCCAGGGCTGGATTCTCAGCAGCCAAGTATCTGTACGACTTCAAAGATGCTGTGCTGCTTTATACCAGCTGAGGATATAGATCTCTGGAGTTTGGGGTTTTGTTGTTTTGGGGTTGTTTGGGGTTTTTTTAGTGTTTTGTTGTTTTTTTGGTTTTTTTTATAAAGAAGGTTGAGAAGTGGTGTTCTAATCATTGCAATAAAATGGTTTTGTGTCCTATATTTGCCATAATATTTGACTGAGGAATAGAATGGCATTTATGATTAAAATATATCTTTGTATAAAAATACATTGTTCAAGAATTTACTTACATTAAAATATATTGGGGGGAGATTTTTATTACTTTCATTTTTCCCTTTCTTCAAGAAACTTAATGGATATCTGAATTTTTGACCCTAACAAACTGTTTAGAAGTGTCTGTATTTTTAAAGGTCTGTAATATGTATCCAAATTATAAAGGTAGTTCAATTTGTCACCTGGAAAAACAAGCTTAAAAAACCCAAATACACACCTACCACTAAATAAAAATATATTTGGTTTGGGGTTTTTTTGATACATCTGAGTCTGATAGTTTCGTAAAGCATAGATTATCATATGCAAACAGAAACCAAGTATGAGAAAAGTAAACCACTTGTATTCTTTAGTTAATGTATGAACACTGATGTTAACTCTCTGTTTCATGTTAGAACCGTGGCCTTGCTACCAATACACTGTAAATGTTTATCCCCCCCCCTTAAAAACATCTTGCACTGACAAAAGAGAGAATGTTGAATACAGTCAGATCTCTAACCATGGTCCCAAACAAAACAAAACTGCACTACAGAACAACAGTATTATGAAGATTTAGGTGCTGACATTTAATGACTATTGTATGAAGTTTTCAGTTATAAGCAGGAAATGAATACATGAAAATATTTTGTTGTAAAAAATAAGATACAGTGCTATTAAACATTGTTTTAAGTAATGTGGAAAAATAAAAGAGCAAGACATAACTGCAGTTCTACAGGCTTTTCCTTTACATTATTTTTACCTTCTTTAATTCTAGCTTTGCAGTTCCAGTTACTGTTAACAGACACTTACCTATTAACCAGTTCTCTGACAAACTAAGGAAGACCATCAAATCAGAAGATGATAGTGGAGGCCTTCTGGTAGAAACAGGATTTATACCTAATTGCTACTATAAAGTGTTTCAGTCCACACTGCATTTACTCCCTGTAAAGCCTGCCTACCAGTCAAACCTACTTCAGGCACAGATATAAATGGTCTCAGTACAGCACAAAGAAAGAGAAAAAAATGAATATGTCCTCAAAATTTCAGTGCAACTGTTAATCTAATTTGAGCAAAGCTAAGCACCAGGGACTGAAATTATCTTCATTTCAGAGTTAATCCAGTAATCAGCTTTTAGAAAATTTTAACATCTTAGAATAGAGGTATAGAGATACTCAGTTTACTATATGCCATTTACTTACAAACAGCTCTTTCTTCCTAAATTGTAGCTAGTATTACTCCAAAACAAAGATTTTGTTCCACACCTACACAAATGTTTCAAAAAAAATTCAGTAATAAGTCACAATGTACTAGCTACTTAGTCAATAGCTCAGATGCAAGCTGCTCTCAGTTGTTTCAGTGTTTTTCTCCTTATTTTCCTACTTGGTTTCCCACAATCCCTTTCAGAGAGACCCAAGTAAAATAAAATCTTTAAAAAAAATTGATCTTTCATAAAAGCTGTTACACAAGTATTCTGAATGTCTTACTTTTCCACAGAATAACAACAAACACCATGAAACCTTTAAAGTGCCCATGAAACAGCACTGTCATTCTTTACCATGCTTTCTTTATATTATTATTACTAAATGACAAGGGTTTTACATTCTTTTGATTAGTTTAATAGCTTTTTTCCCCCCCAAGAGAAGTGTTGCAGCTTGTTTCTAATCTATATGCTTTCGAAAGACATGGAATACACTTTACATAAGCGTGCCCTGATTTTTTTCCATCTTTTTACTTGTAGTATTACATTTTTGTGTCCTTTCCTTGCTCCTCTAAGTTAAAAGAAACTGGATGACATTTTAAACTGCCTAGTAGTTGTCTATATTTTCATTTCACATACCATATGCCATGTTATTAACTGCAGTACTTGCCAGCAGACTAATGTGGTCTTAAAGAAAGCACCACAGGAACTGGAATTACTTTCTGTCCATATTGTCAGTTCTTAGAGAGCAGTCAGGTCCTGCAGTAATAATTGAGTGTGTCATATTGAGAGGTCACTTCAGGTGAATTTTGGGGCAGGGTTAGGATTTTGCACTGCTCTTGGTTTTCACAGTCTTCAATGTATAGCAGCTGCATATTGTTCTTAAAACTGCTTTTTACAAATATTAATGAATAAAAAATAAATTTCCCTATATGAAATTTATTCATTAAAATTAAAAACTCTTTCTAGCTTATTTTCTGCAAAATTTCACTTCAAAGTACAGCTACTACATGATGAACACCAATGATTTCTTGGATCAACAAGTTTTATCTCCTACAGTCAGAAATACAATTCTCACAAGCAGTAGAGAACAAAACAACAAAATAAGTACAACAAGAGTACACAGCCACTAGACTTCACCTGGATCTGAACCATATGCTCTCCCAAACTACACTGAGGTGTCTGGTACATTATACTTTTCCATATTCCTGCATGCCTTCTAGAATTTTTTGCCTTTCTTCTGATCTGTCCAAAAACAACTGCAGAGTGCTGACAGGCCTAACAGAGCTACAGTCAGTGTGGGACTTGACCGCTGAGCAAGATCTCAATATAAATATCCAGTCATTAATACAAAATGATGTAAATCAGAAAAAAAAAAAATATACACACATATAAAGTCTGCTAAATCCATCAGCTTTCACAGCACTTGGTTCAGATTCCTAATGTTCCATTTCAGTGCCCAATGATCTATTTTTCACCACAGTGGCAAGAAAGAGTAATTCTGAAAGCATTTAACCACATTAAAAGAAACCTTAATCCAACTCTGGATTGTCATGAATTTGTATTTTGCCTCAGAAATCTTGAATCTGCTGTGCATATTCATTAGAATGAAACGAATCTTTGCTCTACCACATAATTGCCTTCCTTTGTAGAGATACTTTTTTTTTTTTTTTTTTTAAGATGCACCTTTTACTCACTGGAATGGTCCCTACTGCACAAGCAATACTTTTAATTCTGACCACCACCTGAGCATCGTGAGCGCAAGGAATCACTCTTCCCTCTTTCCAGAATAAACCAGCATGTCATCAGCTAAATAACTGCATTTCCAAATAAACCAGTAAAACTGTTCAGAAGTCAGGTTGAAGTGAGATTTTTCTGCAGTTGACAAAGCCTAGAGCAGACAGCGAGCTCACTTTTACTAAGAGACAACTATGGAGAAATGAGGGGAAAAAAGACCCAGAGGATGGAGATCACTAGCTTCCCTCAGCACTGTCCAGCCATGTACCAACCTGAACACAAGGCACAAGGACTCGTACTTCAAAAATCATCTACTAACACTTAAAAAGAGAGATTTAAATTGAATGTGGCATTAACAAGACCAAACTGTTTACACTGTTAAAACCTCAGTCACTCATAACTGTTGACTTCTTCCATGCTAGATATCAGCTTTGCTCTTAAAATTTACCTCGAAAGTTTCTGGAAAATTCTGTGAAAATTTTAAGCACGTGAAATGACAACTTATTTAAAAAAAAAAAAAAAAAAAAAAAAATCAGAGCTCTACAATAGTGTCAATCCCAAACATTTAAAACACATGAAAAACCTTAAATCCTGCTTGTATTTTGTACTTCTTGGCCTGCCCTAACTTTTGACCCCCTTTTAGTCCATTATGCACTTTTACCACCAATACCATCACCATGACTAGACAGAGGGGTTTTGGCCTATGCCATAGGTAGTCTTACAGCCCACCTTTGCATTGCAATGGTTCTCTCCTTCCACATCTAAAACATCCTTCCCTCCCTGTAACTGTGCACATCTCCCATCTCACCTCTGGTCTATGGTGAATTCAATTTGTTCTCCTGGGCAAGGAGCAACTTCCACAGGGTGTCTTCCCTCCTCTTCTTGAGTGGCAGCTTTGCAGCACATTTTTTCTTCTGAGGCAGCTATCCCACAAAGGGGAAGAGCGAAAAGGTCCTTGTTATCAGCAGGAGAGTTTGAAAAAGACCACCACTAAAATCCTTTCTGAACTATGGCTGGGAGCAGTTGAATGCTTCCTCACAGGAACCGCAGCCCGTGGAGAGGAGCCCACGCTCCTGACAGGAACCGCGGCCCGTGGAGAGGAGCCCACGCTCCTGACAGGAACCGCGGCGCGTGGAGAGGAGCCCACGCTCCTGACAGGAACCGCGGCCCGTGGAGAGGAGCCCACGCTCCTGACAGGAACCGCGGCCCGTGGAGAGGAGCCCATGCTGGAGCAGGGGAAAAGTGTGAGGAAGACGGGGCAGAGAGGAGCTGGTGTGTACCGACTGGAACCCCCCCATCCCCCATGCACCACTCTGAGGGCTGGAGCAGAGGGGGAAGTAGAGGAGTCAAGAGAGAAGGAGTGAAACTGAGCCTGACAGAAAGGTGCAGCAGGGTAAAGTGTTGTTTTAATTTTTGGCTTTCTCACCATCCAAATATCCTAATCTATTTTAACTGGCAATTAGTTAAATTAATTTTCCCCAAGTCAAGTCTGTTTTGCCCATGACAGTAATTGGCAAGTGATCTCTCTGTCTTTATCTTGACCTACAAGCTTTTTCATCCTATTTTCTCCCCCTGTCCTGACAAGGAGGAGGAAATAAGTGGCTGGGTCAGCATCTGGCTGCAATCAAAGGTCAACTCACCAGTAGACAGATTTAATTCTTTTCTTTGCTGCCAGTATAGTTATTAACCTTTACTTGTAGAGTATCTCAGTTCTCTTTATCTTTTTCACCTCCAGCATCTTCTATTGATTTTCTCTCCAGTCATAGCTAAAGCCAAAAAGGACCTATACGAGCAGTTTTTACTAAGGCTCTTTTAGAAGTCAGTGTATATAAATTTAGCAAATTTCAGCATTATCTAATACAATATTGCTTATTAAATAAGTTAGGGGCACACAGTATAGTTCTATATTTCACTGAAGTTATTGCAAGAACCACAGCAAAACTTGTCCCAATCTTGATACAGCTTTCTTCACTGCACTTTTTGTTGCCAACCTTAGTGAGCATGGTGGAGCTGCACAGCAAGCAGGATTGCATGCTGCACCAGAGCTCAGAGTAAAACTGCTGCAAGGCCTTCTCTTGGTGGCAGAAAGAAGGAAGAACAAGGAGACAACTCTTCCTGTCCTCTAAACCTCTCCTCAACTTTCCAAGCAGGAAGCAGAGAGAAGGACAGCAGCAATTCATCTCTGGCTCTAGCATTTTCCATTCTTCCTTTCAGTCAGAGACTTGTTGGTAAGTAGAACAAGAGGAATTTGTGAAAAGGGAATGAAAGAAGATGGACAGCAACTGAAAGAGACACTAAAGAATATATAAACATTTGTTATCTTTAATTTGGTGTATCACACAGAATTTTGGAGTTTTGGTGGTTTTCAGCTATTAACTAACTTTAAATAAGCCCACAGGCAACACATTTGTCTCACTAGAGCACAGGCAGTACGTTTGTGTCAGCTACTTCTAGAGGCATCCCAAAAACCAGCAACAATAATAAGAATAACAGCCTGTCACTATCACAACCAATTACTTGTGAGGTCCAAATTTAACATTTCCAAAATTTCAGTAGTTATGGAAATTAGTACAACACTACACAACAGAACTCAGAATTTGTTCACTATTTTTAAACACAAGAAACAAACTAAATCACACACTCAGAAGTTATGAGATACCAATATTTTTATTTCCATAAAATCATAATACTATGAAAGCATGTAGTTTTAACTTATGATCACCGCTTCTCCCCTCCCTCCCCCCAAATCCTCACAGCTATGAATGTATACCTTGGAACATTTTTGCAAGATAACACTAAGCAATCTTATTTGTTTTATTTTCAAATTACTGTGCAAAACATTCAATACAGTATCTGCAGGCTTTGCTTAATAGGATATACAATTCTCATTACTGCATTTTCATTTCCAGTACCACTCAGATAGAGGAAAAATACACCTCTAAAGCATTTCTGTATATGTTGCTTTCCAGCAATGTCAGTAACTGATTCAGTCATTGGCAACATTCAAAACAATACAGAATTACTGGCAACATTCAAAACTATACAGAATTTTGCTTTTAACAGACTAGACCACTGGTCTAAGTGCAATATCCTACTTCTCAAAGTATCTCAGAGCTTTAACAAAGAAATAGAACATGTATGCTCAAAAGCACAATGATGTAAACAAAAACACCCTTTCTCTTGACCACTAGATCAGTTAGGCTCCAAAGCAAGAAACCTTCAGTGCAACATCCTCCCATAGCAAAATTCTCACAATGCACAAAACTCTGAAAGAGGAAGCCCTGCTGAAGCAGGCTGTACACTCAGGTACACATCCAACAAGGTGAAGAAATAACATGCTTGGAAATTATCATCAGTGCACACCTGCTTTATGGGCATAGCATCCCAGTGATTGCTGGTCCCTTCCATTCTACTCCATTATGCCACAGCAATCCTTTCACAAGTACACATACATTTGGTTGCCAATATATACTGTATTATCAAGAAAATCCTTCAGAAACCAAAAATACCAGTTTATGGAAGCAAGGGTTTTCATTTTTCCCTTGAGCTACCAAAGATTATTAATAGATATTGAAAGGATATTGCAGACCTTTAATTGCGCAGGTTTACCTAAGAATCTTCGACAGGACTTGTGGGGCCTTCAGACATGCATGTTCCTACCTCCAGTCTTTCCTCACACAAATTGCAAACTTACTTTGAGGAGAACTCTGTTCATATAAAAAAACCACAAGGTAGCGACAAGTCAGAGGTACATTATTAAACACAACACTGGGGCAGAACACTTTAAAAGGCCAAGAAATAATAGCAGTAATTACACAGGCAGGAGAAGCAACCTTCCTAGCCAGGCCACCTGGCTAACTGTTGTACAGCAGAAGGGCACAGGGCATACAAGGTTATTGCTGCAGCACCTATGAGCCTCAGTGCAGAATCACATTAGTTTTCAATGCATAAAACCAGAAGAAAGACAACCTATGTCAAAAGAGGTTACGACATGAATAAGTATAGATGGAGGTGAGCAAACCAGTAAATAAGCTGCACTATAGAGTCTATCCCTCTAATTCATCAGTTCTAAGCCAATTGGTAAATTCTCTCATGCACCAAGACCACTGACAAAGCTTTGTCATAATATCTAATGCATCTTTGCCCACAGCAGTTAAAAACAAAGAAAACACCACACCCCCCAAGCACACTCCTCCACACTTCCAAACCTGAAGTAGTGAAAAGGGTTGAGAAGGTTTGTTGTGGGAAAGTGACTTATCTGGTAATCAATTATAGAACAACTACTACAGAAAAGTGAACAAAAGCCAAAACACAAACACCTAGGAAAGCTGTTATTGTGAGTCCTTGAAAAGTCCTGGCATTCCCTATGCATCAACTGAAAAGCTCAAAATTTCAATCCACTCCAAATACTGACAGCCAGAGATCATAAAAGCAGAAAGGAACAGGTTAGCAGTCAAAAGCTACAGAAATGCTGGACCTCTCTGTTAAGAGGTGTGAGCAAGAGAATTTGCTAGTGAGCAGAAGCAAATGAATTTAAAATATATTCTATTATTAAGGAAAAATAACACACTATTTCACTGAAGAGCTCAAAACAGTCATCACTATAAAGATTTCTATACAAAGCAGAAATTTAACTGAAGGCATCCTAGTCTACTTCCTCTCCATTCCATATATTTTGATGTTCCTGCTCATAAAGATAACTCTAAAAATCAAAAGCATATTTATTCATGGTGGGATTCTCCTCTAGCTTACTCAGCAAGTGACTATCACCGAAGAGTGCACAACTGAACATAACCATTGGCAAGAAATACTAGGCCTTGTCAGAGAATTTTCTCACCATAAGATTGAAATACTTTTCTACCCAACCATGAACACAGCTGGTGTGAAAAAATAATTAAAAGATAAAAAATTGACTAATATTCTGATGAAAACATTTTAGGATAGCAAATAAAGGACAAAACTAAAGATTCAGTTTAAATTTGCTTACAGCAGTGATCCAACAGATGCACATCTCACAGTTTAAAGCCAGACTAATAGCATTTATTCCCTTAAGTGTACTTCACTTTAAAAAACTTGGGCTTTCTTGCCAAATCCTCTATTTAAAAAACACGCAGTGCTCATAGATGCTGCTCCATCAAGTCATCATACTTGATTTATAACAAGGGAAACATATTCCTACCCTAACATCTAACCTACTTCTACAGTAAGGCTATTATGAGAATTTTGAAAATCCTGAAAGGTATCTGTTACAAAAATGTATTTACATTTTAGTAGTATGTTTTATGAAGTAAAAAAAACAAAACCAAAAAAACCCACACCAAAACTATCTGCTTTTGAAGGTATGTGCATGTCCATATTTTGAGAATTTTAAAATTCATCATATATTTAACATTACAGTAGTGAACAAACACCCAAGACATTTTTTGAAACATTTTCATTTGTGTTGCAAACACATCTGTACATCATGTGCTTTAATATTATTAACTGCAGTTTTGTGACAGTAAGGCTGTAATTCATAGACATAGCTCTTAATTTCTCATGTCTTGCCACAAATAGCCAGTTTTAACAAAAAAAAAAAAACAACCCCAAAAAATCAGGGGGCTGACTGTGAACCTCTCAGACAACAGCACCTCCTGTTTAAGTGATTATTGTCTTCAGCTGCTCTCTCTTCCATACATTTCCTTTCAGGAGCTACTATCACTTCATATCTTCCAGTTTTACTGTTCAACTGACCACTCCTCAAGTTAGCTTCTGTCCAGACTTAAGAGAAACTTACTGGAAGTAAGTATTAAGACCATTTTGATAGGGGTAGTTAAGAAATGGCTACACACAGTTACAACAGTGAATCAGGGTCACCAGTCAATGTATGCTACCCTCAGAAAGCAATGACAAGCACTGAAAGGTGGCAAGCTCTTAAACCACCTTGGCTGCACCCAAACCTGGCTCATGCCTACAATAGCCCCTTCAGAGGCAGAACATGCCTCACTTACAGCCAGCTCTGCCGGGAGAGCCCTAATCAGTGACACCAACTTTACAAAATTAAGGAAGAACTCAGGACTGTCTGGCAGTGGCCTTTGTGAAAGCCGCCATAAACTGCAAGCCTACCTTTGACCCTGCATCTTTAGTAGGAACCCAGATAGACACGGAACATCAGCACCCACCTGTGCACATAACAACCACCTCCAACCAATTAATTCAGGCTGCAGAGGAGCCTCGCGAGCGAGGGCTATCAGGGGCTGCCTGTGGAGAGGGGCAGCATCTTCCCCCCACGGCTTCGCAAGGGGGAGCCTGGGCAAGGGCTGGGCTCCTCCGGGCTCAGGTGCCTGCCCAGCGCCCCCTCCCGCCGGGGCGCAACGACAGCCCCGCACAGGCCTCCGGGCCCGGGGCCGCCTCCTACGTGCGCAGGGGACACCGCCGCTGCGGGCGCAGCCGGAGGGAGCGGGCCGGCGGCGCGCGCTGCCGGCGCGAGCGTGGGCAGGGAGGCTGGGAGCGGCTCAGGTAGCCCCTCCCCCGCCGCCGTCCCCAGCCCCGCCCCGCGAGGGGGATGGAGGGGGCCGCGGCCGGCCTGGTGCTGGGAAGAGGAAGCGGGGAGACGCTCTCGGGCGGCAGCAGCGGCGGGCGAGGTCACGAACTCTGACCTTTCACAGGGGCACGGCACACAAAACAAAACACCACC
>NW_010972438.1:194464-243363 GCF_000737465.1 Haliaeetus leucocephalus
GCGGCGCCGGCCCCGCCTGTGACTTGGCCCCCAGCCAGCGCCGCCATCTTGTGCTTAGTCGCGTCCCTCGGGTGTTTTCCCTCTTACTCGAGAGGTGGGGCCACCGGCCTTACGGGCGGTTCCCTCAACCAATCGGTGGCGTGTGTGGGAGTGCTGCGTCTTCCATGACGTCATTGGCTGAAACGAGAGGCGGGAGGGAGGGGTGTGTTTCATGGCGCGCGGGGCGGTAGCTGCCGCAAGATGCACCAGTAGCGGGCTGGGCGGGGGGTCTTGCGTGTCGGTGGGCCGCGAGGGCGCCGCAGCCAATGGGGGCAGGCGGCGAGCGCGGCGGGAAAGAGGCTGCCCTCAGACACGACTCGAGCCAGGCGGCGCGGGTTACAGCGGGTCTGAGGTGTAGGGGCTGCTCCTGGCCGGGGCTCGGACCTCGTTATTTTCTGTCGTATGCTGCAAGGATTCCTACCGGCTTCTTGCCACAGTGACAGTGCAACAGGGGTTCCCGGCAGAGCCTAACCTGCGAGCCCCGCCTTTCCTGTCTCCCCCAGACTCCTGCTGAGGAGAAGGGTGCTGGCCTGCCGCTTGATATAGCCGAATCAAGCACGCAGTGTGAAGAACACTGTTTCCTTAAGACAAAGGAACAAATTTCAATAAGCTTGAATTCGGCCTTTTGCCATGTCATCCTAGTAGGGCCATACCCATAGAGTATCTCAAATGGAGTGTATGACTTTCTTCTGAGATTTCACTGCAACTTAGGGAGAGAGGATGGGTTTATGCCGTATTTTGGACAGCAGCACGTCTATGTGCACTGCGTTGGCTGCCACCCTATTGCGTGGGAAATATTTTCCTGGTGCTCCAGGTGCCTCCTTGCAGTTTTTAAGTTCCATCTTTTTTGTTGGTTTGTTTGGGGGATTTTTTTTTTTTTCTTATGAACTTTGCTGCTCAAGGGTTTTGCTAGGAAGCTGGTTTTGCCTTGTGTCACATTCTGTGAGTCAGCATCATTACCAAGCTTACTTGGCGTGGCTGTATATGGTCTCTGGGCTTCTGGTTGGATTTGATCAGCTAGCCTCAGCTTATTGCTGTTTTGGGAAGATGGAAAGTACAAAAAACCTTGGTGGATAACAACACCAACAGCAAATCTCTCAGAGCTGTACCACAGCAAAGACTGCATTGGGTCTTAGAAGGGTATTCTTAGGAACAAAATACCTCATCTTCAGGGCTTCCTTCATCTTAAAGCACTGAGAAAACTGCATGTTATGAGCATATGGTTATCTTCCTTGCTGAACATAAAAAATGAATTTAAAATAAGCGAAAACACTGAAAAGGAATTACTGAACAAATGAGAAACCATCCACAAGCTGCAACATTAAATGGGTCTGGTGGAAATAGTTCATAAGCTTACTGTGCAAGTTGAACACTCGAATAAAAATTACAAGCTGTATGAGGAACTAGCATAAATATGATTTCCATAGGGAATGTCTCAACTTTGATTATGCATTGTTACAAATAGTCTTCCATTGACATATGCAAAATAGTTTTCACATTTAATTTACCACAATATGATTTACTCTTTTTAGCTTAATGAATTTTGACATTTTCAACAATGTTAGCTTTGTAGAAGTTGCATTTGAATGGGGAGGTTGGTGCTAGAGACATGCATGCATATTTCTGTTACATGTATTGCTATTGTTCATAGTATTTTTTAATTTTATGTTAAATGATTGCTTTGGAAATACCAACAGAAGGTTTTCAATAAAACATCAATTGAGCCAGCATTCAGGAATGCCTTTTCATTACCTGTACCTGGGTCAGAATCTGAACTCTGGCTCTGTAATGAGCAAGTCACAATTAAAAACTGAATGCATGAATTTGAAATCTTAATTAAATTTACCCTTGGAGAAACACAGCCCTAATAATGATCATTAAAAATATATTGGAAGTGTGGGGTTTTTTTCTTGTCTCCTCCTTTTTCTCTTTGCTTTGTCTTTTTCTTTTTTTTTTTTTTAAACCCTGAAGAGCATTAAGTTGAAGGTACAGACACTCACAAAGGGATAAAACAATTCTGCAGTATTTTCTCCTCAGAGTGGTAATGCTACCACATTATAATAAAAAAGTAGTTTAGGTAATAGAAAATACATTTTAGATGTGACAGTTTATTTCCCTTATTGTGCAAGATTATCGTAAGAATATGGATGAACATGGCAGTTTGACATAATGACTCAATAAAAATTTGCTCAAAACGGTATTCTTAGATTGCTGTTTCCTTGTTCAGCATGTAGTGTAGAACCAATTTATCTGTAAGTTTTCTCTTCCCTTGAGTTGAGGAAAGTGCCTTAGAGATCTGTGAATTCCACAAACTGCTTTAGAGGCTTTATAAAGTAAAAGAATAACTGTGCCTCAGCTTTTTTAACAGTATGGTTCCAGTATGCATGTACTGTACATATATGTGTGTGTGTATATATATATGTGCGCACACACATACACGCATCCGTGGCATATTTTCTTATTTTTGAGAAATGTCAAACAGTATTGTAAATTATCAAAAAGTCATATCAGAGCTTTCTTTAATAATAAGGAAAAAAAATAACTTTTGTGCCTGATGGACGTTGCTGGCATCTTTTCAAACAGGTTCTCTAATGATCTTGTTTCACCATGGCAACCAACATGGAGGTGCTGGCTCAGCAAGTAGTGGAGACTCAGCAGGTGGCTGAGGTGAGTGACAGATGATATCGCAACAGTTGGTATATGAGATTTTGAAATGAAAAACATATTAGGGAATCCTTGCTGTTTACAATTAAGCATAAATGGGACAGAAAGTCTTTATAGAACAGTATTGTTTTACACTTGGGGACAAACAAGAAACCAGTGCAACCCATATGTGGTTTGTTTACCTTCATTCTGGTGGCCCCCATATTAGGAATGCAAGTAGGAAATTCAACATGAACTATAGAGAAACTTGGCTGTATTATGGATTGTTTAAAAAATTAATACAACAAAATTTCTGGTCATTTGATCATTAGCTTGGCCATTTTGGACATGAAAGGTTTCTGCTTATCTCTTGAGTTGTCATCTAAGTCCAGAACAGTGTTTGAAGTTACCTGTTTTACTTATGCACTATATTGAATTTACAGTAGCGTGATTAATTTAATCAGGCTTTATGTTTTCTGCTGACACGTATGAGAAAAAGAGCACAAAATCTACTTAAAGTGATGTCTTGTCTTGATGTATATTCACTGAAGCTTGGATGCTCAACAGCTAAAATGTCTAAAGCAGCTCGTAAACACTGAAGCTACATGTGACAATGGCCTTGGAAATAACCTATTTATTTCCTTCCATATGCAAACGTCAGTCAAAAAATAGACTAGAATTTTTGTATGGTTAAAATAATTTGGTTTAATGTCCTTCAGATTTACTATGATTTATCATATGATTACATAATTAAGGGATTTCATAAATAACAAAGGGCAAGTAGGCCAAGAGATGTCTCTAGACAAGGCCACTTTTCAGACATTAGTTGGGGGGGGGGGGGGAACTATTGAACTAAGATTACACCTGGATATTAAAAAATATTTTTAGTTCAAGAAGAAGCTCTATATATGAAGGAAGTATATGCGTCATTGTGTCTTCAGAAATGCATTCGAGATTCCCTACTTAGAGCAATTTTTTTCTAAAAAATTTTGGTTCTTTTTAAATAGTGTGGAAAATGGCCTACTGAGTATCCTGGAAATAACATCTAAAGAGTAGTTTCAAAAAACTCTAAAATTTCACACTGAAAACCACAAGTGATTTTTCACTCTAGTTTGCTATACCAGGTATCAAATTTGTCAAGCTGCATTTTTTTAAAAACACTTCCAAACAAACCTGGAAATAAAAACCTGTAATGGAAATACTGGCAAACCTTATACTATTTTGGTAGAACTTGAGTGCTATAATCACATCTAAGGCACATAAAATATGTGACATTTGTAATTCCTCGTGCAGGAAATGCACCGTGGTAACATAGTGTGATGGTTGTATCTTGCCACTGGAGAGATCGCTCCATCTCAAGAGTGTATGAAGCTCTGTGATTTCTTCCTGGCCGGTGGGTAAATAGAGGGCTTCATCTCTTTATAGTATTCAACTCCTCCTTAAATTATATGCCTGTCCACTGCATAACACCATGAAAGCTTTGTTCATGGAAAAACAGTTATAAGCAGCATTATCTTATTAAGAATTAATTAATGCTATTACCATGTTAATGCTGAACCATTTCTTTATGAATGGCTGACTGCCTGCTATTTGTGTGTTCAGTCAGATACAGTTTTTAATACAGGTAAACACATTACTAGTTTTCTTGAAGTATGCTAAAATTCTGTATTTGTACTTACTGTTTCTCAAAGAAAATGTAGCATATTACTTGGCACTGGCCTTAAAAATGAGAGGCTTTTTTCAGAATATCGTATTTTTCATCGATGAAAGTTAAATGGAAGGAGAGAAAGAGTCACTAATCATGCACTAAATTTTAGGTTATGAATGATGAGAGACAAGTTGCAAACAGGATAACTTAATGCAAATAGTGGCAGGTTTAGCTATATCTGTATGATTTTTTCGACATAATTGCTGCATAAGTAGTGCATGGGTTTATTGAGAACTGTGATGCCAAGCACAAAATCAGACTGTCATGCAAGTAGGCCATATGTTGTTTTTGTTTTCCATGAAACTGTGAATGTATTACAGAAGTTACTGAGCGTACTCCAGTATTGCCTGTATTTTTGTACTTACTCTATTTTTAGGACTTCGTAAAATTGTCCTTGTAATGGTTTCAAATGGTTTCACTGCTGTTGCTTGCTTCTGCTTTATAGCAGTGTTGCTTGTTGCATTTTTCCAACTGTGTATTTCTGAACGGATTGGGTGAGAGAGAGAGTTCCATTTTTAGTGTCTGCAGTTGCCTTTACTTACAGTTCATGAGGTTGGAGAACAGAGAGCAGCTAGGGGATTCAGAGGAAATTTCAGCAATCTTCCTCACCCTGAGTAGCTTTTGAAAAGCACAAAAAATACTTTAGCCTCAATACAAAAATAAGTAACGCAGCTTTTCTCAAGTATTTATTTAGTAGTGTCACTGTGCCATATATCGGTGGCCCAGGTTCAGTCCCAGCACCAACTTAGATTTGATTTGCATATCGTGTAAGAAAAATGTATTTGGTTATGAAGTGGTGATGTATTCCCTGTGCAGCGCCTTAGTTTTTAATGCAAAGTTTTTAAACAGAACTGTCACTGTGGGGAGGAATAAGGGCTATTTCCTCTTTCCAACATCAGCTCCGATGTGACCAGGAAGAGCTTTAAGTAGTTGCTAAAACTGTCCCCTTCCGGCTCTATGACAGCCACAAACTATTCCCAGTGTATCCTTTTTCTCTGTTAGAGGCTATAGGGAGAGAGTCACAGATGACTCTATTGAGCCCTGTGCTTACCAGGATCTTGTTTACGCCAGTTGCATTGCTGGAGCATTTCAGCTGCTTTCAGTTCCCTCAGTGCCCTGATAAGAACCTATCAAAACCTTGAGCCTTTCTGAAAGTGTGTTTTGCTATGGGACTGAAAAAATACTGGGTATCTTTGTCCCATAAAGTATTTTCTCGACCCTCTTCAGATCTCTCTCACACATTACATCATAAGTCATTTGGCAATTTAGGTTTATGTCCAGATGATGCACAGTGTGCTGAAAAAAGAGAGTAGAAACACTGCTGTTCTGATGGAGTAAGTTTTTGCTTTGTTGTAAGAATTAATGAAGTGTAAAATAAGGCCATTTATGTTTAATATTTTATTATTATCATTGGCCATTTTCTCATTTTTGGATGAATTTTCAAGGTGGACTTTTGATGCTGAATCTTCTCAAACCATTTTTAGTTCAAATACAGCTTTTCTCAAGTTACTGTTAATTGCATAAGACCTAGACATACCATGAGCCTGAGAGGTATCTCATGCGAAGTGCATAATTGGAATAATGAGATCCTACATGGCTTATGCAGTTTAGCAGCCTCTGAATTCATTCAAGCATTCAGGAATGCTACCAGATGTGGCATAGCTGCTGGT
Organism: Haliaeetus leucocephalus; assembly: GCF_000737465.1. Classification (NCBI taxonomy): domain Eukaryota; kingdom Metazoa; phylum Chordata; class Aves; order Accipitriformes; family Accipitridae; genus Haliaeetus; species Haliaeetus leucocephalus. The sequence goes on from NW_010972438.1 coordinate 200,525, forward strand.
GTAATATAGGTATTGGGGTGTTATGTAAGACACAGTCTTGACATTTTTTAGGATGCAGATATGCCAAGAATTGCAGATTCTTCCATGACTGTTGCCTTCATATGTCTCATACAAGATCTTGCACCAACATCCTGTTAGGGCTGTTAAACTACACATGAGTTCTTCCATGGTGGATCTTAATTTTATCTGCCATTCTACAAAGGGCCCAAGTGGTCAGGACAGTTAATTCCAAAGAGTATCACTGAAACTTTTTTTAGATATATCTTGCATCTGTGAAAGAAATATATTTGGACATTTCCAGGCAATATGTACATTTTTCGTAAAAGCCTATTATTAATTTAATAGATAAAAAAGTTCATTAGGAAAAATATCTAGAGAAAAAGAAGTCTTTCCAATTTGATTTGAGATGTAGTGGTTTTTATGGTGTAAAACTTAGTACCGTATTTTTCATTTAAATTCTTTAACTGTTATGTCAGAGAAAACTTGTAAAAAATAGTTTATGTTTCTGGGTGCAGTTGAACATATTTGGTCTGTGATTGCTTAATTATGCCTTGCTTTAATTTCTATTCTCTTTTGTATAATATTAATAATATCTCTCAAATCGGTTTACTCTTAGTGAGAACTGACCAATGTATTCAAGCAATACAATTACTTTGGCTTTTAGTGGTGTGAATATAGGAAATGTTCTTCTACTTAAGTTAGAGAAGCTTAGAGGCTTTAAAAATTCCTCCACTATGTGGCCAATTTACTATTCTTTCAATATATTTCTCAAATACTGCTTTCATAATCAATATGGTAGCAGGGAAACAAGATATAGAAAGTATTGAAAATTTGGTTAGTAAGTACAGAAATTTATTCGATATATGCATATGTACATACAAACACACCTACACACATAGACGTATATGTACACTGTGGGCAAGTCAGTTTAGTAAATTAGTATGCAACTTGACTATATGGCTATGAAGAAACCTTATTTATTTCAAAGGACAGAAATAATGAAATGTCTAGAGAAGCTTAGCTTCAAACTACTGATTTTATATATACATATATATATTTTATATATACTTATATCATAAATTTAATATAATATGATTGCAACTAACATGTAGAATTAAAGTGGACTGCTTTACTGAAAAAAATTAGGAAAAATAAGTATTTTTCGTATACACATTTTTATGTATATAAAATGATAAAATGATGAATAAAAGAAACAGAAGAAGCCAAGTTTAATTTTGCGAGCCTTCAAAATGCACCTAATTGCCAAATACTTGGTTTTAGTTTAGTACTGAAAAAGGCAAGACAGTAGTAGATACATATGCTTCTTAGTGTATTTTTATATTTCTTGAGCTTTGTGCAGATTGTCTGTGTCATTTAATGCAAATCATTATTAATTAATTTATATCCACTTCAGCATATGAAATTATTGCTAGTGATACTTGTTGGTTTGAGAGCCCAGGTGAATGCAGTCCTCTGCTGATTGGTCCAAAGCAGACAGTTCTCCATGCTATGCCACTTGTCTTCAGCTTCTGTCTTCCAGTGGTATACCAGAAGTACACTTGACATGCTTCATGAAATTGTTGTGTTCTCCCAGTCTACCCATGTATAACTAGTGTTTGCAATGTGAGTGCTAAAATGAAAATACCAGTTGCATCCTCATAGACTTCTGAGGAAATCACACAGTAGTTAAGCATGAAATGTTTTTAATCTGTACCAGATAAGATTAGTTAGTGCAGTGAATCTGAAAACTACTTTGAGAGATGTGAAGTCTTCTTAAGTCCTAAAATATATATTTAATGCTGATTGCTTTTTCCTCTTTTCCCCTCCCTCCAGTTGATACAGATTGATTTCTACAATCCCTGTACACATTAGCAAAAATTCCAGACAAGATACTGTCCCAATGTTCTGCAAGCACATGCCAGAGAGGTCACAGGCATTCTCACAATGACACTTCCAATAAGTGAAATATGTACAACAACAAAAATAAGACTCTAAGTAAAATGATAGATACCTGAACTAATTTCTGAATAGTGTTTTCCTGTGAAAATGACTAAGTACAGTAATTTCAGAACTTCCCATTAACTTTAGAGGCCCTCTGTTACATTAAACATAATACATACTCTTGCATTCTGTAAGAATGTCACTGTTGAAATATTAGAAATTCTACAGTTATAAAATACTAATTCTGCTTTGCTATGGATGTTTATTATGGTAGCATAGTTGATGTCCTATAAAAATAAGTGTGAAAGCCTTTGTAGCTGTAATATTTCTGTGCAGCATACAGTACTTGAGAAGGTTCCATCAAAAAAAGAATTACCAGGCCCTAAAAATCTAACACTACTCTTAGTTAAAGATACATTTCATATATTTTTTATTTCTTGCTCAAGTCGTTGAGATTTTGTGGGTGACTTTGGCAGTTGTGACAAAGCTGTTAACTACATTAGTAGTTACTAATGTAGTACTACTACTACTAATGTAGTTCTAACTACATCAGTACACTATAGTTGATAGGTTTCGTATTTTATTTCGAACTTGAATTACTTTCCTAGCTTGTCTTTTGATTCAGAAAACAAGCAACTTGTAGTCTTTTTTTTTCTATGTGTTTTTATATCACTTCTGCTTAAGTGTTACAAAGATTCTGCCTTCTTTTTGCAATACAGCTATTCCAGACTTCAGAGTTGGGAAGTCTACTTCTGAACATAGGGTTATGTAGTGATAAAGCGTTATTATATTCAGGATTTGGTTTTTGTCCAAGGAAAGACAGCTACTGATCAGGTATCATAAACGTCTTTCCTGAATGAATTGGACAAATAAAGGCCTAGAGTGACAAGGTTAAGTGTGGTGTCAGATAATAAGCACAACAAAAATCCAAATAAAATTTCATTGGTTTCTCTCACATGTTTTAGTTATAATATTTTTCCCCACACTAGATCACAATTAGTTGACCAAACATTTAGATTGTACCTATGCTGTAAATACATTTCTGTAGTTACAGCAATTGTTCATAGATATTCTTTTTAGAGAGTTGTACAATAGATAATTGTGTTTTCTATCAAGTGAAGAGCCTAATTTCAATAGTGAGCACACTTCTGTGCTAAGATTAGGAGTCCTTGAAGTTAAAAGAAAATACCAGTGCTACTTAAAGACACATAGGTCATGCATTTGTTGCATAAAGCTTTGTAGTGGAAGTCCACTGCATTCAGGTGTACTGTTGTAAAACTTGTCAAGCACATGGTCATTTTTCTCAAAACTTCATGGACCATAATGTTAACAAATTTCACTCTCTAAGAATTTAAAAATATTTTCTGTTTTCACCCATTTGTTAGCCTTCACTGCAGCCTAATACAAATGTTTTGTTATGGAGTTGAAACTGATTAATCACGTATGTCATGAACTTAATGTATGAATTCTTAAGTGTATTAAGACTGATTATGCTACTTCATATTTGAGGGCCCCGGACTAGTTTAGAAAGGCCTGTGTTGCTTTAAATACATAGGCTTAATGAACTTTAAGGCTAAAGATGCTCACCAGGGAATGTGGTAGATTTTCCTTTCAATTTTGCTGATTTGAAAGTAATTCAAGATACAGGCAAACTCTTTTCTCAGATTTCATTTTGCTGTTTTACAGTTCATAGAGAGTGAGCAGGTTGAGGGGCTTAAGAACAGAGAACAGGGGGAGGGCGAAGCTTGATAACCTGGGACTATCATCCCCAAATGAAATAAATCTTACTATTAGACAAACTCCTTCAGCAGCTGGCAAAACAGCAGGAACACGTTGATTCTGCTTCCTTGGTTACAGGGAATGATAGTGCACTTGACCTTCAGAGGAACGGGGTCAGAGAGAGGGCGTTTTAAAACATTACTGGCTGCTTTCTATGATTGGAATCCTCAATAATGGAGACTGGATGAAACTATCTGTGATCTGACTAAAAGTGACCTCGACATTTCTCTTGGATTGTTTTGCCCTCAGAGGTTTGCTGAGGAAAAATGTAAATAAGGCTGCAAGAAGAATTTGACACTGTAAGTACTAGAGTCTGTACAGTGTACAGCTAGGGAGCCCCTGGAAGAGAACAGTACTAAGTGTATTAAAGCAGATTATTTTTCCCCTGTCTCTTAGAATAAGTGTATTTGATGTGTTTTGTGTAGGGAAATTAGGGGGGTTTGAGCTATCTTTTACATTATATGTATTATTTTCTGACTATATCTAAGTCATAGTGTTAGTGGTTACTTCTAAGTGATTGTTGATTAAGCCTCTGTAAAATGTGGTGCGCTGAAGTTTTCTATGATATACGACCTACTTTGTCTCTTTCCTCATCTCTTGAAGATAAAGTCTTATTTGAGTCTCTTTCCAGTCTTAAAGAAATTAAAGTGTATTTAATTTTTTAAAATATATTTTAGAATTACAGAAACGTACCATCATTGACTTTGGAGGACTAGGTCTTTGCATGTACAGTTTCCAAAGCAGCTGTTTTAAACATGATACAGGTTTCATGGTGTCATGTTTCTTCTGAACAACAGATTGGAAAAGTCAATGTTATGTTTAATCCAGTAAGTGAACCTAATTTAATGTTAAACTGTATTATCTTCCTGATATGAGTACTTACAAGCCATTTGCTTTCAGAATATTTGATTCAATTTATTTGGGAGTCTGATTAATGATAGCTTAATTTTTCCTATAGTATTTGTATAAGCTGTCTGAAGTTAAGGTAAATCTCTGATAGAACTTTTTTAGAGTGTTCTCTGAATATTCTGAGAATATTCTCAGACTGCTATTCCTTTTTTTCTTTCTTTCTTTTCCTTAATATTTTTACTTAAGTCAAATTTGATGCAGTTGACTGGGTAGGACCATAATGAAGCATCATGTATTTATCCATTCTCATTGTTTGTAAGTGTGTGACAGTGCTCAAAGTAGAAATTCAGCTTTCAAACAAAATGACAGAAGATTTTTTTTCCCCTCACTCTTGTAAATTTTGTATTTCAAAAAATATCTTCCCTTTTTTGCATTTGATTTATTTACCATAGTTGTTCTGCTGTCAACCAATGGCATGTGTATTCAGTCTGGAAAATAAACTTGAGATTTTTAGTAGCATTTAGTAGCAGAAATTTAAAGCTGTTATTAAGCTGAGTATTAAGTAGGCAAGCCTGAAAAAAAGGTAAAATTTTGCATTTCAGAGTCCTATACCATCCTGAGTATGTATGCATGTTAATAAGAGTATAAAAATAAATTATATGTGCACACTGAAACATTTATTGGTATTAGACAAATTATTCTCCACTGCTGCACCATATCTTCTCAGCCAAGAAAAGAGTAAAATTTGTCTGGTTTCAGTTTAATAAATACATGTTCTTGAATATTTGAACATGAAAATGACATACCAGCATATAATGGTGGCTGGTCTCAAACTTACTGTATTGAGAACTCACTGTTAGACTTAAGATAACCAACTAGTCATGTGGTGAAGATGAGAAATAACTCATATTAAAGGAGACTGGAGTTGATGAGTAAAAACAGCATTTATATGAGGATATGGTCCACTCTATAAAAACTGAGAAAGTGTTCTAAAGCGTAAAGCGCTAGTTTTCATATTGACCACTGTTCTACACTAGGACGCCTTAGCAGCAGGTACTTTACAAACCCAGAAAAAATAAATGGTTGTTTAGTCCCAAAATGTTTACAGAAGAGTTTCAGTGCAGTTACCATATATATACTGGCATTCTTTTTATAAGTTGCTATAAATCCTTGAACAACATGGGAAAAATAGATCTCTCTATTTATAAGCTGTCCACAGTGCATTGTAGTGTAAGGTTCGAAGATGCTTCAAGAAAAGGCTAAGGATTCTATAATTGAAGGTGAAAGAAGTGGAAAACAGTTTTAAAAGATCTTCTTCCTCTAATTTAGACCTTTTAAAGGGTGCATAGCTTAGATAATAATTTGGCATGCAAGATAAGGAGATCGTTGTTCAAATGCATCCTTTAAGAGTCTTGATTTTGGGAGACTTCATTTTTTTCTTGCCTACATATATTGTTTTCTGCTGCTGCATGCCTCGTATCATCCAATAATTAGAAGATTCTACTACTTCTAAATCTCTCCTGTGTATTAAAGACAATTAGAGATAGTATGTTCAATTTAGGTTTTACTTTTACAGTATTTGGGACTACTTACGGAACAGGCAATAGGAGAGTAGAACAGTATGGCTTCATTAAGTGCTTCCCCAAAGAGACTGCAGTAAATTTGCCCAGCTATCCAAACTGTTTTTTCTTTCTTTACATCACAAATGAACTTTTTTGTATATTAAACAGGAAAGCTTACAAAATTAAGACTTTTCCATGCAAGATAAATAATGACTAAATTGACACTACCCTGTTGTCCAGCTATATAGGTTTTGATAAACAAATCATTCCAAGATCGTTTAAAAGAGGATTTAATAAAAACAACTTGTGAGCTTCCTGGTTTTGGCCACATGTCACTGCAGGTATTAAACACTAATTTGATACTCTCAAATTCCCGTATAGAATGCAATTATTACAGTCAGTCATACACTAAACACAGTCCTATAGATTCTGTGGGACAATGTAAATGTGTACTTAGGGAGTATTTATGAAACCCCCCAATATTGTTCAAATTCACAATTTACAAGTATTGTAAATTATACAAGTTACACTATAAATTTATTTGAAATTATCAAAATGTAAAATCTTTTTTAACATGTAAGTAGGATTTATTTAGCGTTAGGCAGACTTATGTAAAAATCTAGGCTACTAAGTTATCAACGTTATAGAACGTTTTGCCAAAGAACAGAGTTTTGACCTGTATATATTGTTTCCAAATAAGTAGTTATGGGTTAAACTGAGTGTAGAAGAAATCAGTAGTGCCATATTCTGTTCATTCTTTTTATAGAGTACATCACTGCACTATTTTTTCCAATTGAAATGGAATCTCTGTATAAATTTATATTATATTATAAAAGTTTACAGTGCTTGTTATTCAGGTTCTTTTAAATATTGTTCTGGTTTTCCATCATTTTATATAATAACTTTCAATAAAGAATGTGACTGAAAAAATATCCACATTGTGCTGTTGACTGCAGACAGTAATGTCACCTCTGGAGGTCTGTAGTCTACACCAAAATACTAGTGTCTTCTGTGCACTAACAGTTGTTCACATATTTTTGCAACTTCTTTGAAAATACTGGTGAACATATGCAGTGTATGGCTTTTGAACCAAATTATTTCCTTTGTTTTGAATTTTCTCGCATGAGTCAAAACATTGAGCCATGTCACAGACTAGTAACTTGTAAAGAGGCACCAAGAAAGCAGAGATTTTGTAATGAGTACAGCACAAATAAGCTTATGTAATTTTCTTCTAAGTTACTGTATTAGAAGTAGCAGAATGATTTAGCTTTCCCTCTACTCTGTTAAAAACAAACAAACAAACAAAAAGAGATCTGGAACTAACCATGTTCTAATTCTTCAAGAACTTCCAGGATAATTTTGATATACCTTGTTTTGATTTTGTTTGGTTAAGCCCATTTTTTTTGCGTGGTCAGGTTCCAAACTAAGAATGGCAAGAATGCACATACCAGTAGTGAAAAATATACATAGACATCTACATCTGCAGACACTTCTCTGTGTTAAAGACTGATACAATAGCTTCAGCTCATGTTTATATCTGAAAAAACCCCAATAATACTAAATCAGGTACTTTTTATAAGCATCTGTATATCCTAAGCTTAATAAAAATGGGATTGGATGGCTGTGGGGAGTGGCAAGCAGTACCTTTCTACCTGTGAGCTGACTCTAAGGACTAGAATACGAGTGCTTCGTCTATACTACATTTACAATTATCAAGAAGGAACAATTAGTACTAACAGTTGCATCAATAAATCTGAGGATGAACAAGCACAAAGTCTAAATATACAGAACTGCAGAATTATGTGTGTAAATGTACATTGCCAATGCCATATCCCTTCTGTAAACAGAAGTTAAAGGCTGTCAAGCCAATGTTATCTTGCATGTTTAATTTAACATTTAACAGTTTTGCTCTGGAAAACAGCTATGCAAGGGTTTTTTTCAAGCTTTTTCTAGGTAGTCAGAACTAGATTTTTGTTACAGTTTGGTAGTCTAGAAGGATATAGGAATAGAATGAGAAACAATAGTATTCAGTTGTAGTGCCAAATTTAATCTCTGCCATGCTAGTGAAGTCCTCACTAGGATAACAAGAATTAACCACATACATCTGAATACGTGCTGAATATATTGGTGATCTGTTGGAGCATAGATTCCAGAAAAAATCTTCACCACTGAAGTAGAAAAACAGAAACTGGGGGACAGTAAAAAGCAGGAGAGGATATGAACACACTGAACAACTGGAATTCTAATTTATTCTACTGTCAAAAACACAGATATCCAGATAACCAGCCATCTTAATTTTAACTTTTTACCTTAAAAATATTGAACAGTTGAAATTGTCCTTACTTCTACTTGAAAATTGAAATTGCTGTTTTCTCCAAGTGAGCTGTATAGACACCACAGTTTCAGAAGGCTTCATAGATTAAATAAGGTCAGAGACATAAAAACTAAAGGCCAGTTTGGTCAGATAGGAGTTCTGTGCACTCTTCCAACAGATTCTGTGTTATCTCTCATCCCATATATGTTCCTGGGGTTGAGGACATTTTTATTTAGGGGTCTAGAGGAAGCTTTTCTACCTGAAAATGAAAAAAGTAGTTAATGAAATACTTCAAAATTATTAAAAGGTGAAATACTTAACATTATACGTTACTGCATGTACGGTGTATTTTGTTTTTACAGAAGCAAAAAATGAGGCAAATATATAATTGAAAGTTGAAAAAAGTATTTCTGCATTTCAGTAAGCTGAAGGATGATATAGTAATTATCCAGTGATTTACTGGGGCGGGGGGTGGTGGTGATGGTTTGGTTTTGTGGTTTTGGTCATCTATCAGATTCATTCTGTTCCCCCCCCAAAAAATGTATTGATAATTCATTGAAAACAGATCCAAGTTGGTTTAATGACTGTAACCTTTCCAATAAATTTAGATTCCATGCTATAGTGCCATCTGATCTTTAATAAATATATGTATTTTTCAAAGTGTTCGGTCCTGCAACAGTAAATTAAAATTCTGTATATTATTTACAGGTGCAGACTGTTCAGACTTCACTATCTGAATCTCCAGTGATGACCAGCCCTTCCCAACGTATCCAGATAATTTCCACAGACTCCTCTGTAGCTTCACCACAACGCATTCAGGTAAAAATCCGTTTATTAAGTAACTTCTTTTTTTTTCTCCTCCTCCCACTTTAGGTTTATACAAAAGCATACTAAAGTCTATGGAAGACTTCCTTTAATTTTATGAGGACAGATCATTTTAAGTGCCAACTAAAACTCTTTTTCTCCCTCAGCATGTATTTGGTGATAACTAGTTGGCTGTATATAATAATTGTGTTGATGATGTAGTCAGTGAGGAATATTTGCAGAGGTTAAACAGCCTACGTATACAAATCTCCTGAGCTCTAGCCATAGCAAATGGGCAGACATTGTCAACAGAACACCTAAGATCATCTCCAAGGGCATTTCTCTCTCTCTCCCCGCCCCAAGCCCCATATTTAGGAGCCAGTGGGAGACTAGCCTATTTAGGATAAAGTTAGCCTTTGGGAATGCTGCACATTGGGTCGGCTACTGATAGATAATATAAAGATACCATTGATGTATCAGAATGTATGCAGTGAGAAATGATACAAGAATTGTTAAGTATTAGTGTTACTAGAGTGTTGCTGTAGTGCAATACTGAGCTTTTGCCCTCCTTGACCTTGTTCTGTGCCAGTACAATACTCCCATGTACTTCTGCCAGAGGTGGTGCTGGAGAACAGGATCTTGTACTCCATGGCATTTGGAACAGTCCTGGCAATGCAGCCTCCATCACAGGGTGGACTCTTCTTTGGATGTGTCTTGATCAGAGTGGGTGGGTACTGCCCCTATGAACAGCCCTGAAAACACTTTTTAAATTATTTTGACATTGTCATTATACTTACTATACATGATACGATTTTTTCTGTAATGTTATTTTCAAAGATTCAAATCGCAGCATGTATAATGATGTACATTGTTAGTTTTTCTTATGAACCTAAATATCATTCACTTCTTATCCAGCCTAATTTTTTTGTCTTAGTTATTTATTGTCATCAGTGCTTATATCTGATCCGTGAAAAATTACAAAGAAGTCTCTATGATTTTTCTTTATAGACAGCACCAAGGAGATGTTCTTCGGTTATCAACAACATTTAGCTATGTATTTTATTTAAGATATTATTCCTTAAAGTTATCAACAAAAGGTGGAATCAGGTAGCCTTATTGTTTCATATGTCAATTCTCAAGATTCTGTTATGATGGCAGGTTTCTATTTTTGATACAGTTGTCTGGTAACATAATCTCTATTTTGCCTGGTAGAGTAACCATATCAATATGTATCAATATTTCATTGCAAGGTAGATGTTCTCACAACATGTATAACTGAAGCATAATGAATATTCAGCATTCATAAGGTAGGTATTTACATTGCAACTTTTGTTCAATTCTGCAAAATAATCTACCTCCTTTTATCACTGATATTTCTGAAAAAAACCTACGGCTCCATGATGAAGGAGAATACTAGGATGAGAAAAGGGTATTCCTCCTTCCTCAAAACAAATACAGGCAATATCTTAGCAGTGTCAGTCGTAATCCAAGATTAGATTTGGCTGTGAATTGTCCCATTAACAGTTAAGATCTATATGAAAATGTGAAGAAATCTCAGCAGAGAAAACTCTGGGGAGCTTTACAACTTAACAGTTTTACAACAATGGGACTGAGGGGTAATGATTGTCCTTTAACCTATCAGCTTTTTTGGAGCTTTATGTTTGTAGACTTCATACACTTAACACACTGAAACGTTTATGCATATGAGACCTAAAATGGCTTATTCTATTCTGTACATATAAGAATCTAAAGGGTCCCTGAAAAGCTCTCTTGTCCAAAATTCAATAGTAGGCTGGCTTCATCCCCACCTTTGAGTACTATTTCCTTTGTGCAAGTTTCTTTAGGTTTGTAGTCACAACATATGGGATGAATCTTTCCTAAAGAGTTTCTGTAATGTAGAAAAATCATCAGCTGTGTAATTTTGGTAGTTCTCCTGCTTTTGGTAGTTCTAGCGCCTTTTTAAGGCATTCTAGCTTAGTAAAACTATTAGCATAGTCTTACTATTAAACTATTAGCATATGTCTTACTTTCTGTAAGACATATTAACAAAAAAGGCACAACAACTAGATAAAAAGTCTAGGTAATCAAAATTAGGGAAATAAATACACTGTTATTGTGACACCTAGTACAGTCAATTTAATAGGAACATCAGTGTGTGTAAATTCACTTCACATTTTATTTTCAGTAATAGCTTTAACTCTGACATTAGGCCAAATGTGTAAATGAATAATATCAAAATAACTTTCATAGTCAGATGTATACAAAATGAATACAAATCTCAAGAATGTACCACTCTGCTTTTTTTGTCAGCTGGAGTAATTTTTAATTTAATGTTTTTATAAATGATCTGGAGGTAGGAGTCAAATGTACCTTAAGTAAGTTTGCCTGTGATACTAAATTAGGAGGAGCTGCGGACTCCCTCGAGGGTAGAGAGGCCTTGCAGAGAGATCTGGATAGACTAGAGAGCTGGGCAATTGCCAACCATATGAAATTTAACAAGAGCAAGTGCTGGATTCTGCACTGGGGACAGGGTAATCCTGGTTATACATACAAATGGAGTGATGAGAGGCTGGAGAGCAGCCCTGTGGAAGGAGATCTAGTGGTTTGGGTTGATGGCAAGTTGAGTATGAGTCAACAGTGTGTCCTGGCAGCCAAAAGGGCCAACTGTATCCTGGGGTGCATCAGACACAGCATAGCTAACTGGTTGAGGGAGGTTATTGTCCCACTCTACACTGCACTGGTGCAGCCCACCTCAAGTACTGTGCAGTTTTGGACGCCTCAATATAACAAGGACATCTATTAGAGTGTGTCCAGAGGAGGGCAACCAAGATGGTGAAGGATCTTGAGGGCAAGACTTCTGAGGAGCGGCTGAGGTCACTTGGTTTGTTCTGCTTGGAGAAGAGAAGGCTGAGGGGAGACCTCATTGCAGTCTATACCTTCCTCAAGGTGGGCGGTGGAGGGGGAGGTGCTGATCTGCTCTCTTTGGAGACCAGCGATAGGACATGAGGAAATGGAATGAAGCTCTGTCAGGCCAAGTTCAGGTTCGGCATTAGGAAAAAGTTCTTCACTGAGAGGGTGGTCGGTCACTGGAACAGGCTCCCAAGGGAAGTGGTCATGGCACCAAGCCAGTCAGAGTTCAAGGAGCATCTGGATGATGCTCTTAGTCATGTGGTTTAGTGTTAGGTAGTCATGCGAGGAGCAGGGAGTTGGACTCGATGATCCTTATGGGTTCCATCCAACTCAAGATATTCTATGATTCTATGAAATTTCTGTGATGCTGTCTCACTAAGCAGAGTATACCCTGCATATATACCTGCTGTTTATCAGCTGCAGTCCTTAACATTACATTTTGTTCTTATTCTGTCTGGGATCCAGTATATCTAACTCCTTTTGAACAATTAAATGTGATTACAAGATTGCCCCATATCTCTTCATCATTAACAATATCAGACTTACACTTTTCACAACTCTGTCTAGTATTTTCCGTCTATGCAGTAGGTATGTAGATACATATACATATATATTTGATTTGATTTTTATTGTTTTGCACTTATGTAGGTAGTTGCAATAACTTTGTACCAGTGTAATAAATGTACAAATAGCAAAATAATAAATAACAAGGATGATTATTAGAGAGTATGATATAATTCTGAGGCAAAATGAAAGGTTTTAAAACATAAAGTTTACTGTGACTCATAAAATTCTTCAATGTGTTTTACAGATTGTGACGGATCAGCAAACAGGTCAAAAAATCCAAATAGTGACAGCAGTGGACTCAGCTGTGTCTCCAAAGCAACAGTTTATTTTAGCCAGTCCAGATGGAACTGGTGCAGGAAAGGTGATACTGGCAGCACCTGAGACATCTAATGCCAAACAGCTTATCTTTACCACCACGGACAACATTGTGCCAGGCAGAATTCAGGTAAATATAGTAATTGAAATAGACCATAGATTTTTGTTTTTCAGTTTTTGACTTTTAGATTATTTAAGTCTATAATTGCTTTAAGACAAATTGCAATAGTTTTCTGAAGATCTAATGACATGGATTAGACCTACTAATTGTAGCCTTCATTATTCAATCATAAATCCTCCTGTCTTCATGTTCCTCATGCATTCCATTGCACTCGTCACCCCTTGTTATGTGTTCTCATTAAAATTCCAAGGGCGTATAAATACTTAAGATGGTGCTTGTGAGGAGTGCCAGGATTTCAGATGGTCTGTTAAAGATTCACAGATACAGAGATACAACTCACCTGAGCAAACTTACGTTCACAATGCAGCATCAAGACATTACAGTAAAAGCTCTTTGTAGCAGAAGCTGTCCTCTGCTATAGTTGTTTGTGGGTCTTGAGCATAATCCAGACCAATGGGAGCTTTGCAAAACAAATTATATAAGCAATAATCTATCTATAGTGAAATTTGAGATTTCTTCCTAGCAGTCTTAAAAAAAAAAGAAAGCACCTGGTCCCTATTGCTACTGTTACAATAGAGAATATTTTACAGGGCGAAGTATCATTCTTACCTAAATATTTGAAAAATTGTATTAACATTCTTTTAAAATTTATTTTACTATGCTAAATGATTACCTGATGTTACAGAGGGTGTGTTTGGGGTTGTTGGTTTGGGGGTTTTTTTTAAGTTTTCCTGTGTTAAGTGGAATGTTCTGAACAGAAGTTTTGGAATCCAAGGCCTTCAGAAGCTAAACTGTTTCTATAATGGATCTCAGCTTCAGGCTATCCCCTCTGAACCGTATACCCCTAATAGCTAGAGAAGGGATAGATGGGAACAGGATCTGAAATACAACCATCTTTGCCTAAAATACAGCAGCTGTTTGAGAGTAATTGCAAGAAGGGAAGAATACTGTTGGCTGCACGAGTGAAGAAACTTATTTGTACTGAACAATGCTAGGAGTTTTACTGGGAATTTGTTTTGCTATGACTTTCAACAGTCTCACTATTGACAGTAAAAACTCTCAGTAGCTTGCATTTTATACTACTTAATTTCATTCCACGTCATACTTATTCTCAAATTCCACCACCTCTTCTCAGTTGATACGCCAATCTTGTTTTTTAGGCAAAGCTCCTTACTTTCATGTCAGAAGGAAATATTGGCTAATTACCTCTTTTTGTTCTGGAATTTTGTTTTAGATAGTGACAGACTCTGCTTCAGTGGAACGTTTGCTGGGAAAATCTGATGTTCAGCGGCCCCAGGTAGTAGAATATTGCGTAGTCTGTGGCGATAAAGCATCAGGTAAGGAAGCACAGAAAGTAGTATTCAAGAACTTGATTGAAAGGATGACTGGGATGAAGGGAGGAAGTTTCATGTATTTTAACTGATTTTTAGCCATGCTGATGGCAAAAGCAATTGAGGCCAAAATGGAAAAAGATAACATTATACTTTGTATCTATACACACAGAGTAGTTAAACTCTGCTTGGAAGAATATTAGTTTGTACTTCACAGCTGGAGTGCATGGTAAATTGGCACGTGCTGAAAGACAAAATAACGATTGAATAGCTCCTGGTACCTGAAAGAGAGTATTTGAAACATTTAGTCCAGTTCCCCACAGCTATGGGCAACCATGCAACAAACATGTCACCTAGAAAAGTCTACCTACTCCAGGAAAACACTTCTTAGTGCTCTCTAACAAACTTATGACTTCCCGGTAGATTTTGGCCTTTTACTATCACAGAAAAAAGCAAGTAGAGATCAAGTGAATCCTCAGTGTTTCAGATCCATGCAGTAACAAGGAGCCTACGAGGTAAATTTTGTACATCAGCCACGGAAGCGGACTGTGCTTTCCTGCTACAGAGAAGACATCTTTCTGTCTCTCTGTCTCACTTTCTTTTATTTTTTTAAGTGTTTAGGAATTTTAAATCAAGATTGCATTTCAAATTTTATTGTAGAATTACTTATATTCTGGAATTACTTAAACTCTTAGCCTGTATGTTCTTTCAATGTATCCTATAATCTGTAACAGCAGATGGAATTGCATCTGTACTTGTCCAGAATGGGAACTACCACTTCACAGGCGCCTCATTCAGAAATAGGCTTAGCCTTCCTCTCTTCTCTCTGCTTTCCCACTTAAAAGCCCTGACAATAGGTAAACAAGAAACATCCTGTAAGACTTTAACAATGCTTTCATGGTCCAAAATGATGGTAAGAATACAAAATAAATTTAAAGGGTGACTTTTACAATGTTTTACTTGCTTAAGATAAATATTTCTATGCTAAAATATAAGTACTTTCCATCTGATAACAATATATACGTTTCCTAGGTCGCCACTATGGTGCTGTCAGCTGTGAGGGATGCAAAGGTTTCTTTAAAAGGAGTGTGAGGAAGAATTTGACCTACAGTTGTCGTAGCAACCAGGACTGTATCATCAATAAACACCATCGGAATCGCTGCCAGTTTTGTAGGCTTAAGAAATGTCTAGAGATGGGCATGAAAATGGAATGTGAGTGTTAAGTACCCAATGTGCTACTGTGCCTACCAAATAATAAATGCGTGGACCACCACTTTTTAGTGGGTTCACTCCATTTCGGTGTGTGTTGCTTGAAGGAAATGGAACTTTAGGCAGCCAAAGCATCTACCGTACCTTTACTTCATCACCATTTTATGTCTGAGGTGCAATAGTGATTTGTTTTGAACCATGTCTCATACTGCTGTAACCTTTGAGAAGCCCAGTTAAAGCCTCTCTTAGAATGCATGTTACAAACACAGTGTTATGTTTATAATACAAAATAATTTAACATGGATGGACATAAATCTGAGTCTAATGTTCCATGTTCAGAATCTGCTTACCTTACCTGCTACGTGAAGCCTGTTATCTGGTTGTTTTGTGACAAATTTATGGAGAATTTAAGGTGAAGCAACAAAAACTTTTCCTTTTCCACTCTGATCTAGGCAGGGTAAGTTCCAACCACTGAGTTCAAGGGAGGCAGAACTTTAAGGTGTAAATAGGGAGATCTTTGTTGTATTTGCATTCTGGAACTCCAAGCCTGCAGTGATGATTGTTGTGCTTCGCACACACTGTGCTAAGTATAGGGGGAGACATTTGTACAACAGGAATTGTTGCATTTCCAGAAGCTAAACCTTTCTTATCCCAATAAGATTAGGATATATGCTCACTGACTTCATTGGACTTTGCATCAGGTTTTTGATTAATATTTATGTATCCACCAAGCCAACAAAATGGATATACCTACTTTTAAGCCCCTAAATTTTGCTGACAGTAACGATATTAGCAAGAATAAAATCAAGTACTAAATAACTCTTGCTGGTTATGAGGGTAGAGAGAGACATACCCCTGTATTTTGCTGTTATATTCAAAATGGCTATAGAGGAGCGTTGAAAAATTTTTTTGCGTGTTAATAATGTTAATCTTCTGGAGCAATAACTGCTGTATGATAAATTAGTACAACGAATAGCACAGAAATGTTGTCTCCACTTATATTATGCCTTACATTTGCAAAGTGTTGTGAGAATTAATTAGTACAACACTTAAAAATTCTTTATATTATCCTCATAGTCTTTTATTCATTTTATTATCCGCATTTTCAGGTGAAAAATTGATGCAGTCGAATGTTATGCCAAGCTATAGAGGAGTTTGTAAAGTTTCGTGGCTTAATATTCTAGATAACTTTCTGTAGTCTGTTTAATAATAATACCTTAATATTACAAAGATGCACTTTTCACTTCCTTTAAAATTATGAAGTTGCTGTTTCTTACTATTTTTATTAAAAGATTTACCACACTTCTTTGGCACATTGGAGACTGAGCTTATCTTCTTCCAGTTATCAATTAGAAATATTTTAAATTCTGAAAAGGTTAGTTTTGGAACACTGTTCCCTAACTGGGTGGAATGAATGGATGTGAGTGAATTGCATATCATGCAGAGACTCGTCTCCCAGGGAATTAACGTGCATCTCTCACATAACTTGCCTGTCTTGACTTTATCTGGGTTCGTTCTGGGTTTGCATTGTTTTGAATCATCCAGAGTATGACTCCGTCTAACATTTAGGTATAGCTTTATCTGTAAAAAAAAATAATAAATAAGACAATTTGAAAACACATTTTGCAGAATGTCCCATCTTATTAAATGCCAATGAAACGGCAAGCTTTGACTCCAGTTCACCAAAACTTAAAGCAAATGATCAATCTGTGACTTTCTTAGTTGAAAATGTACATAATTACAGGAAAATGGGACCCTGTGTTTCTTCAGCCTTCATATTAAATTTCCAGTTTTGCACTGAGCTGATACACCATCATGACTGTGCAAACTGAAATCCTGCTGTGAGAATTTTACTTTCTTTTTGTATTTTTCAGTTGAATTACTTCCTTTCAAATCTGCATGTTTCTATCTTTATGTAGCGGTTCAAAGTGAAAGAAAGCCTTTTGATGTGCAACGTGAAAAACCAACCAACTGTGCAGCTTCCACTGAAAAAATCTATATTAGAAAAGATCTACGAAGCCCTCTAATAGCAACTCCAACATTTGTGGCAGATAAAGATGGGACGCGGTGAGTACCGCGGTTTACCGGGTCTTGTTTAAGGTTATTTGTGTGTATTACTTTGCAGGCACACCTATACTCTTTTTTCCCCTCTGCTCTAAAGAATTGGACAGAAAAGAGCTCCAATTCACAAATCATCTGTTTCCGTTGCCAAGACCAACCTAGATTGTTCTGCTTCTCATGAAAGTTTTTGTGTCTGAGTACAGCTGGGTGGTTTTCAGTTCAGAGCTGGCACTTGTCCAGACAGGTCAAAGCACAGGCAGGGTACATATGTGATATTCAAGCAAAAAGCATGTAAGCTTACGCTGTGATGCATTCAGGTTAGCACTTCTCTGAAATCAAATCTGCAAATGGCAGGCTCAGGCTTCCTTATCCTAAGGACGGTAGTAGAAGAGACTGCAGTGACTACCAATTCAGATCCCAAGAGACCAGTTTCAAGAACAGCAGCTTCCTTTTACTGTATGGAAGATATTCTGAGACAGTTCCCATGCTCTCAGTTGTCTTTATAGGCAGTGGGCGTGGAAATGTGCATTATAATAAACAGAGGCAAGATTTGTCTTTTTCTGAATAGAATAAAAAAGAACTCTAGGTTAAATAATCACATTTTTAAAACTGTAGGTACAGTTAGTTTATGAATGGATAATAACCACCTAAAGATATTGGATCTCAATATTCAGTTTATATATATATATATATTCTTTGTTGAACAAATGACACTGCAGTTAGGAAGATTGGGCTACAGTTTTTTTGGATAATAGTTTTTCAGTGTTCACATTTGCAAGTCAGATTGTTCAGAAGTACTGCTCACAGACACATTTGCTTCTTTGAGATTTCCTTGTGCTACAGATCCCTTACAGTCCTATAAACAATATTAATAGTCATTAAGTGTGACTGTTATTTATGTAGGATTCATAACAATTTACTGCCTGTGGTAGTTCACAATGTTAGTTGTTAGACACCTTAAACTATAAATCCCCTGCAGCCTGAACCTGTCCTGTGTGCATTTGTATTGGGTTATGCAGACTTGGAGTGTTACATAAGTAACAGACTTCCCACTGTCTCCCTAAATTAGATACAGCAAAAGCAAAGGATGGTTGGTCAAAAAGTAGCAGAAGTAAAGGCAGCAGAGATTTTATGCAGACCTTAATTACATGACTGTTTATGACTGTATTTTGGAATGTAAAATATCTTTTCTTGACATAACTTTTTTCTTCAGTGCTGTCCATTGTCTAACTTAGAATGCATAGTTATGCCTTCCTCCAAAGTCTAATGTATAACTCTACAGCTATTAAGTGACTTCTGAGAGCATGAGAAGACAACAACCCTTATAACAGAATAAACCAGCATAAAAAGCAAATGAGAGGATATCTATTTGGGAAGTTGTCGTTGCTTTTGCACAGGAAAGGAGAACATATTCCAGTCTTTCTGTCTTTCAAGCTAGTTTTTGGAAACTGTTTCAGAAAGACTTAAACCCTGATGAATAAACTCTGAGCTTCTTTAAATTGTTAATTTAAAACTTGGTAATCCTTTTTATTCTGCCATAAGTTGTTACACATTCTTCTGATTAATGTAAAATATTATTGTCAAATGCCTTATGCTTTTGAACAGGTCAGCAGGTCTTCTTGATCCAGGAATGCTTGTGAATATTCAGCAGCCTTTGATCAGGGATGATGGTACAGTCCTCCTAGCTGCTGACTCCAAGGTATAATTCTTTCAGTTAAGTTCTGAACATATATATTAATTTGCTCAGATTATTTTAGCTATGTACATAGACACAATTCTTGCTCTTGAGAAGATAAGATTGGGTTAAGTCTGAAGATCTGCATGAATGGAGGTAATTAGCTGATCAACAGGAACACGATTTCTTTTCATGGGCATATTTCTGCAAAAGGTAAGCCACAGGTAGTTCCCCACATGATATGTCAGCCGGGGCTAGGATTGATGATTGCAATAGGATTTAAAGATCATTGTGAGCCACTGTTCTTCCTGTAGGTGTTCAGGAGGAAGAGAAAGGTACATAAGGGAAAAAGAACACAAACATTAAAAATGGGAAAAATTTATGTATGATACACCACCTATCATTTTGATCTACTAATATGGTTCTTCCTTTTTAGGCTGAAACAAGCCAAGGTGCTTTAGGAACACTAGCAAATGTTGTAACATCTCTTGCTAATCTTAGCGAGTCACTAAATAATGGAGATACTTCTGAAGTTCAACAAGAAGAGCAATCCGCAAGTGAGATTACACGGTATGCATTTATATTTGCATCTTATTTAGCAATTTGTATTCTGTGTGGTGTGTACTTACACTCATTCATTGGAGTAATTTGGCATTGTGACGACAAACACAGTAGAGATTGCCCCCAGCTTTGAAGCACAAAAACAGTTCTTTAGAAAACCAGGTTTGGCTGTTGTCCTCTTGTGA
Source organism: Haliaeetus leucocephalus (assembly GCF_000737465.1). NCBI lineage: Eukaryota > Metazoa > Chordata > Aves > Accipitriformes > Accipitridae > Haliaeetus > Haliaeetus leucocephalus. The sequence goes on from NW_010972438.1 coordinate 220,709, forward strand.
AGAACTGTGTCCTGTGTTATAAATGTAGTGTTCTGAAGCTAGACCAGATTTCATACTCAGAAATATATTAAATGACTAGTTTGTGACCTTGAGAGACTCTGAGAATAGCAACACTTTGGTACTGTTTTATTTGATAGGCTTGTTATATGGAAGCTTCTCCTGCACAATGCTTATGCCCTTCTGTATTACTGTGGATTTCTTTTTGAGATTGTGCTGCCATAATACCTGCTGGTAATGTAAGGAAAATGTAGTTAAACTAAGATTAATAACTTTTTTTTTTTTAATGTTTAGAAAGAGTTTGAAGTCTTTGTTGTCTTTATTAATGAGAAAAATGGGAAAAAGAAGCATAGAATCTTGAAATTTCCAGCAGAGCTTGAGATTTTTATGGTTGGGGTTTTTGGTGGGGCTTTTGTGGGGTTGGGGCTTTGGATTTTTTGGGGGGTGGGGGTGAGGGGTGGGGTTTGAAGGACAACATAAATTGGCAGTATAGTGAAATAAGAAAAATACTTGGCCTCAAAACTGTCCATTCTTTCTCAAGTAGAAGATTTTAAAGAGGAGCTTAACTTCAGGCTCTTAAGTCTTTTATTTAAACTCTTCAAGTGAGTGAACTGATATTTAAAATACTTGACACTTCAACTTATGTCAACCTTGTACTCTTTCTTTAAAGCACAAAAAACCCCCACAAAATCCCTCCCCAAAACTTCATGACAAAAATACTGGCAAAACAGCACTATACCATAATACTGTCCGCTAGTATGAAATGGAGCACAAAATTCTTGTTTAAATCTAAGCTCTGTTATCATAAGAAGGGAATTTACACTGCCTTGTTTTGGCAATGGTCCAGCTACAGCTTGAGTATAAAGGAGTCCAGGGACCAGTCTCTTTTCTGTTACTGTCATAAGGCTTCTAAGGCTCTGTCTGTACTGTGAGATCAGGAGTGCCTGGCCATGTCTCATGTTAAGGGAAAGGAAATTCAGGCATGTTGTCTAGAAGAGAACCACACTATCCTCCACTGTTCCAAGAAATTGGACATGAAGGACAGGGACTGCAGGGTGTTCTCCAGGGTGCATCTGGTCTATAATCCTCACATAATCTGTTAAACATTCCAAGGTGAGAAGGAGGGGATAGTGAATGGTAAGTGCAAGAGACCCCTTCACGAGTACATATACTAGCATAAAACTATTAGAGTGGGATTTACAGTAGTAGAAGGTTCCCCCCTTACAGTGGAGATCTTTTACCAGTAATATATGGGCAGATCTATTCCTTTTACTAATGTCCAAACAGTACAGAGGGGCCAGGTTGTAATGAAATCTCTGACCTTGTGTCTTAGCATGAACAGTTCCTGTATATGTTACCTCTAAGCGGAAATACTTTATAGCATTTAATTTAAGTACTATTATGAATTTTTTTAAGGTGTAAGGAAGCACTCTTTCATTGTTTATTACTTTTTTTTTTTTTCAGGGCATTTGATACTTTGGCTAAAGCACTTAATACCACAGATGGTACAGCAGCTCATAACTTGGCAGATGGGATGGATCCTACAGGAGGAGGGAATATTCATGTAATCAGTAGAGATCAGTCAACACCAATTATTGAAGTGGAAGGACCCCTACTTACAGATACACATGTCACATTTAAGGTATGTGCTTCTTTAAATGTCTTACTAAGCAAACACTTATGATATAAACCAAAATTAGTTTACTATGTTTTCTTTAATCTTATATTTAATTTTGGCAATATAATCTAGGATAACATCTGCTTTTACAAAGCTTCTAATACAATTTTCACTCTTGCATGCTGTATCTCAGAGTATAGATGTTATTTCATAAAATGTTTTCATAGACAAAAGGACGCTTTAAAATTTATTTCACTTTCCAATGTTGTTGATAATAATTTTTCATATCATCCATATAGCATGATGTCTTGCTTAATTCAGTTATAATACTAGATAGTGTAAAACCTTCAACTAAAAGGCTCCTTCATATAAAGAGAGGTTACAGTGCCTTCTTAGATGCTTATGGTTAGACCATTGAAAAAGGTCTTGCATTTTAGAGATGCTTCAGCTTCAGTGGAATACAAACACACACATGTGTTGATAAACAGTGTGCGAGAAACAATAAGGGTGTTCGTCTTGCTGTAATCAAATTTCACTGTTTCAAGAAATACAAAGATCATTACTGAAATAAGTAATACTTAATGTAGTCAAACTTTTATCATAACCTGCTTATTCCCATTAATGATGTTTTGTGATTGTAGATTCATATTACTTGACTTTCCCATTTTAGATACTTAGATTTTATTTTGCTTTTAAAGATCTTGTTTTAAAAGATCTTTTATAGCACTGATGCTAGCCAACACTCCACAGACCAATGAAATTTATAGATTTAATTATTATTAAATTAATATTAAAACATTTTAAAAGGAAACATTTGAGCTCTCTCCCACATAATTTCTTGTCTCCTATTCCCATTTTGCATTCCTTGCCAGTAGTAATGAGTCATTTAGTACAGTTTTCCTTTGGCAATTTCTTGTCACACAGTTGCTTATGACAGGCTATGAGAGTGGTTTGAATGTTTTCACTGGTTATTTCATCGATAATAAAAACTGTTTTATGTCTGAACTATATATATTGTGCTGTACTTTTATTTTTTGCAGCTGACAATGCCCAGTCCAATGCCAGAGTACCTTAATGTACACTACATTTGTGAGTCAGCATCACGACTACTTTTCCTCTCTATGCACTGGGCTAGGTCCATACCTGCATTTCAAGCTCTTGGGTAAATGGACATATTCTGTTGAACGGTTCGCTTTCTAATGAATTTAAGCACTGATCTGAACACTTTTCAGCTATTTTGAATTTTTAAATTACGATATTGTTTAATTTTTAATGAATTCTTTAAAATGTGTGAAGACTATGCAATAGTCTCCTTTTTGAAGAATAAAATAGAAGATGGCAGAGGAGGGGATAACTACAATATCTGATGTTACTGCAGTTACAGAAGCTAAAGCCGAATCAAAAGCAAGCACTTAGTTTGTAGAAATATATCTTGGTAAAGAACTGGTGAGCTCCATTTTACAGATAACCTGAAATGGTTTCCTGTAGTCAGCCTATTGCTTCTTTTTGCTTTTTTAAAATACTTGTAATTGGCTAATATATGCCTTTTAGTAAAGCGGTTTGCAATACATTAATCCTTATTATTAATTGTTATAATTAACATAATTAGTTGTTATAATTAACATAATTACACATAGGGTAATACCAACCTGATAAGAAAACTACCTACAGTTGTTTGATTTTCTGTTCTTTATAGGCAGGACTGTAATACAAGCCTTGTGCGTGCCTGCTGGAACGAGCTGTTTACCTTAGGCCTGGCACAGTGTGCACAGGTAATGAGTCTGTCTACTATCCTAGCAGCTATTGTCAACCATCTCCAGAACAGCATACAGGAAGGTATGTTTTCAATTTGTGATTCTTGTACATGTTCAGTCCTCTGAACACTACAGGGGCATTTGTATAACATTTCTGACAAGATTTTTCCTAATCGGTGGCAGAATTGTTCCCCAGGATCCAGGGGAAGGAGAAGCCTTCTCTTGCATAATTACCTTTCTTCTCGTGATCTACAACTTTTGTTGCTTTGTGAGATCTCTGTGGGATAGAAGTGTCCATAGAAGAAATGGGGATAAGGCTGGGGAACGTATTCTCCTGTCTTCTATATCTGGCTGGCAGTATAGAGAAGGACAAGTACCTCCTAAAGTTGGGTGTGCTCACAGAGCTTTCCTTCCATCCAGATGTAATTTTTTTTTCCTCTTGGAATAATGATGTCTTCTTTCAGACCACACGAGATTTTTTTCCTTCCAGAACTTTCCTTCTCCTCTTTACTGTATAAAACTACAGCATTTGCCAAGTATCACAACAAGAATATTCTTGCAAGTATAATGGTTTTGGATACTGCTATAATGCAGTAATGATTAATGTATTTTGAAGTACCTTCTGAAGCATTAAACAACAAGAAGATATATGTAATTTTATTTTTTAATTCAGTGTTGGCCTGTTGATAGTGATGACTGTATCTAGAATGGATGATAATCTGTTATCGTTGCTTTTTTTCATTCTTTTCTTTAAGGATGCTCCCAATCAATACAGTTGATGAGCGTGAAAATAACATTCTATTTTTAATAGGAGGAAAAAACAATACTAGCAGCTTTAAACTGTGCAAACACAGCATATTACATGAAATCTAGCTTAAATTTAAATGTGAGTTAAAAGTAGTAACAGGATACTATTTGGTACCAAATTGTTTGATGATTTTTTGGTGCCTTTATTGTGCACACAGCAAAAATTAGAAAATAGGCTTTTACTGATGTTGTGCTTTAACCCCAGCTGGCAATTAAGCACCACACAGCCGCTTTCTTACTGTCCCCACTCAGTGGGATGGAGGAGAAAACAAGAAAAAAAAAGAAGTGAGTTGAGATAAAGACAGTTTAACAGGACAGAAAAGGAAGGGATAATAATAGAATATATAAAACAAGTGCTGCACAATACAATTGCTCACCACCCACTGACCAATGCCCAGCCAATCCCAGAGCCATGGTGCCCCCAGCCAACTCCCCCCAGTTTATATACTGGGTATGACATCATATGGTATGGAATACCCCTTTGGCTCATTTGGGTCAGCTGTCCTGGCTGTGTCCCCTCCCAACTTCTTGTGCACCCCCAGCCTCCGCTGGCAGGGCAGTATGAGAAGCTGAAAAGTCATTGACTTGGTAGAAACATTGCTTAGCAACAACTAAAGCATCAGTGTGTTATCAGCATTATTCTCATCCTAAATCCAAAACACAGCACTATACCAGCTACGAAGAAGAAAATTAACTTTATTCCAGCTGAAACCAGGACAATTGAAGAGAGTAAAACTTGATTGTAGAACTGTAAAATGTACAGAAGTAGATAATCTGAAAAAAAATGTTTAATATCCTTCAGTCCTAGTAAAGTACATTTGTTTTAATCTGCTTTATTACTTTCATTATGATAAAGTAAATTAGACAGAAATTTGATTCTTTAATGGACAGTATGCTTTCATAATGAATATAGGGTGGGTTTTTTTCTTTTTTTTTGTAATTTAAGAGAGCCTGGACAGCCCTCAAAATACAACAAACTGATACTCCTTTCCTGCACAGAGAGGCGAGAGTTTTCAGATACCAATAGGGAATCATGCACATTGTATGTTCTGCACAACATTAGGCTTTTAATTATATCTGTCAGAATAAAATTCCACCTACACCCCAGGCAATGAGTTTGTGGAGGAGCAAGTGGTGGGGCTATTACAGTCTTAAGCTGGCTCCACTTCTGTTCACATGTCTCAAAAAAGAAAAAAAAAAATTTGTTCTACAACCTGTACTTCCAGTCATACTGTGTTACCTGAGACTGGCCAAGAAAAGAGGATGATTTGTTTTATTATGATTTGTTGATGATTTGTTTTATTTATCTATTCTGCAAAGTTATCATATTATATTGTATATTATAACTTTAAAATTCAAAACAAAGTGAAGAAATTTCAGAACTTTATCTAGGAAGCATTTTAGCGATGAGGCTATTTGGAAACTCTGGAATTCAAGTTCACTTTTCCTGAGTATGTCTACACCATCATTTCGCACTTAATAGAGAAATAAAAACGTTACATTATGTCTATCTTGATCCATCCTGAGTAACTAAAAACTTGTATCATAATTCCTGTATTTTAGAAGTGTAGATTATGCTTTCATTCTTATTTCAGGACATGGTGCAAAAAATGTTTCTTCTGTTCAATCTTTTTATTGTGGTTTCAGAAAATATGTAAAATAATCATAAATTACATCAAAGATTCAGTTTAAGGCACACGGGTCTAAGCAATGTACAGACAAAGGTAAAAAATTTCAGTTATAATTATATGAATTATTAGCATTAGAGATATGACTGGAATAAAATTATTCTAATGTGTTTCCCAAGAAAGAGTTTTATCCCTTGTGAATTGACTTCTCTCTGAAGTTTGATAAGAGTAATTATATATTCAAAGATTTATTTTAATGTAATCTCTAAGATTTTCATTCTTTGACTAGTCTGCAGATATGCAGTCAGAGAGAAGGTACATTTACCAAAATAGAAATCTCTCCCTCCCTAGCTGAGCAGCTAATGCCACTCAATTGTAACTTATCCACAAATAGTATAAGATTTTTTTTTTAAATCAACATTTTAAGAAAAAATATGAAGCCAACAGAAGGAACGTGATGTTTCAAACAATGCAAGAATCTGTGTACATGTATTTGAGTGAATTTACTCAGAAGGAAGAAAGCCTATTTACCACAGTAAAGGAAAAATTCACTTCTAGAAGTACAGATAGAGGAAAAAGTAGCACTGTCATTACTGCTCTTGCATTCACTTCTGGAAAAGCTAACTCAATACTGTTTGAATTTAAAACTACGATTGCGTGATAGCATTTGTTTTGTGCTTCTGTTCATTCCCAGAATCACTCTAGCCATTTGAGGAATAATTCACCATTTTTGAGAGTCTGCTCAGAATAGTACAACACTGGAATAAGATTGGTGTTGCAGATTATGCTGTACTGGCAAAATTATGCAAAAGAGTTAACATTCTGTTTGTTAGCTCTGTGTCTGACTCAGCTTTATAAATCTTCACTTCCATAATCGTTCAGGCTACCCTTGTATGTTAAGTGGTTTTAAGATAGCAAATGACACAAAAGAATTTAAAATGCCACTTCACTTGTTTTATAAAAGGATATCAGTTAATATATCAGATGTACTTGAGCTCACATGAAATAGTAAGCAATATCTTTTTGTAGATAAACTTTCTGGAGACAGAATAAAGCAAGTCATGGAACACATCTGGAAACTTCAGGAGTTCTGTAACAGCATGGCCAAGCTTGATATTGATGGATATGAATATGCATACCTTAAAGCTATAGTCCTCTTTAGCCCTGGTAAGGAATTTAGTAACTGTATCTTTTTAAATAATAAGCATTCATATGTTAATGTTTTAGCAATTTTTTTAATGAGATTAATGTGTTGAGATGAGACTGGTCTGTTAAGGTGCAGATAAAATGTTTGTTCCATAATGATTTATCACAAACAATATGTGTTTTGAAAATAACTTTGGAGCAACATAACCATGTTATTTACAGTTCCAATATATCAGGTATTTCCTGTACATCCACCTTAGAAGACTAGATTCTCAATTACCTTCAGCTGAGAATCTATGAGTAATAAATTAATCTAGGATGTGCACTAGCAATATTAGTGAAGTAAATGGCAGGAAGGATTAGAGGAACTACATTCTCAAAGTGACAAAAAGAAATTGGCTTCAATTTTAGTATTTTTAATACACTCATAAGAGGGATCAATGAAATATGAGCAGAAATACCACCGTATTTTATATGGAACTTCCACAAAATCTCCAAAACTAAATGTAAACAGGCTGTCTTCCATTTGTTACCAAAAAAAATGACAGCAGACAACTAAAGCATCATCAACAGTGTTTATGAGATATGAGGATTTACTCAAAGAAGACACTTAAGATTTTCTGGAATGATAAGGTAAGGACATGAAAGAAATGGGAAGTGACAGTCCCTTCAGCAAAGGTGGAGAAATGTTCCTAGGACACAGAAAGGTTAATTTAAAACTGCTGACAGGCTGAGTGAAAGGGAAAATCTTGCTCGTAAATGTAAATTATTTACTTTCATTGAAAGGCGTTTACCATGTTGAATTTAACAAAGTACAAAGAAAAGGAGTATCTTGTTATCAGGTTTGGGGGAGGGGGGTCGCACTGATACTATTTTTCTCTTTTTAATAAAACTTACTTTAATTAGAAGCTATTGGTGTCCTGAAATTTGCTTTTGAAATTTTTTTGCGGATTGTACCATTAGGGTTAGGTTTATTAGGGTTTTTATTCAAGTTGGAGGACCAAGAAATTCTCCAAACTCAAGCTAGCTCTGTCCCATTTCAAGGGAAGAGCAGTTTGAACACAACACAGAAGATACTTGGGCATAGTCATATATGTGGTATTTTCTGTTTTTTTCTGATCATGTGACTGTCTTTGAGGAGCTGAGCCAGCTGGAATTAAAACATGAGACGGACTCGGGAAGGTCAAGAAATTGATGTGTTAAGAAAACAACCCTAGATACTGCTCAGTCAGCATAGTTAGTCAAAATCACAGAGGCAAACGCTTTAAAAAATGCAAGGTTAGAAACATAAGCTAGGAGTGTCATTGCCTGGTACATACCTACAGGCTTAATCTTTTTCCACTTTCTTGTGGATACACACAGCTATAGAGAGAAAAGTGAGCAAGCTACTTCTGAAGCCAGGAAGCAAGTGTTCAATTGGGTGGTTTCCTTTATACAGCTAACATGTTAAACATCACAATACAAGAGAAATATTTAAATGAAATTAAATGCAAGAATCTTATAACTACATATATTTCACAATGTATAGGGAAACAATCGACATACAGAAATGTTTTGTTTCTTTAGATCACCCTGGTCTGACCAGTTCAACCCAAATAGAAAAATTCCAGGAGAAGGCACAGATGGAATTGCAGGACTATGTACAAAAAACCTATCCAGAAGATACTTATAGGTATTTATTGTCTATAGTACCCAAAGTAATGTTGTGGGCTGTAGCTGGCAAAAGTACGAAATAACTTCATTGATGTAAAAATTTCCTTTTTGACATCTGTTCTTTTTTGACTGTTGATGAGAAAGAACTAGAACCTTGTTCATAAAAGCAAACAGGTTTGTTTAAAGATAGGTAGAAGCAAGAATAGCTGTCTAGCTTCTTCCATGTAAATTAAACTTGAGTACTTTCTGTTATTTTTTTTAGTTTGGGGTCTTTTTTTTTTGAGAGTCTCATTGCTATGTTTAGAAAAGTAAACAGACTTACTTTATTAGAAGTCTCAAGAATAACTGCCTCTACTCCATCAAACTTTAATTCTAACTGCCTCCTTTTTCAAGTTAGTCGTCAGAGGCTTTGGGATAATAAAAGGTGATTATCATCCTTTAAATGTTTGTCAAGTTACATGTGCAGAAAAGTATTAAAACTCAGTTTATAAACCTTGGAAAAATAAGGATTGCACGTGGAGAACCAACTCTTCAGCTTCTGTTTACAAGAAATTCCCACGTCCTTTGTGGTTTTTTAATTTCCAAGGACTTCTCTTTCAAAGTATCTAACTTGTTTTTTCACCTCTTAACTGTTCCTGTTCCTTATTTGCTAGAAATAATTGTCCTGTTTTCTAATACTCTCCTTCAAAACTATTTTAAATTTCATCAACACAATGATTCTCTGTACTACAAGGGAATTTCTAACTTCTGTCTATCAATATATCCTAGAACATGTTCTCTTTTACTGTGAAAGGTATCCCCATGTAAAGAAGCATGCAATCCCATACATTTAAGCAACATCTGAGGATAGTGTAACTTTAAAAAACAAAAAAAAAAAAAAGAAAAAAGCCTGTAAAAGAGAGAGCTTCTCCCATCTCAGAAGCTGGTATCTGCACTGATCTTACAGACTTAACTCTGTGTTGGGCAACAGAAAGGGCATCAGGATTCCCAGTTAGATGCAGTGAAGATGGGATTCTCTGCTTCAGAAATATCCTCAAATCCCACATTCTTCTGTGTGCAATTCAATTATTCTGGTTTGATGCGTGAGAGCTGGATATCTGCCATAAAAAGAAATACAGAATTTGTTCTATATACTTACTTCTCTTAATAGTGGCTGAAGGAAGAAAATGAGAGTTACATTTCCCAAACAATGTCCTATATTTTAATTGATATTGTCTATATCCCTATGCTCACCCACAGATAAGTTTTAGAGTACAAATCTGATTATTTCTAAGCAACTGAATGCTGGCACAAATTGAGATAGAAGTACAAGTGTTATAATTTTCACAAAAACAGCAGCGTAGCTTGAATCTTTTTGCAATTTTCTCCTAAAGTTTACAAGATATGGTATATTAGCAGAGTGGATCTTACATATTTTCTCCACAGATACTCAAGCATTTTCCAGGGGCCTGTGTTCAGTGCTGCCTAAGGTTTGCTATTACATAGCTCTGGTTCAGGAAATCTAAATATTTTGGCATTTGTGATGTACATCTGCCATATAAACACAGCAGATTTGCTTTCATCACTGTCCTAAATTTCAAATGCGTTGAAACTCCAGAAATTCGATACAATCACTTCATTATATTAGATGTCTGTTAACATCCTGGTACTTAAAAAAACACAGCATTTGGCAATATGTATGGCTAACAGCATATCCCTCCAAATTCCTTTTCTCATCAGAAGCAGATTCTCTTATTTCCTTTTATATATATCCAGTCCCATTCTTGCTGTCTGGTTTGTCATTAAGTTGCTAGGCAACTGAGGACGATGCTGATTTTGGTTTAAATTTTAATTAAGCATTTTACTCTTAAAATTTTGCAAATGTCCTCACTAGTCAGTATGAATATTATTAGTCTCAGCATTGTTCTAAATTATGAAGTGGTTCCAGAGCTGGGAATTTCAAAAGCAGACCAGGAGAATTGTATGTTTGTACATACACAGTGTATCTATAAAGGGCATTAATATGTCTTTTTCATTGGAAAACCACAAAGAAAGATGGTGGCTTTTCATTTCACTTGCAGGTTAGAAAAGTAACCATTCTTTTTATGGTAGCTCAATTAGCTTTAATTGCCTCTTTACTCCCATTCATGAGTTATGGTAATAATAAAAACAGATCCAGCTCTTTAGCCACGAAGTATTTTAAACTGGTATTATATGTATTTATAATCCACTGAAATTCTTTTTCAGGCTAGCCCGGATTCTAGTTCGCCTGCCAGCACTTAGGCTGATGAGCTCTAGCATTACCGAGGAACTATTTTTTACTGGTCTCATTGGAAATGTTCCCATTGACAGCATAATACCCTACATTCTCAAAATGGAAACAGCAGAATATAATGGTCAAATAACTGGCACGTCTGCGTAGTAGGAACAACACAATTTGATGGATTGAAGTAATTTTTGTAAAAACACACAATTATGAAGTTAAAAGAATAGCATTTTGGTATGTAGAAATATTTCCAACTTGTTATCAGTTTCCTGTCAGATTTCTCCTTGTCTGTTTGCTGACATTGACAAAATTTAAGCAGCTATTAAAAGACCTGCTATAGGATCTTTTCTGCCACAAGGAATATTTTTGATGCCTTTCATTTAAAAGGCTATGGATTACTGAACATACTTTTCACATGCTTTGTATTTAGAAATTATCAGTGGTTAAAAATAGAGTTTTATAATATCAGAGATTAGTAATAAAATTACTTTAAAAGTAAAAAGAACAGTATGTATATATTTAAAAATATCCTTGGAGTTAATATCTAATAAATGCCAGGGTATAATACTAGCACTTTGTAAGCACTTCTTGTCAAAGCGACATCATCAACATCCTGCTTATGAGTATGGAAAATGAAAAAAATTGCATATGTCCTTAGTCCAAATGCTATTGATTTCTGTGAAAATGTAGAATGCTACAGGAGACAATCATTTATTCTACAAAAAGTCACTTGCTCTTATGTTATGCATGAAATATTAATGTGGATTCTTGAATTAGATACCCACATTATATGAAACTATACTATTAAATTAATGCAGTTGTAATTCACAGTACGATGCAGTCATAGTGACTATTACGTGCTATGGGAATTATCCAAACTAGGAGAAAAAAATGTGTTTCTTGCCACAGTAATGATGAAATATTCAGGTTCCTTAAAGTTTCTGTTCAGACCAATGCAGTCATGACAAATGTTATTCTAATAGTAAGTGTTTTGATTGTGGGAAAAATCAGTCATTAACTGGAAGAACAGTCATTTTCAAGTAGAGCTGTGTGATGCTCTTTGAGTATGCTCTTTGTATTTCCAAATTTACTCCTTCCCTCTCTACTCCTAAACACCCTCATCATCCAGCCAAAGGTACAATTTAAAACCTGAAATGTGTAGAACCTCTGGCTGTCAGCAAGAGTATATTACAAAGCTGTCTTACTTTATTTCTTCCCCCCTCCGTCCCCTTCCCCGACTGAGCACTCCCAGTTTTGCAGTGCTCTCAACCTTCCTATGACTCAGTTTGAAACTGAAATAGTTAGGATTTACATTCAGTCATGTACAATTGCAGTTAATGACTGATATACCATGAAAATTAACTACTTTTTAATTGTCTAGAGTGATGAGCCATCGACATGTTTTCTGGCATTGGCTATTAGCAGCTAGCATTGCTTTCATTTTAGTATAATTTATTATCATTGATATTAAATATTTAAAGCAATCAAAGTTTAAAAAAAAGTTATGGCAATTAATACCTTCATCTGATCCTGGCTCATTAGATGCATCAATTATTTTAATTATTTGTATGGTAGAGGCATTTTCTACTTCTGTATTTTTATGTGGCAAAAATCTTATGATAAGTTCAGCACTTTCGTTTTTCTTCTGTTACTGAGATTTATTTAGAAACACCAACCAGGTTGGCGTTTGTGTCTTTTTTAAGGGTCTGAATTATAACCAAAAGACCTTAAGTAGCTCTAGATGAGGCTTCTAATGTAATAAAAAGTCCTAACCTGGTATACTTCATTCTCATTAGGAGGCTCACATTTGTAGCACTCATTGTGACATGGAAAGGTATTTAATTTTAGCTTCTGGATGCATTAAAGTCTTCTACAGTTACCACTGTTACACAGCATTCAGAATCTTCTCTTCTCAAAAGCGTGTTACAAAGAGTCCCATATACATGCAGAGATTTGTAATATCGCACTTTCATTTCTCTCGGCTTTTGCTATAGCAAATGAAATTGTCATATTTTTAATGTGATGGAAGGTCTGCACTCTGAATGTTAAGTCAACTGGATGCAGAATTTTGTACTAGCTGTTTTATTGCAGTGTACCTTTTTATGTGATTGTGTCAGCACTTCTGATGCAAAGTCCCTGTTTTAAGGGTATACAACTTAAAAATTAATTGTGATATTAACAACTTCAGAAGAAATAGCTACCTTGGAAAGAGTTGTGGCCATTTTTGTTAAAATTTAAGATTTTATTGGGTTATGTCATTGTTGTTCTAAAAGCAGTATGCATTGACCTGCTGTGATATTTTTCATTGCAAAAAAGATTATGCAGTTTAATTTGCTTTCAGTATTTTGTAAAAATCATTTAAGCAGATAAGTAAGCATTATTAATGACAAATGAAATATTCCTTAGCACAAAAACTAGCCATTGGAATCTTTTTTTCCCCAGATTTGAATATATACCAGCTGGCTTTTTCATGACCAACATCATTTCCACTTCCAATTTTTCAAGTAAAAAGGCCCCATTTTATGTGCAAAAAATTGTTTTCCTAATTTTTCTTACTTGTGCTGTGTAAGCATAACAGTTCAGGAAACAAAATAAAGCCACTACAGTTTTTTGGGAACAGAAGGTTTGCATGAAATAAAACTTAAAAGTGTATGCATTGTATTACATTTGTAAATCAAAATGGTAAATATCATGCAACTCTGTTTACGAATAAACTACACTCCCTACAAATGCAAGGCCACATAATGATATTTTTGATCCATCTCTGGTAGTCACTTACTCTGCAGATAGTTCCCTGGACTTTAGGGATAAATTATTAATTTGTGTAAATGAAGTAACAACAATGCAATCCATATCTAGGGTTTATTTATTGTGCATGCATTTAATAGATTAAATGGACCAGTTCCATACTTCAGATTCTGATATTACCACCTAAAGGCTATAAAGTCTCTCTTTGTGTAGCATCATCAGCATGATTTGCTGGCTTGCATTAGTCAGAACCAAGCTAATTTAGTCTTTATGCCATTAACAAAAAGTACTTTCTCTAACTATACACTATTTTGATTGCAAGACTAACAGTTTGGATTGTAGAAATTTGGATGGTAGATGGTAGATCATAGAGCTTAAGAAATATTCAGAATCTAAAAAGTTTTGCATATTTGAATATTAGCTATAAATAAGAAGAGAGATGTGATGAATAACCTAACACTTCTTTCTTACATGCTGCTCAAGGGCTGTCATAAAAATGAGCCAAAAATTTGGTATATGATGGAGAGACACTGAAAGGAATCACTTAAAACACTGCCATATAAAACTATAAACCATCTTCTCCAGTGCAGTAGGGCTCCTTTGCACTAAATTTCAAGTGTAATTACAGTATCACAGACTGGTTGAGGTTGGAAGGGACCTCTGGAGGTATCTGGTCCAACCCCCCTGCTCAGGCAGGGCCACCTAGAGCCAGCTGCCCAGGACCATGTCCAGGCAGCTTTTGAGCATCTCCAAGGACGAAGACTCCACAACCTCCGGGGGCAACCTGTGCCAGTGCTTGGTCACCCTCAGAGTGAAAAAGTGTTTCCTGATGTTTGAGGGAACCTCCTGTGTTTCAGTTTGTGCCCACTGCCTCTGGTCCTGTCACTGGGCACCACTGAGAAGAGCCTGGCTCCATCTTCTTTGTACCCTCCCTTCAGGTATTTATATCCATTGATGAGATCTCCCCCCACCCTGAGCCTTCTCTTCTCCAGGCTGAACAGTCCCAGCTGCCTCAGCCTTTCCTCACAGGAGAGATGTTCCAGTCCCTTCATCATCTTTGTGGCCCTTCGTTGGACTCTTTCCAAGGTTTCCATGTCTCTCTCGTACTGAGGAGTCCAGCACTGGGGACAGCACTCCAGGTGTGGCCTCACCAGTGCCAAGTAGAGGGGAAGGATCCCCTCCCTCGACCTGCTGGCAACGCTTTGCCTAATGCCGCCCAGGATACCATTAGCCTTCATTGCGGCAAGGGGACGTTGCTGGCTTCTGTTCAGCTTGGTGTCCACCAGGACACCCAGGTCCTGTTCTGCCAAGCTGCTTTCCAGCTGGGTGGCCCCCAGCATATATTAGTGCCTGGGGTTGTTCCTCCCCAGGGGCAGAACTTTGTGCTTCCCCTTTGTGATCTTCATGAGGTTCCCTTCAGCCCATTTTTCCATCCTGTTGAGGTACCTCTCAATGGCAGTACGACCCTCTGGTGTATCAAGCAGTGAAGCTGCTAATCTATCAGTGATCTAGGTGTAATCTAGCAGTGAAGCTATTTTAGCTCATTCAAAGAAATCTTTTTTTCCTTTTATGTCCATCAATAGAAAACAGATGTTCAAGAGGCATAGAACTGACGAAGGGATTCTTTCTGCCAACACTTTAGGTGTTGCTTGGTAGCAATAGAAAAAGGTACATCTAAGGAAAATGGGCCTCACAAAGTTATTCTTGCTCTGTGTTAACCTTTGACATTATTTTTGGCCTCTTCTGGTGATTTGGCTTTCAGGCCACTAACATAAGGAAGGTAGAACAGTGTACACAGTACAGCTGCAGACTCTAGCAAGTTTCAAACTATCTCTGCAGAAAATACAATGCTGATGCAGTTCTTGTCATTTCTGAGGTTTGTTTCATCCCCCTGCCAGTAACTGGAAGATCCTAACAGGCTAATCTTACTAGCTTTACTTTTAAATTAGTTTAATTTTGTTTCTTCTTTGCAAGTGCAGACTTTTGCTTATGAATATGGGACAGGACAGGTTTTTTATTATTGTAACAAATATTGAAAAGCTATTTCTTGATTTTTAAGTATGGAAATAGCTTGTTTTCATAAAGGCCAAATTCCAATGCCAAACTTGTGTTTACAGAACTAGGGCTCAAAGGACCACAGTCTGAAAGAGATTCTAAGAAAAGTGACATCTTCCTGAAGCTCTGCTTAGTGCCTAAAATTCACTCTCTCCAGCATTTTTGAGGTCCTGTTTCTGCTGCTTTTGAAATGAAAATATTTTAACTGTAGAAATACAGTGATAAACTACCTGGTTAGATCTGTCTGAACTTGAGTGCATGTAGGTATTGATAGTAATTCATTAAGACAAATGTTTGAATTCTGTGCTGACTGAAACTGGGGCATGCAGGGAGTGATAATGAGGCAATAATGTCCATTCTCCATGTGCTTCATTCGTTTTCCAGTTCTTTTCAGAAGGAACTGGATTTGAATCTTGCAGGTAAAAAGAACAATGATCAATAACTCTGTAGGAGCATTTTGGGTCAGCTTTGTAATAATGATTTTTACTGCATTTGTGACAAGGGCAAGAAGGTATACTACTTTTCTTCCCTTCATTTACTTACATTTACTAAAGAGATGCAGAACTAAGACCATGTGGAAAAGACATCTTTCTCTGCCTATTTACACTGCTTGTAGATTAGATACAATGCTTTTGGTGCCAGTGATGTTACTCTGGCATGAAACTGGTAGAAAAGGAAAAAATAATCTCCAAGGAGAGATCCTTCAAAGAGATCATACAAGCCTTTATTTTAGCTGCCTTAAAATGTTAGATTATTAAGGAGGGTTAGCTTTCAGAGCACTCTGGGGCAAGAAACTATTGTTGGTCACCATTGATTACTTGGTATCATTTACCAAGTCTCTTTTTACCATCAGCTGAAGCACTTGGCCCTCAGGGCAGCTGTAATGCCTCCAGTGAATAGCACTGACTCAAGATTTCTGTGCAGAATACAGCTGGCTCTGCATTATCATTATAGTACCCTTTGGCAAAGGGCATATTCTGAGGTGTGATAGGAAAACAAGTCAGGGCTGAAACTTCCAGGCAAAACCAGTTTCCTGACTCTTCTTTGGTAGACACTGTAGAACACTTCAGTGTTTTCATTGTTGTGTATAGTACACAGGACGTTCACAGGTTCCTGAAAAATTTCATCCAAGATGCTGAAGATGTCAGTACATTTTCCTGCCAATTAAAGTTAAGAGGGTAGTTAGGGTTCTTCCCTGATTACCTGCTGTTTAATTAGTAAGGGATAATTTTAAAAAGCACCGAATAGCATCAGTAGCAAGGGTATCGGGAATAGAGTTTATACAGGAAAAGGGAACTGGAAATTATCAGGCTGAGGATACGGCCAAAGCAGCAGTGATCAAAGCAGCTTTCTGCAATAGCAGCACCAGTCAGGGGCCATGTTTGAATTGGGTGGTGTGAGCAGTAGAACTGGCAGGTCACTCAGACGTACACAGGTGCAAATACCTATAGGATGATATCACCCTGAAAGAAGAAAAAAAAATTTTTGATGTTGATTTTCTATTTGAAATCCCTCTCCTCTCCTTCAGTTACTTTTAAGAGTGCAAAAGCAGCGTAGGTTGGTTCTTTTTCATCTACTCTTCCCCATAAGAGAAAAAGCAGAAATACCAGGCAAACAACAAGTAGGCTCCCATCTGTCCCAGCAGTTTGCCTTGCTTGCCATACATACATCAACAGAACAGCTGCTGCGGTGGTTTGCTCTGATGATAAGCATGGGCCTGCTGTGAGAGCAGCACACAATGTCTGCAGTCCTAATGACTCCATATATCCAGGGAGAATCAACAAAATGAGGCCATGTTTATCCTAAAAAGGAGAGTAAGGGGTAGAGGAAGGACAATTGCCAGCATCTACTGGATCTTGAATGACAGAAAATTAGTTTAAAAACCAGCTTTATATGAAAAATTACCAAGAGGGCATGGCAAAGGGGAGAAAATGAAAACATTTACTTTTTGCACCTTTTAATTCTAAAGTTGCTGAGTCATTTTAACAATAAATTCTCTTGAACTAAGTTCAGGTTTATTGTTTGATGAAAAATGCCATAACCCCTCTTGTTAGATAATGCTACAACCCTACTTCTGCTGCAGTCAACGTTATCAACATTATATGGGAAATTATTTGTGAAAAAAAATTAGAACATTATTTATACTGAGGTTGCAAGTTAAAGTAAAATTCTTCATAAAGTTTAAATGCTCTAAGTCTAAATATATTAGACTTGGAAAACATCAAACCCCAGAATTACCTTATTATTGAGCTTTTTGTTGTGAAGTCATGCTAAGTTCATCACAGATAATACTGTCATAATGTGCCATAATTCCCACAGCCTGTTTTATCCTCTGAGTTACATGAATGCTTTGAAAATGGCTTATTATTGTTAAATTCATGCCCATCTTCCTTCTTTTTAAGGGTTTTAATAGATTTTTACACATCTTTATTTTGTGCCTCCCACCATTGTGCATTTCTGCATGTTCAATTCTAAAACATGAGCAGCTAATGCATATGTGCATAGCTGTATGTATGTGTGTATGAATGTATATGTTTATACCTATGTCTAAATATATTATGTACAGTGTAAAGAAAGTGTGTAGTGTATGTATATATGTACAGATATGTAGCCATGTATTCATACCGTTCTATATGTTAAAGCTTTTCATTCATTTGCTAATCCAGAGCTTCCTAGTTTTCATTTCTTAGCCCAAACTAAGCCTCGCTTAAGCAGGTGAATCCTCATGAATTTCAGAGCTTTGCACCTTTTTCTAAACCCAGCCTGAATTTAGTATTTGCTATTCAGAACTGATAAATATATTCCATGAATTTTCTGGCTTTTACATTACTCCCTTTACCTTTTCTTATTTGACGTGTAGAAGTCTGCCAGTGAATAGGTAATTGAACATGTAATGTCTGTTATAACTACAGTCATAGAAAATACTTCCCTGTTTTCAATACATACTCATTCTCCTTCAGCCTTCTGAGAGACTTTGGTAAAGTTTTATTTTGCAGTGAAACTTGGTAAGGGATTGATTTTTTTAAGTCTTCAGCAGTGGCTAATTGGAAGAAAAACAAGTTGCCCTTCATCATTGAACTGTAGCACACAGAACAGCATGCAACAGATGCGGTTTAAAAAAATCAATACTCATATTGCCATAATGATAACATGAAACCAAACCGTTAGTTAAACACAGACTATGTACTTTGTTCAATGAAACAACATTTCTGTTACAGTGGTAATTAAATAGGAGGGAGATTGCAGTTAGTTTGTTAGCAAGCATCAAGGCTTATTTAGGATTTTCATGATGCATTTCAATTCTATATTCACTTTCCAAAGTTATTCTCTTTATTGTCTAGCTTAAACTAAACAAAGCTGGTTAGTTCATTTAGTTGTCAGGCTGATGTCCATTTTCACATTCTCTCCTTTCCTGAAACTAATTTGCGCAGATCTTGCACTCTGTGTGTGTTAAGTTTCCATTGTTCACATGGGAGCTGGGCACATGGAGCATTTATGAAGTGAGACTTGCAGTAACACAATTTATTACTCATAGGGAGTATTCAAACATTTAAATTATCAAAATATAAGTAGTTCTTGTTCCTTTTCCCTCCTGATGACTTAAGTTACAAAGGAAGCCTTCTGCGAAAGTAATTCTCCTAACTTTGTTTTTTTAAAGAATTTCACATACCATGTAGGGGAGTAGTTCAGCAAGTCTTGTTTCTGTCATATGAAAAAGGTGAAGCGGAATTTTCTGGGCATTTATTTCCACCTTTTGTACTCAATGTGGCAAAGACTTGTGTATGTTTAAGCAGATGAGCAGACACCAATGAAAATAAAAAGTGAGCTTCTTGCATGCTTAAAGTAAAACACAAGTCTCTTTCAGAGTCAGGCCCTCTGCGTGTAAAGTCTTTGCTATGGAAAATGCTAAGAATGTTCTCTGTTTCTCACTATATTGTTTAGTAAGTGTGTATAAACTTTTGTTTCAAATACAGAAAAAATCTGTAAAACATCCATTTTAACATTTCAAACCTTATTTTTGAGATTTCCAGCAGGAAAATTATTTAAATTAATGTCAGGAATTCCTGTGACAGATGGTCCTTCATTGGTATCTTGACAATCAGTGCTGTTTGAATAATGTTTGCTTTCCTCTTTAAAGGCTGAATGGAAACCTGAATGTCTATTAAGTCATTGTACTGCAGTAACATTTTTAAAGATTAGGAAGCCAGTTGGCGTATTGATCAGGATCTGTTTAAAAATTCAACTGTAAATTTAGAAAAAAGAGCATATTTTAAAATTGTGAACTTGTTTTACATACACGTTTGAATTGCTTGTATTCTGAAGGACAAAATGCACCCAAATTTAAGTGGCAATAAAGGCTCTGTTGTAATACTCTATGGAAACTGTGGAATGTGAAATCAGCTTTCTCTATTTGATCACAGAAAGCAAAAGTCTGAGAAGCACACCTATTGCCAAGTATCTAACAGCCCTGAAAAAGTGGCTGCTTGTACATTTTTTAATGATCTTAGATAAATGATAGTAAGGCACAGGTCCATTTTAAAATATTTTCGATGATTGTGGGTTAAAAGTAGGACTGAATAAATTTCAGATAAAAAGGACATTCTTTAAGAAGAAAACATGTTACTTAGCATATATGTTAGATTCCTCATACATGGAATTAACATTAAATGTGGGAATATTTTTAATAATTAATCTATACTCCAAAGTACACTGCAAGCCAGTATTCAAACAGTTTCATAACTGAAAAACTGCACATCATGTAACTGTTGTATCTATTTGGCATACCAGGGAGTTCTGAGCACCTACAAAAATAGCAAATTTTTATAAAAGGAATCATCTCCTTTTAATTCCTTGGAATATTTTCTGGAAGTCTCTGTTCGTTGTCATTTAGAAAACTATTGTTTATGTTATTGTATTTTAATGTCAAGTTAAAAACCTTGCAGAAGTTAATTTTTTACAGCTTCTTTTGTGAAATCAGCATTGTTACGTGTGATAGCATTTAAAAATAATAGCATGTTCTTTTTTTAATCTGAATTTTATATCTAATCAATGTCTTCAGTCATGAAGAGGAATTTGCATTGTTGTGTTTGTATATAGAGTATTGCAGTGCATGGTTTAGCTTATGCATTTTATTAAATGCTGTTTAAATGTGGCATTATATTGTTGTGGCTTAATACTACTACCTAAATGAGGTTTATACCATTAAAGTGAATTACAAATATAAATGCATGCTTGAGTTTTATTTTTAAGTTCACTTAATTTCTTCTTAAACATTAGGTGTCTAAGCTAAATGCATAATTTACTGTCTTTCAGGGAGAAACAGTATTTTCCCTTCACTATAGTGATTATGTTATGAGTGATTTAACTGGGCCTAAGACAGAAGATAAATCCCATGAACCTTACTGACACCAGGGAACTACTTCTAGGAGAAGGAGAAGGAGGAGGTTTTAATTAATCTTCTTTAGCCTTCTTTTTTTTTTTTTTTTTTTTTTTTTTTTTTCTTGAGGCGCTAGATAGTTATCTATTAATAGACAATGCTTTATGTTTACTTTTATCTGGTATCTCCTTCCTGTTCCCCAGGTTTGAAATTAAGGTGATGCATTAGGTCTTGTTTTAGTTCCCGTCACACACACTTTATAACAGAGGTAATGAACTTGAACTCCATTCCAAACAGTAAATGCATTCTCCATTTTATATATAACATGGTTGAGATGCACCACACATATTTATATAGAGAAGATAGTTAACTTCATTTCTTGTGGCTGCTATTAGAAACATGCAACTTCTTAGAGAAGTTTCACTTAGCAGAAATGAGGATTAATATGACTTTAGGTTTCAGTTGTCAAGTCCCAGTGTCTACAAGAAAAACATGGATGTAAAAGTAAAAAAGGTCCTTTTTCATTTAGATGCCTGCTGTGAAGCAGTTTTTGTTGCCTAGTTTTGAAGTTTGAAAAGGCAGAGCATTCAATTTGCTACTCTAGAGCATCTAGAAAAGAAACAACAGGAGCTCAGAGGGTATCACTAGTCAAGATTAGTGTGCATTGACAGAATTTCATGTAGGAAATGTTTCAGTGTTTATGTATCCTGTGGCATGAACTCGTGCATCGAGTCAGACCAATTTTTCTTGAGCACAAAATGCATTTTTTGCATTTGACAGAGCTGTCTGGCTTGTTACAGAGAAAAACGTACAGGCATTCATGCCATGCCAAGTAATGTATTAAACTCTGTTGCTTTTTGTATTTCTTTAGCTGCTTAAATGAAAGTAATAGTGAAAAAGGAAACTCCTGGCCAATAGCGTGTTTCAGAAATTAATTTGCATCAAGGTATGATGTTACTACAAAGGGAAACAACAAAGTTAAAAAAGCATGTGATTTTCTTTCTTTTTTCTCTTTTTCTTCCCAGGGAGAAGAGTTGCAGCGCTTTCTTTATGTTTTAGTTCCTCTTCCAACTCTTCTACTTCCCTTAAACTAACTAGTTATTTCTCCCGCTTTAGCGGTCACAAGACGAGACCTGCGTGTACCTTACTTTTAATTCCACCCTTTCTTACCATCTTTGCCGCCCAATCGATTTGGGTTGGGGTGGTTTTGGCTTCCTTTTATTACGCCCGTCAGCCCAATTCACTCTTTGGGACAGGAGCCAGGAGCGGCTCTGGCAGGTCGCAGCCCGGGGACACCCGGGCCACGCCCGGGCCGGGCTCCGCTGCGCCGCCGGGGAGCGCTGCCTCGGACCCGGGCAGCCTTCTCGAGAACACGCACGCTTGCAGTAGCCACAAAGCGGTTGCCAGTCTGCAGAATGCAGCTTCTCGGGTAGACCGCGAAATACTGGTGGAAAAGACCTCTGGCCTTGCGCAACGTCCTTGAACCGAACGCAGCCCTTTCTTTAAAAGAGCGGGAGAAACAGCGGGGCGACCCGCGCAGCCGCCGTCGCCTGCAGGTGAAGCGGCACCTTCCCCCCCGCCAGCTGCTGCCCTCGCCGCCAGCAGAGGCGCCCGCCCGCCCCAGGCC
>NW_010972438.1:243373-260872 GCF_000737465.1 Haliaeetus leucocephalus
TTCAAGAGCTCGGTGAAGGTGATGACGGTGAACTACAACACGGCGGGAGAGCTGAGCGAGGGGGCGAGGTGAGCGCGGGGGCGCGGCGGGGTCTGCGCCTTCCTCACAGACGTCTCGGCTTGCGGGGGGGGCTGCACCTCCCTCAGAGACATCTCGACGTGCGTTTGTGTGTTCTTCTCCTCCTTTCCAGAAAGTTTGTGTTTTTCAACATCCCCCAGATCCAGTACAAGAACCCCTGGGTGCAGATCATGCTGTTCCGGAACATGACCCCCTCGCCCTTCCTCCGCTTCTACCTGGGTAGGTGCCGCCGGGACCGGCGAGCCGGGCCTGCCCCCCTTTCCCGCCCTGAGCCCCCAGGGGGGGTTCCCCCCCGCAGATCCGTCTGCAGGAGGCATCAGCGCAGCGACGGTTTTCACGCTGGAAGCGTGATTTGATCTGCATGTCTGTCATTCGAACTCGGCCTCGGCGTCTGGGCCTGCGACGTGGGAGGGAGGGTGCTTGTTCAGTGACATATTAGCAAAGAGCCTGCGCTCACCTCCGCTGCCTCTCACTTCTGCCAGCTGTCCTAGGGGCACCCTAGATGAGGGCTTTACTTTTTCTGTTGAAACATTGCAGTGTACATCAACCATAGAAGAGAAGTAGACATCTTCGGTTTCCATGTTTCAAAACTTTTTGCAGCTACCATGAAACAGCATGCAGTGGGGAAGAGGTACCGTTTGATATATTATGACAAATCTTTCTTGACAGACAACGGAGAACAAGTTTTGGTGGACGTGGAAGATAAAACCAACAAAGAGATAACTGAGCACATTAAAAAGATCTTGGGGAAAAGCAAGTAAGTAACGTACAGTCTAGCACACATCATACTATCCCTGCATACTTTTGTTTTGTATAGAGAAGGAAATACCACTTCTTCCAGAAAAACATGAGCTAGGTGAAGTCCACAAGCTAGTAACTGTAAATCCATCTTTCTGGTAAATTGCGTCCAGGGAAGGGAGAGGAAACATTGCCATTCAGGCTTCTGATAGTAACAAACAGATCTCTTTTCTAGAGAAACACTTGAAAAAGAGGAAAGAGAAAGGAAAAAACTATCACATCCAGCAACTTTTGGGCCCAAGAAGTATCATCTGCGAGAATGCATGTGTGAAATTGAAGGCCAAGTTCCCTGCCCTGCTTTTGTGCCACTGCCCAAAGAGATGAGGGGAAAATATAAAGCTGCTATGAAGAACGAAGCATCAGCCTGATGTCTCAAGTCATGGAGTTGTTCTTCCTTAGGGCTGGATGATCAAGGTACTTAAGTGAGAGAGAAGAGCTAACAGCTCCTGGAGACAGGAACGAGCAAGTTCATACAATACAGACAACCTTGCCTCCTGAGTCTTCTTACAGCTACAACTAGAATAATTAAAGTGAAAAATAAATAAAGGTTGAAAACCCAGTGCTTTTGGTGCCAGTTTTACAAAGCATTAACAGTCAACACTGCGTAAAAGGAAAACGGAACAAGGAAAACAATGACTAGGGCCCCATTTCCTACTCGTGCCTGCATGTATAAGGTTATGGCATAGACTAGACTAAAAAGTTAATTTATCTTAGAAGCAGCACAGAATTCCACAATTTATAGAAAGTGGTCTAAAAGTGTTTCTGCTGATTTCCATCTTTTACTAGCTGAAGACAGTCAAATCATAATGTAACCCCAGGCTCAAACTACATGGGAAATTTTCTTTATTTAGTTACCACTCAGAAACAGTTAAAAGTCTCACTTGCAACAAGATACAACTTTTGCAGTTGATACTGCAGCTCTGAGAAGCACTGATCAAGGCAAGAATATCAGCAAAGGAGAACATGTAAGTTGGTATTTGAAAAATACATTTTACAATTATCTTTATTGCCCTAAAAAAAACCCCCAAAACTTAAAGCTACTCTTAAATTAAGACAATTTCCTAAACAGTCTTCCTTTAAAGAAAAAAAAAAAAAAAGCCATAGAGAACTGTGTCAAGGTTTATCAACTTCCAGCAAATTCTACCAAGCAAGTCTGTTGTGCTTCTAAGTCCAGCACTGCCCTCTAACTCCTCTTAACCTCAAACACTCCTGCTTCCTGCACATGATCAAAAAAGCCTTCTAAATCATTATAGCATCTGCCTCACTAAACAACTACACCATACCTATAATGGTATATAAACATATGATAGATTGTACTGTATTGCTTGGAATTTGGTAATTGCACATACCTTTAAGTCAGGCTTATATATGCAAATTACTGTGAAACTCTATTTCAGCATTTCTGAGCTAATGGTCAAGTACAAAATTTCACACCAGTTCAAGCATCCTGTAAGAACTGTCAAGGACAAGTACAGCACAAAATAAACATGTTGTTTTATTTCATCTCTGTTTACAAAGTTTCCATACAGAGTAGTGCATGCAGTTTTAACAAAAGTCAATGCTAGTTATTTATTGAGCTTTATGGTTAAGATGTCTTCATTCCATTGTGCCTTCTGAGCCTCACAGCAGTCCAAATACCAGCATAAGGTCTTCAACTTTGGAGATGACTTTAGTATTGGACGTCTAGTCTATCACATTTAACACTGACAAAGATCATGAGGTATGCTAGTCTTATCTGCTTGTAAAAATACATTACATGTACAATAAGGATACTTTATTAGTGTATTAGACTGAAAATACAAACAAGGCAGGATAGTTGCAACAAGGAAAAAACACTTTTAAAATGCGAAAGCTGAAGCCACTGAAAATTTTTCATCTTGATACCAAAAAAAGCTTGGATTACAGTGCAGGGAGCAATCCTCTTGACTAGCAAACAAGTCTGTCTTAAATAACTACCTTATACTATTTCTGTTAAAACAATTCCAGGGATTATGTTTAGCTAGCTTAACATTTACTTTTTTGCTGCCTTCATAAATCTGGTGCCACAGTGCACGTTTTGTTAGTTTATGACCTTCCACAATCCTCTGTTCTTCATTTCACTCCGTGCAAAAGTAACACTCAGGGACTCAATCAACTCTAATAAACATCTCAGTATAAAAACTTCATGGTCTTAAGACAACCTGTTGTGCACCTCTTTCAACTTCAGATTTAGGCTACAGTAAGAACATCAGCTGTCCTTAACTGGCTGTTCTAAGTTATTTTGATCAGTTACTAGTACTGTTCTGTTAGGTGAGGATATAGATGGTTTGTTTTTTTTTTTAAACAACAGTTCCACAAGTCCCTACCTCCACTTAACTTATAGCAAAACTAGAGTTCCCGCTCTTTAGGTAGCATAATTATTTGTGTGTCTAAAATATTATGCAATGCTTGGGTTACAGCTATGTTAATATATATCATCAGAGACATAGTTAAAAGACATGTTGCTTTCCATAAAAGTTTACACTTCTGAGTAAGCCCACTATTACTAGTGCTATGCAGTGTGATCTGCCTGATTTTCCTCTATTTCAGCTTTAAATACACCCTTTAGACTAACTCCTCCCCACCACCCTTTCAAACACTGATGCCTGATGATGGACCTCTGCCTTTCAAAGACAAAAATCAAAGCAGCTCAGGCTCCATCTTTTACAAAGATACAGGCTGACCTAATCCTGAAGTGATCCTACATTTCTGATACCAATCTTCAGAAGCCCAGCTCTAAGCCCTCCTGCATCACAGGTGCTGGCCATCAGCTAGTCATCCTCCAGGCCACAGGATCACAAGATGACTCCAATCCGGAGCTTCTTATTTAAGACAGACATGCCTGATTCTCATAATGGCTTCTGAGGGGAGTCAGATATGAAGGAGAATTGTTGCTATTTGGCACTATCGCAGCCACAGACTTCGTCTCCCAGCTTTCACAGAATTCCAGTTCAGTGGCACTTCAGCTCTCCATTATAAACAAGATTTTTGTTCCTTGAATGCTACAAAAAGAGGGTTCCAGTCTCACAAATATGACAAACATGATCATTCTGTCACCCAGAGAATTTAAAGGAATGTAGAGATTCCATAAGATAATTAGGAATTGGAGGGTCACCCTTTATATTATAGTTTGCAATGGTGCTAGCCTGATGCTCTTTTCCCCAGAAATGAGTAGATACTTCTTGTCTCACAAGCAAGGCTCTGAAGCCAGCATGGCACGCTCTATTACACCGTAGTTTCTGCTCAGAGCAAATGGGAAACTAAAAGTGATGAAAAGACAGCATCCAAATTTTACTTGGGAATTTTTATAAACACACTAAAACGTTACTCATATTAAGATCAGTTATAAAGTTCTTCTCAGTCTTAAAATCCCTTTGATATATTAGCATTGCACAAAACTGATCTGCAAGCCTGTATATTCTGCACCTCAAAGAATCACAGTAGCCTTTTAACAGCACTTTCTCATAACACCATTAGGCAATTAAGCTAGCCTGTAACACTGCACTGTGTCCTTATCAGAGGATGCAAAAGTTTTAGAAAAGTCTTCGTCTCTCTTTAGTCAAAGCCCAACTTGAAAGGTCAATGCTACAACAGAAAGGGGGAAAGATGACAAACCAACATTGCAACCATTTCCAAATCATAGTTCCCTATTAGCACTTAACCACTTTGACCAAAATAAGCACACAATAAGACCAGTAAGCATTAAAAGTGTTTAACAAGTTATTTTAAAATTTCTTAGTATAAGCATTTGAGACCAGCAGCATATCTCAATAATTCTTTCTTCCAAGACTGAGTAGTAGTGGAAATGCCTAACTGAAAGTGCATAAAAGTCAAGATTCTCCCAATTCCCTCTTGTGATCTGTACTCCTGGTTATAAGTATCTGCTCTACAGTCTCACATTTAACAGCAGACATAAAATAATTATTACACAGCCCTACTGCTGATTCAGCAGTTGGATTTCTCCTTCTGCTTTGCTAATGTGCGCTTCAATTCCTTTAAGTTCTCTGTCAGTACCTCCACCTCATCCATTCGTCCGCTATGTTTGGCATCAAATATATAAGCTTTGATATTATCTATCTGTTGGAGAAGCAGCTCTTCCTCTATAGCCTCCTCTCCAGAGATCTCATTGCCATCCTCCACTTCAAAGGGATTGGTAGAGGATCCCTCTTCAAATGGATTCCCAGAATTCCAACTGTCCCCAGGCTTTTGAAATGGATTTTCATCCTCTTCAAAAGGGTTTGAAGTACTGCCAGGTGCTCCATTAGTTTGTTCATCCTCCTCCTCCTCATTTTCAAATGGATTATATTCTTTTTTATCACTTTGCAGAGCTGTGTTAGAGAAAGAAACCATTGCAGAAGTGTCCTTGGCAAATGGGTTAGCAAGATCTTCCTCTAACTGAGGGGTATCTGCTTCATCTTCAAAGGGGTTTAGACAGGCTGTCTGATCTTGGTCTTTGTCACACTGTGGGACATTCTGGGGTTTGAGTGTGAAGATCAAGTGCTCTTTAGCTGGCAGCTGCTCAACAGCAGGAGTTTCAAAACTTGGGTCCACTTTGATCTGAGTAATATCCAAATCCAATGCATGTGCCGTCAAGTTCCAGTTCTCTTTTGCAACTTCACGCTGATGCTGCTTGACTTCTCTGAAGTCTAAGGAGAGTGTCCTTGAATGTTGAGACATGAATTTGTGTTGTTCTCTTTCCCACTCTTTTTCACGAAGGACCTGAAGTTCCTCCCTCTGCATCTCTTCCTCTTCTGCCTGTTTTTTAGAAAGCTCAATAGCTTTCAGAGTTTGTTGTTGATCGTATTCATCCTGAAGCTGCCTCAGGTTCTCTTGCAACATATGGACCTCATCTATCCTATTAGCTGCCTTTGCTTGCTTAATAAAGGATGTGATATTGTCAATCTGCTGAAGAAGTGGGTCTGCTATCTCTCTCTCTCTTGATATGCTAGATGTAGGTAACCAGCCTTCAGATTTCCTGACTGTTCCTTTTTTCAGGTGAGTTGCATCACCATTAACTGTGGCTGTACATCTGGTGATAAAATCTTTCTGCTTTTCCTCTTGTTTTCCATGTGTTTCAAGAGCCAGCTAAAACAAAAAACATGTAGTAAGAGAACACTTAAGAGCTTGAAAACATCTGTTCTAAGTATCCATAGGTAAAAGTAGTCAGCCGATCTTAGACATTGCTGGCTGTCACTGAAAGGGATTAGCTGCACTTTTGGTTACTTTGCAGAAAATGCTTATTTTCACAATATTACCTAAATGATTCCTTTCAGTTTGTTTGTGATGTTATTGATCAAAATCCCATGATATCTGCCTCTACAAATGTGAGGGCAAGTAGGAGCAGTTACAGTGCTTTTATATAGAGCAAAAAAATGCCTAATGCAACTGTGCAAAGAGTGGTCTAGATTGATTTGGACAGTAACTGTATCACATCTGACTAAAGCAGACATCTGTAATAGAACATATGTGTTAAAGGTCACTGATATCATTAACTTTTGGAGTGCAATGAATCTCATTTCTCAACTTCTACCTCAAGATAAAACTGGTTTAGTTTACAATTAATGTCCTCCCTCCTAACTGAAAACAACCTCTCTCTGAAGAGGTGTCCTTGTTCTACTATGTCCTTTTTCACTACCAAAGAAGTCTCCAAATTTTACTTGTGCAAATGAACTCCAGAACACAATCTGAAAACCCATATAAACTAAAGTACTTAGCTTAGGGCTTGCTCTGCATGCACTGCAGCAGAAACCGCATGTGCAACCAAGTCACTGCTGCTTTCTAGAAGTGTTCAGCTGCTCAGTACACACCTACTTATTTTCTGGACAGAATACAACTATAGTGTTACATGAATCCCTGAAAAAGGGTACAGAATGATCTGCATTAAAAAAAAATGAAAAACTGAAATCCAATGTTAAAGGCAACTATTCATACACAAACAGCTACTAGGCTTAAGGCCTTGAAGGAGGCTCTGATACAACATGTAACAGATCTTAACCTGCCTTACCATATGCAGTCTTCTCTTCTTCATTTCTTCATACTGATCTTTGGTTGGCAGGGACATTAGGCCAAGCAGTTTTTCCTGGCAAAAATTGAAATATTTACAGTTGCTTGCAGGCATTCAGCCAATTTTCAAGTACTTGAAAAGAGAGATACCACCAACAGAACACTCCACAAACAAATAAAAGGTACTTCTGCACTGCAGTCATTGCTGCAAGTCTGAGCACATCTTTGCTGCTGTAACTATACTGCTAGGTTCACACTTCAGCAAGAGACAAAGCCAAGATTCACACATTCTCTTAGGTCCCTAAACTCAATGATGCTCTGACTACACTATCTGTATTGAAGCTAGCTCATTTAAGGCTACCAAAAGTCATTAGGGGAATTACAGAAAATGTATAGAACTAAACCTCCTGTCAAAATAGTTCCAAGCCACAGGGATGCCTGGCAAAGAAGAGAACACTGTATAAAATTTACATTCAGCTCATAACATACGCTTCATTTACCTGAACAAAAAGTGTAGCTGAATATCTTATCATTCTCTGAAGTTGTAGTGTTTTAGGATGAGGTTGGGGATCTTCATGCAAGCCTAGACTCAAAATCTTCTTACTGAATCAAAGCAAACATACAGCCTCATCAGTTCAAAAACAAGGGCCAGTGAAAACACAACAGAAGGGGAGAGAGACAATATTGGATGTAAAACTTCTGATGTTCTTTTAGGTAAACCATTTTGGATATTACCAGTTGTAACACTTTCCACTCCCACACTTTTTTTTTAAAAAACAAAACCAAAACAACACAACAAACTTGTGCCATTACTTGTTTCCTCTGTGCTTAGTTATTTCCACTGCAGAGAAAACCATGATTTTTAAGGCTGGAAAAGGAAGTAGAAATTGATGGTGCACAGGAACAGCATCTACCTTTTCACATGCTATTTATAACAGAGCAAATTGATTATCCATATGAAAAAGCAGGTATATGCTACACAAACAGACACTAACAGTTGAAAAAAAACCTACAGAGAAGTCATAACAGAGGGAGATACATACAAGCTGGGGGTGGGGAGACAGATCTTTTACCTTAAGGCATCTATAAATTCATATACTTTTTGAATCTCCACCCTCAAGTCATTAGCGTGTTCAAGATTGTAGGTTGTCTCGCCAGCACTAGGAAATAAATACAACTTTATTGTAAGTCATGCATCCAGCTAACATCACATACAACACTAGAAGTTATCTCAAGATGACTAAGATTCAGCAATGGTAAGGATAGCTAACACTAAAGGGGCTGAATTATTTTATTTCAGGCTCATTGTGTTTAAAAACACTTTCTTTGTGACAGAAGTGGAAAATGACAATCATTTTCTGAACATTAACATTTAACAGATCGTTTATTTATGATTGTATTTTTTACTATTATAGGAGAAATTGTATTTTAACACAAGAACACCACTCTACCAATAACATATAAAATACACACATACTTAGCAAACACATCTATTTTGTGGGTTTTTTTCCACGCGATCGGGTGCAGAAAAAACACTAAGTAACTATACCATTAAATTAAAATAGTTATCTCTACTAACATTTGTCAGAAAGCAAAAGCGTACAACCCCACATGCGTATAATATTTAAGATGCTAGTAACCGACTGTCCACATGGGGACACAATCAATTATATGCACTTCAATCGAATCTCACATTTATTGGTAAAACAAATTAGGATTTACAGAGAAGACTCTTCACCAGTTGTTAGCTTCCCTCTCCTTTTATATCACAAACATAAAAGATAAGGATCACTCTCTCAAAAGCAACTTCACTACCCATGTGACTCCAGTTTCTGGGACTCACTACTAGTCAGAAATCTTTAATTTCATGAGTAAGAAGTCTGTTTTCTGACATGTGCTTCCATTATCCAGGATATTCATATTTTTTACTTTTCTCCAGCTGTCAAGTGACATAAAACCAGCTCTCATGAAGTCATAATAAAAAGCAGTAATAGCTTAGCATGTTTTTCACCTTCTGTACTTGTTTCTTCCTTTTGGGACGTTTGCATTTACAAAACCAGTTTTGTTACAATGAACGACAGCCTATTTTTTCTACAACTATCTGATCTAAAGGACGGATACAGAAATACTTGTTAACTTTAACTTCCCAAATGGACATGCTTCATAGTCCAAGACCAATGTGTGTATTTCTCTACTATACAAGCTAGAAGTATAAGCTGACAACGTCTTGCAGATATAGCTGGAGAGATTTAAGTTACCACAGTGAGAGACTACTGCAAGAAATTATGCACAGAAGTGTGATATGTGAATGCTGCTTATCCACTGCAGCACAGGGCAGGCCAGCCAGATTTAGAACAATCGTCAGGTGAAGGTGGCTTGCTTTACACCAGAACAGATGAGAAGCATTCAAACAATCCTTTGCTGCTGGCACTACTTGGAAGCCATACCATCCAGCTGAGGGCAGTACTATCCTACTTCAACTCTTTCGAAGAGGCTCATTTAACGCAACAAGAATTGTAGCCTTGTACTTCCTTTTTGCAAAGATGACATGTCAAAGAACAACAGTGGCAACTCACTGGGAAGCGGCTTTAAAAAATAAATCAGGTTTCTTCTCTGTATGCTATGTTACCATTAATAATTCAGTACTACTTTGACGAGCATCCAAAAGACAACAGATACTCCTAACACTGCTTTTTCTTATAATTTACACACTCTTGAAGCCTTAGCATGCCACTTCCTTACTCCTTCCCACACTTTGGGAAGGAAAAATACATATATTCATAAACAAAAATCAGTGAATGGGGCTTACTTTAGTGATTCTGCCATCCTTATGTATTCTGGCGCCTTCTGGTCAACCTTCTCCATGCAAAGTCGGAGTTTCTTGTTTAAAACAAAATGTATAAAAAAAGAACTTATTATTACACTAATGCAAGAACATGCTGACATAAACCATTCATGCTGCCTGTGCACATTCAAAGTTAACTGTGATGAAGAAGGCCATTTAACTATTCAGGATAATGAGACCCTCCAGTTATCTTCGGAACACAGAAAGCATGGTCAGGAACAGAGAAAGACTCCCTGTGCCCCTGCAAGGTGAATTTTGAATTCAGAAGCTGTTTTAATGGATGACTTGGACAACTTCTAGCCTTACATCTCTTCACAAAGAGCACCAACAGAAATTCCCCTAATACTAACCTGGGGGGTTTATGGACTCTACTGAAAAGATACCTGATGATCGTCAGTACCCGCTTTCAAAGCATATTTGAACACAATGTTCCAGCCATATGCTGTTGATGGATATAGATGGTTCAAAAAAGCATTTGTCATCAGCATGAGGACAAACAGTGCTGACAACATTGAGTCCTATAGTTCCAGTGCAGCCCATCCATGAAGTGCACAGCATATCATTGGTTTAGACAAGAACTGTTCTGAGGAATCCCAGCTGACATAGTTCACAATTTTAAGAGAGAGGCACCTCAGAAGTTAGTTCCAGATGATAAGAATGAAGATGTATCTTAAAATTATGTTTAAAGTTATCGTGGGATATAAATACTATACCGCAACTGGCTCCATCATTTCAGATGTATCTGTTACATGGCATTAACACCCAACAGTCCATTCTAACAGAAGTGAGTATTAAGTCATAAAGAGCTTGGACATGAGATAACAAGCCAAAAGTCAAGGAGTGACAACTGCAGATATATACACTGAGGATGAAAGCAGCAAGGAGTTTGATTTACCTCATAGAGTTTCACAATTTCTGGAGTGTATTCTCTCTCATCAATCTGTTGTTCTCTTTTCAACAGGGTATCTTTGCAGTGCTGACAACAACGGATTCGGTCATCATCCTTCTCATCCAGAACTGAGCTCACACTGCTTATGCTGCTAATGCTGCTACGGCGGGAGCCATGGACACTATTAGGTGAGGAGTTTGGGCTAGTATGAGAACCCAAGGACTCTTTGCTGGCACTAGTCAGTTTGCCTAGAAATTATAGACAGGTGATTTTACAGTGACTGGAGAAGCCAACAGATTCTACCAACATGAATGAATTGCACTCGAACAGAAACTTTACATTCAGGTAATAATAGAAAACCAAGCTGAAACAGTCTGCTGAAAGACATGCAAAGAACCCATGACAACCAAGACTGCAAGGCAGAATTTGGGTCTTCACTGTAAGTCCTGCTCCATTCTAAAAGCAGCTAGAGAGCAGACTGCTGAGAACCACCTACTTTGCTTCTGCCTAGAAGCGTTCTCACATTGGGAGCTTGTATAGTTGTAGAACAGTGTGTGGAAGAACAGGTATGTTAACGTTGTCCATGTTTTGTGCTTGAATGCTCCAAAAAGCACACTTAATGTCATTTATTTCCACAGAAAATACAGTCTCCTCTCCAATGCACTAGATGAGAAAATTAAAGTTCTAAGGTTTCTTAAAGGCTTGTGGATGAATTTCTTTAATGTGAGCATTTGGGCAACCACGGGCAAGAGTGGAAATAGCCACAATAGTTTTAAATGTCAAGAACCTTGGCAGTTATAATTCCTAAAGTTAATACCTTCACAGTTATGGTACTCAGTAGAATAAGACACTAAATATCAATTATATCTACTAGTAGAATATGCTACTACTTCTGGTAACTGTTGCAGTACTATGTAACACTTTCAAATCTGAAGAAGAAATGGAGACAAAGAATGGAGAAATCATTCTTCTTCTTTTGTCTCACAAACAAATGTCTGCATGAAACTGAGTAACACATTAAGGACCAAGTTTTCTGCCCAGGCAGAATATTACCAGCAGCCTTTTTTCCAATGGCAAAAAGCCAGGATGCAGTTAGCACCCCGAGTGAGCTAAGGAAAGGAGGCATTAACACCACACACTGTACTTACTTGCCAAAGGAAGACTGACAACTTCCATGCACTTCTTGCACATAATAGACCCACAAAGGCGGCAGTGGTGACGTCGGTTTCGAATACTGAACTTATTGCCACAGTCTGGACAAAATGGAACATCCTGATCACTGACCCAAGGCACAACAGACTTCTCTATAGCTATGATCAGGCAAGAAGGCAGGGAATACACACAACATAAGATATTCATTCAGTTAATTCCTCAGCTAGTTAAACTATAGGAGCAAATAGTCTGAGGTAAGCTCATACCAACCTCTTATTTTAGCTGACTCAGTGTTTGCTCTGTCAAACGATGTAAGCTAGTAGAAGATAAACAATACACTCAAGAAAATTGTACTTTTGCAAGAAAAAAAGAAAACAACAAAACCCAGCACAACAAGAAAAAGAAACCTGGCATTTTTAAGAGATAGGAGTCTCAGCCTGTTTTACACCAGATTCCTGCAACTTTCCTGTTTATTTCTAATGCCATATTCATACAAGTAGTGCTAAACAATGACTGCCAAACCTGTACAAATCAGACCATTTTGGACATAATCTTTACAGCATCCGACATTACTGCATCTGAGCCAAAATGTGAGTATATCACTGGCAGATTCTGAAGAACGAGTAGCTGGAAGAATCATGACAAAAACATTAGGGAGAAATTTAGTAAAGTAAAAGATGGAGAAAATATACAGGAAAACAGATGGTTCTTGAAGCACATGGAAGTAGCATCTTCACCTTGAAAACAGTGCATAGAAACAGAAATTGTATCCACAGTACAGGGTCAGACCAAGCACAATACTCAAGAATAAAAAAGCAAAACAGTAACATGTGAAGATAGCCATAGTTTAGTACCCTTTATAAAGTGCACTGCCAGATAAATGGGCACACTTCGTACTAAAATATGATTTTTTTTTTAATCTAGGAAACATTCAGAAGGCTGGAATATTAAAAAGAGGCAAATTTACCTTTTCTAACCTGATTATTAACTTATTGACTTCAACTACATAGTGATCAATCCTGGCTGCTCGGTATTTCTTGAAATCAGAAAGATGGCTTCTCATAGCACCTGAAGAGATAGCAGAAAGTTTTCATCATCAGCCAGGTGTTCTGTATGGATTTAAATGCATTTAAATGCCTCTTGAAAGACAGCTGTCTCTTCTTTTCACCATTTATTTCTCATGTTCAAATCAAATCTTAAAGACACATTAGAATCCTATATTTTTCCAGTGCTGCTCTAAATAAAACATGCAGGTTAAAGCCTAATCTCCAGGCTAGCAATAAACAGTGTTTTATTTCTACTACAGAAAACAACAGGCACTATGTTAAAGGGAATATCTGCAACATTTTTTTTCCCCTCCATCCCTTGGTTACATTTGGCAACCTACTATCAACTAGTAGTATTCTCAAAACCAACTCATTTTAATTTCCTGGCTATGTGTTGAACAAAGGGAAGAGGCAGGTCCAGTGATTACTGGAGGTCTATGCAACAGCAATTTCTCTTTCAGACTCCTGATCATCTTTCCACCTTTAGAAGTCTGAATCAAATCCTTGATGACAATTCAGATTTACAGAAAACAGATCACCAAGTATACAAAAGAACAATCTAGCATCTATTTAAGAAATGCACAATTCGTACTCGACAACGCTGGTTTCAAGTTTAAGTTTTGATCCTTTTCCAAGTAAGATGAGCCAGGTATTAAAAATCAAAGTTACAGACAAAAAAAAAAAACCACCACAAAAAACCCCTTTATTCTGACTGGTAGAACACAAAAACAGATGTTGCTTTTTGATACTACCTATGCTAAGTGTAAGAATCTCACTTCCTCATGCTAGTGAAATAACCAAAAAACCTCCAAAGCTGAATTCATAGGAATGAAAGGGCCCCTCTGGGTAACTGAATTCAGCCACTGCTTTGCAGACATCACACAGTCCCTTTCACAAACCTACCAAATCCCATCCTAAAATCCATAAGGTTCATCTTCTCCACTCCAATCAGAAAACAGTTGCTCGCTTCTCTAATGTTCAGAAGCCTTCTGCTAGTTCACTGCCTAAATTTATTCTTAGCTAATATTTATACCATGATTGCTGCTGAAATAGTTACAAAGTGAAAAGTATAATAATCTACAGAACTCTGACTCTGCAGACCCGAAGGACTAAGTCCTAGTCTGTCAGCAGCACAGGGGAAACTTTCCCAGGCTCCACCAGAGGTAGCACTGCTTCCTCCCCCATGAGAAGAGCCACAATATTTCAGTAGTACTGTAAGAGGCAATTTCCAGTAGCAGTATTTGTAATTATAGGCTCAGCAAACTTATCCTTGAAATTCTACAACATAGATTTATGTTCAGAGGCGTGGGTTTGGGGTTAGGGTTTTTTTGTTTTGTGGGTTTTTGCCTCTTCCCCCTCCACCCCCCCGAGTAAACCTCTTCTCAATGAGAGATGATCTACACCTCAAAACCAAGGAAAAAGCTGAAAGAGTTTAAGTCAATGGACAAGTCTTTTGTCAGACTTGTAAACTAACAACTACGTTAAGTGTAGCCCAAAAGCTGGAGATTTTATATAGCTATAGCTTAATTATTAATTAGTGGATTATCTGTTTTGTAAAAAGCCACTAGACGGTTGCAGAACACCTCCAAGAAGCTAGATGCACAGAGGTAAACACATATCCAGCAGGCCTCAACAGCTCAGGCACAATGACATGACAAACAGCTATCCTGCTCTCAAGGTTAGTTGGGGTACTGATTCTATATTTTTTTTCCCCCCTATTATCTGCATTTTCCCCATCACACCACACAATTTAAGCAGACTGCACAAAATCAATATGCAAACCAGAACCCCATGCTACAGTGAATCAAACACAATACAGACACAATTCCATGCAACTTCAGCAATACTGTAGCACTTTCCCAATTAAGATTAAAAGAAAAGTTATCCCCACTGCATATCGCTTTCTAGCTCTCCTACCTACTTCCTGGGGCTCCCACATGTATGGATCAACTCCACCATAGCTGAATGATTCATATCGTTCCTGAGATCCAGAATCAGTTCTGTCATCCCCTTCTCGTTTCAGCAATTTCTTCTTTGCTCTTTTGGCCTTCTGGACTAGATCTAAAAAAGATAAACCCAAGTTATCAAACGTGGCAGGTAGTCGCCAAATATGTCACATGAAACCAGTATAGAACATTCCTCATCTTTTAGCACAAGTCTTTTTCCTTGACAACAAGTTTATCCTCAACATGTTCTGTTTAGAACAAGAACACGGTCAGAGAACCACAGATGACATGAAATGCTCTGTTATCTGTCATAACACAGCACTAAGGTCCTAATGACAAAACAGTAGTTTTAGACACTCCATTCAGGGATTTCATTGTAAAACAGTAAGCTGTCTTAAACTATGGGACCCATTTCACAGCATTCTGGGACATCATACACATATCTTAATCCTCTGAATTACCAATGATTTTCTCAGGATTCAAGGACATTCAACACTTTCTTTGTCTTGTGGCACAAACTACAAACTAAGAATTTCAGCATGCTTGTACACCTGAATAATTTCAAAAGTACTAAACAGCCCACTGCATTATCTCATATGAATGCTAGTGAGAGGAGGGCAGTCTCCTGGGCCAAAAAAAAAAAAAAAAAAAAAAGACCAGGAAGCTAGCAGAAGTTGAGGGCACTGCTTTTCTTGGCAAACACATTCAGTATCCAGTATCTCCTTGAACTAGATCTTTCAAACATCGAGCTTTCTAACAAGCTGCTGGGAACCATGAGTTAGCATGTCCTTTCACATTTCTAATTTTTTTATTTAGTGTAAAAAACACTGGAACTTCCACCTTGACCTTACTGGAGCCTGTCCCCCTGAGCTTCAGCCACTAAGGCTGTACCAGCAGGCCCCTCATGCAGACATCATACTTCCTAGCAGTTTTTCAGCTGCTGAAGTTATGCTACCTCCCAAAATGACACTCAGTGATATAAAACACACTTCTCAAAAAAACTGTGTCAGGTTAGCGAGGGCTTTGCTAGCACTGTAACATCATCTAAGAAACAAGGTTTTGCCTCCCCACACCTACTCTCAAGCCAGCATAGTAAATGCCAGCTAGAAACTGCAGTTTCTTAAGTGAAGTTTACAATATCTAAATAGAAACTATATTTCCACTCGAGACTCTGAAAGTCTGACATACAAAAGAAGTAGGGACGCCTCATTACTTTGTCACAGACACAAAAGCTTTTCAAGCAAACTTCGCACTCTTGTTTTCCACAGTCAAACTTAACCACCTCAGTATGACTCAACTGATGTAATAAGATGATTTGTAAGCATTTCTAGAACTCCACACAATTAAGATAGTTGGAGTTCAGCACAAAGTTGTGCAACCACTTGTGATGCACAGTTTGAACGCTAGTCCCTAAAACAGGTAGGTTAAATGGGTGATTCTGCTGGTCTTCCTACTTCTAGAAGGAACTTCACTGGATACACCTTGACATGAATAACTAGAACAGAAAGCAAGCAGACAAAACCAACATCCTTTATGCAAGAACACCTATGAAAGATGGCCTGAGAAGTCACAGTACACTATCTTGGATTAAAAGAACACTAGAGAACAAAATCAAAACACAGAACAAGCATTTGTGTTTTTAAACAGAAGCAGCATTTGGGAAATCTTACCAAGCCTAAGTTGTTGTTTTCTTTCCTCTTATCACAATGAAAACCATATTGTTGTTCTGGTTTAAACGCTCCACGGAAGCATCTGTGATTCATTTATGACAGCACTGTACCCATGATGAGAACACGACTGCAGTACTGACCAGCCTACCTTCACTGTCCAGGAAGAACACAGTGCTAAGAGCCAAGAAGTAGCCAGACTGATGGAAAGCAACTTAAAGATTCATTAAATATTCAGCTGTGCTAGCCTTAAAATAGGCTTGTTAAAAACACAAACTTTTCAACTGAGAAAAGAAACTTTTGAAGTAATAATAATCATCAATCTCAGGAAAAAGAAAAAAAAGGGGGGGGAGTAGTAAAAATTCAAGACTGCCAGTATACTAAAACAAAACCATAAAGATTTTTGCAGGGAACACAGAGAATTATCACCGGTTTTTGCACATTTTTCTCTCTGTAAAATGACACTGTGTATGCCAGGGGGAGTAAGAAAAAGGAAATATTTTAGTTAAACAGAATTCAAAGTGATTTTTCAAACACCAGTAAGTCCACAGCACAACCCTGGGACACTCCCAGCACCTACTGCCAGCTCCACCACCCACATTCTTTTCCATCTTTTCCCACTGACAATCTTCCTGAACTTTACACTTTAACTGTGACTACAGTTTTATCTACTGTCAAAACATGGGACTGATGAATTGGTACCTGGCAAGTACCATAGACTGCCCGTATTCTGTAGGGTCTTCAAATAATGCTTGGGAATTCACCTGAGTTACAGTATACACCAGAGTCTTCAGATGAAAACAAAGAAGCCCCCCCAAAAGGCCAAAAATAAAAGTCATGCATAAAATCAGACATTTGAGGAGTGATGTCTTTTAAGTGCCTGCTTTAGAATTTACTTACTGAAAGTATCAGGAACAGCATAAAAATTATGCCTCGGCCTCAGGTAATTCATGGAAAAAATGGAACCCCGTACCTCACTCATAACCCGCTTCAGTTAATATTTCCGCCTTCTCAGGCACTTCAAGAGAGCTCACCGTACAGGCGGCTTGGGTCGTAC